>NC_064626.1:1031871574-1032183762 GCF_023864275.1 Schistocerca cancellata | reverse complement strand
TCTGGAAAAGCTCACATTGTACATTTTAGTTAATTATTTTTTCTTATGTCATTTCTGATAGGTATGGGCGGTAGGAAGTGAAGACAGAACAATTTATTTCCGCACTGGAGTGCTACCATCTGATCCGACTGGACGAAAATGGCGTGCTATACAAGCTCCAATGCAGATGAGTCGAACAAGCAGCAATGCTAGCCTTTGGTCAGGTGCAGGATCAAGCCATCGAAACAGTGTGTGTGGCAGTGTTACTGGAGGAGGAGGTGCCAAACAGCGTGTCCGCAGTTGGACTTCTCTTGCTCAACGTCACAGCAGTTCTGATACTTGTGGTGTGCTGCGGGAATGGGAAGAGACATCACGCTCTGCACCTACTCCCACATCACTTAGGTTGCAGCAACAACAACGCAGCTCAAATGGTGCCCCTTCTACAGCAACCACGTCCCAGGATTCTATTAGTGAAGCTAGCAATCTCAGGTGAGAAAGCATGTATAAAACACACTTCGTTTTTTCTTTATCAGTTTGGTGTATAGCTTTTTTGTGTGTTATATAAAAGTAATTGCATTGTGGCCAATAATGGATCGAATTACGGCATTTGTTTATCTACTTTTAATAGTGCATTACAGGAATCAGTAAAAAATCTCATTGCAGTATTTCTGTTATTGTAGTAGTTGCAACTCAAAAGAATTTGTATAACCAGTCACTTTCGTTGTTGATAATGAAAGGAGTGAAAGTAACTATTCACCATATAATTGAGGTTGTGGAAACATTGTGAAAGTGTGTTCTGTGCTAGTTAGCTGTGGAGGTGGAGGGGGGCATTGTCCAAAAACTTTAACAATATTTTCATGCCTATTTACCACTCAATTATGCAGTGTATAGTTCACACTACTACTTCCATTATTAGTGTTCTACCCAGGATTAGCTATCATTGCCTTTACAGGGAATTTCTATCTGTTGTGTCCATCTGAAGAGCAAATTTCATCTAACATACCACTTCTTTTTCTCCCAAAATTTTTTCATCCTTTCACTGCATGGCTTTACATGGATTGAGTCAAAAATGAACTTGGGAGATAAAGTTGTTCTGTGGGGATTTTGTGCCAATAGCCTTATCAAAGTGGTAACTCCAGTTCCTGTGAGATCCCCAAAGTTAAAACTGTCGGGCTGATTGACCATCATCAAACTGTGGCCAAAATCAAGGTGGACCACCCAGTGACACAATATGCAGCAGAGCACAACATTCGAGATTTCAGTGGCTGCTTCATAACCCGTACCATCTGGACACTCCCCAGCACCACTAGCTTTCCTTAGTTGCACATATGGGAGCTATTCTTACAGCACATTCTTCACTCCAGTAACTTCCCGTCCGAAACATAAGGTACCTCACTGCCCACCCCCACCCAATAGTGTGTTTTTGTTTGTTTTTTTTTTTTTTTGTGTGTGTGTGTGTGTGTGTGTGTGTGTGTGTGTGTGTGTTTCTTCTACAGCTTGAGAAAGAAATTTCATTCTGAAAGCTAGAAAAGCAAAACTGTACCTTTTGTTCATGCACCTGTTCTGTCTTTTGGTGAGTCGTGTCATTGCTCCTAAATAATTCGTTATTTCCAACCAGAACTTTACATGCATTATTATAATCACAAGAACCAGTCATAGCGGTACAGTGTGCTCAACCTCTTGTCTAAAGCCCTCTCTCCTCCTGAATTATCTGTGTCCTCTAAGGGTCTCAGTTTCAGCCCTAAACCTACAGTTGATCATGCTGTTATGGTGAAGGACCTACTTTCCTTCACATGTAATGTCAACTGGAAATATCACTTTGCAACCCAATCCCAAAACCTTCCGAACAGCAGATATGACATTGAACCCTGCCTTGAACAGTTCTGACCATGATCCCAACTTGATCCACCACCACTATCTGAAAATCATCCCTTACAAGCCATCGAAGAATTCCGCACATCAAGCACTGTGTCACAACCCATCCTCAGGTGGATCTATCACTATGGTACTTGACTGAAAGAAGTATGTTAGTGAAGGTTCTACATTCCGTAAAAGCTGATGACTCTATCATTATCCTCCCAGCGGACAAAGGATCTATCACTATGGTACTTGACTGAAAGAAGTATGTTAGTGAAGGTCAACGGCACCTGTCTGACACCTCTACATACAGTGTCTGCCATCAAGATCCCATCCGTGTGATCAAACTGACCTTCAGTCCCTCCTTAAAACCTCAGACCCCTCACAAGGACTAACACCTCAATCCATAGAACTTCTCATCCCATCCAAACCACACACCCCAATTTTTTATCTTCTTCCTAAGATCCACAAACCCAATCATCCTCACTGTTCTATAGTTGCTGGCTTCACAGCACCCACCGAATGAATATCTGCCTTAGTTGATCAGTACTAACAACCCATAGTACAGAGACTTCCCTCCTGTATCAAAGATAACAATGATTTAGGAGACAATCTGAGCAGCTGTGTTGTTTGCAGACGATGCTGTCATTTATTGACTAGTAAAGTCATGAGAAGATTAAAACAAATTACAAAATGCAGGTTTTATTTGGCAAATCCAGATTTCAGCTACTGCCTAGCCATTATCTGTGCACTATTTTCTAGTCTCGATACATGTCAGTTCCCTGTTGTTCCTGTTTGGGTGTCAGTCACAGTCCTTTGAATTCGAAGAACTGTGACTGACACCTGAACAACAGGGAACTGACTAGAAAATAGTGCATTGATAATGGCTATGCATTAGCCGAAATCTGTATTTGCAAAATAAAACCTGCAAAAGAAAAAGTACGGCTGATTGCTGTGCTCTGTAATTTGTAAATAATATCACAATCTCTGAGTGCACCTACTTTCCTAATGGAAAGTAACCTGATGAAATTGCAAAAGGATTTAGAAAAGATATCTGTATGGTGCAAAAATTGGCAATTGACCCTAGATAACAAAAAGTGTGAGGTCACCCACCTGAGTGCTAAAAGGAATCCATTAAACTTCAATTACACAATATGTCAGTCAAATATGAAGGCCGTAATCTCAACTAAATATGTAGGAATTACAATTATGGACAACTTAAATTGGAAGGAATACACAGAAAATGTTGTGGGGAAGGCTAACCAAAGACTGCATTTTATTGGCAGGACACTTGGAAAATGTGACAGATCTACTAGAGAGACCACCTACACTACACTTGTCCATCCTCTTTTAGAATACTGCTTTGCTATGTGGGATCTTTACCAGATAGGACTGATGAAGGACATCGAGAAAGTTCAAAGAAGGGCAGCATGTTTTGTATTATTGTGAAATAGGGGAGAGAGTGTCACTGGAATGATGCAGGATTTGGGCTGGACCAACTTTCTCCTCCGAATGTGAAAATATTTTTTTGAGCCGACCCACATTGGGAGAAATGATCATCATAATAAAATAAGGGAAATCAGAGCTTGCACAGAAAGATATAGGTGTTCATTTTTTCCTCACACTGTACAAGATTGTAATAATAGATAATTATTGTGAAGGTGGTTAGATGACCCCTCTGTCAGACGTTTAAATGTGATTTGCAGAGTGTCGATGTAGATGTAGACACTTCCTAAATTGTCTTAAATCTGTGTCTGTCTCACTCCCACCACACACTTTGTTTGTCACCATTGATGCCAACATCCCCCACGTACATGATCTGTCTGCTGCTGAACATTTCATCGGTCAGGACCCACTTGATTCCAAACCTGTGACATCCTTCCTACTCATCTTAATCAAAATTATACTTACCAACAACTACCCACCTTTGAGGGGCAGGCATACAACCAGATAAGGGGTACAGCCATGGGAACCAGGATGGTTCCTTCCTTTGGCAACCTTTTCGTGGGTTGCTAGGAGGGGGCTTTCCTGGGATCCATAAGTCTTCAGCCCCTGAATTGGTTTAGATATCTTTACCGTATGGACTCATAATGAGGCCGACCTGTTAAAATTCCTGGAATCTCTAAATGCCTTCTCTTAGTTAAATTTCACACATTCCTATTTCAAATCTTGTGCCACTTTCCTTGATGTTGATTTCATCCATACCAAAGGCGAGCTACACACTACTGTCCACATTAAACCTACTAACAAACAACAGAACTTACATTTTGGCAGTTGCCATCCTGTCCATGTCAAACGTTCCCTCCCATACAGCCTTGGCATCCAAGGCAAACATATTTGTTCGTATGCAGGCTCTTTGCAGCAATATACCACCATTCTCACCTCAGCATTCACTGGATGCAATTACCCCACCAACCTAGTTCCAAAGCAGGTTCCAAAGCCATCACATCCAATCCTGGTACTGCTGATACCCCCAAAAAACAACTTCAGAGTACACCACTGGTGACTCAGTGTTATCCTGGACTGGAATGTGTTAATCAGCTACTTCAACTAGGCCATGATTTCCTAAAATCACACTCTGGAGTGATATCTATTCTGTCCAAGATTTTGCCCTCACACTTAGAATAGCTTTTCTCAACCTCCCAATCTCCACAATATTCTTGTCAGACCCTATGCTCCTTCTGCACTGATCTCCCTTACCTGTGGCTCCTACCCCTGTGACTGTCCCCACTGTAGGACTTCCCCTATACACCCTCCTAACACCTCCTGCACTAGCCCTGTAAATGGCAAAACATATACTATCAAAGGGAGAGCCACCTGTGAAACATGTCATATACCAGCTGTTGCGTAAATACTTTTTGGCCTTTTACATCAACATGACTACCACCAAATCTTCAGTTAGGATGACAGAGGGTGTATTCTGGGAACATGCAATATCCTGTTGCAGAGCATGCTGTACATGACAGTTGTGACCTCAGTGCATGTTTCATCACACCTATCATCTGGGTTCTTCCCCCAGAAACAAGTTTCTTAGACCTCAGGAGGTGTGCACTATCACTATAACGTGTCCTTGGTTCTTGCCACCCACCTGGCCTTAATTTACATTAATTTCTTCCGTCTCAGCATTTCTTCACAGTGACTACTCCTTTTGTCACTCTTTTTTAGTTTTCTACGTCTTTCTTTTCTTACATGTCTGTTTTTCACCATCCCCCTCCCACCTCTGTTATGCACAATGCAATTAGCTTTTCACTCTACACTCTTATTAACTTGCGCATAATGTTTAAGCAGTAATCTCTGTCTTGCATATTACCTACACCTTTAAGCTCTCTGGTTTTCAAATCTCACCTGGTGCAGTCCCCAACAATCAGTCTTTCCTTTTCTTCCCATCTGGTAAGTCTCCCCTGACCCACAATTCTGGGTGACTCTACCCCGTTTCCTACATCTCTCCAGTCCTTCTCCTTCACCCAACTTCCTTTCCCTTCAACCATTCTGCCTGAAGAAGGAGCCACTGGCTCTGGAAGCTTTCCCAATTATAATCTTCTTTTGTGTGTGTGTTCCGCTGCTGCTTGGTAGTATATTTTTTTATCTATTCAATTACATTATTTTTTTAAAAATTGACTGTTTTTGTTGTTATGTTTAAAGAGTTGGGATTTCTGGCTACTACATCACAGTACATTTATTCCCTTAGAAAGTTTGTTGTAAATCTATTACATGCAATCTTGAACCTCCACAGTTGGAGTGTGGTATGAGACCTCACTCAACGTGCACCCCAATGGTATCCCTGGGTTGAGTTTATTATAGGTTGGAACAAAATCCACTGCAGTTCAAAAGGAACAATGATATGCATAATTACAATACCAGAAGGAGAAATGACATTCAACAGTCTATGTTAAGGTTGTCTTTAGCCCAGCAAGGGGTGCCCAATGCTCCAAGTAAAATTTTTGATCAGTTACACAGTGATACAAAAGTCCGGCAGACAGCAAAATAAAATTTTGAAAACAAACTGAAAAAATTTCTTCTTGACAACTCCCCCTATTTTGTTGAAGAATTTTTGGTATTGTAATGTGTAGAAGGTGGTGGGTAGAAATTACTAACTCCCATGTGTGTATTTAATAATAACAATAATAATAATAATAATAATAATAATAATAATAATAATAATAATAATAACCCCCGTGGAGGCCCGGGAAAAGAATAGGCCTCCGGTATGTTCTGCCAGTTGTAAAAGGCGACGAAAAGAACAAACCACTAATAGGGCTAACCCCCCTTTTAGTGTGATTACTTGGTTCAGGACAGAACTAAAGAAGCCTCGGACAAGCGCCGTCATGGTCGGGGACGACGCTTGAACCCTATGCCCGCCCACAATGGTAACGACACTGCTAGCCAACTGGAAAATGATTTAAATCCAAATAGAGGTGTTTTGCAGGATATGCTTCCTGCAACCACCCTAGAAGGAAAACAAAGACAGAGGATGAGATGGTCAGATGAAGTTAATTGACACCTCATGTTCTGTTATTACCAAGCAACAAACCTAGGAACCAACACAACTGGATACAGATCACAAGTATACACAACATTTATTACCAGATACCCGGAATTAAAATTTTTAACAGAACAACGACTAGCTGATCAGATCCGTGTAATAATAAAAAATAACAGGATACCCCAGTCAGAATTAGAAAACATCAAACAACAAGTACAACAAATACTGGAACAAAATAATGTGCAATCAGAAGAAGAAGAAGAAAATACAGTAATGGACTCAAACATCCCAGAGCAAACAAACAAAGACCAACACGCATCAATTAAACAATCAGAGGAAAACGAAATCTTAAGACAGCCACCAGAACAAGCACAAATAGAACACGAAGAGACACACGTGTTAGATATAGAAGAGAAATTTCAGCTGACATATATAGAATACAAAGACACAAATACAGACATTAGACCATTGTTGCATAGACCGCCAAATAACCCACAAGTCGAAACAACAATAAAAACTATCAACACAATCATACACAACAAAATAAATGAAAACACAACTATGGAAGAGTTACAACTACTGGTTTATATAGGAGCACTCACTACACTAAATATACACACTAGGCAGAGATCAGAACAAACCAACACACAGAAGAAACCCACAAAACCAGCATGGCAACACAGGCTACAGATCAGAATAGAAAAACTGAGAAAAGACATCGGACAGCTAACACAATTTATAAGAAACGAAATATCAGACAAAAAACGAAAAAGGTTAGGTAAAATCTCACAACAAGAAGCAATAGAGCAATTAGATGAAAAAAAGCAGAAATTGCAAGCATTGGCCAAACGACTTAGAAGATACAAAAAAAGTGAAAATAGAAGGAAACAAAACCAAACATTCAACACAAACCAAAAGAGATTTTACCAAACAATGGATAACACATTTAGACAATCCACCAAACATAACAGACATGGAACACTTCTGGAACAACATATGGTCAAACCCGGTACAACATAACAGGCATGCACAGTGGATACAAGCAGAAACAGACACATACAAGATGATACCACAAATGCCTGAAGTGATAATTTTGCAACATGAAGTCACCCGAGCAATTAATTCTACACACAATTGGAAAGCCCCTGGAAATGATAAAATAGCATATTACTGGCTAAAGAAGTTCACCTCAACACATTCACATCTAACTAAATTATTTAACAGTTACATTGCAGACCCATACACATTCCCTGATACACTTGCACATGGAATAACCTATCTGAAACCTAAAGATCAAGCAGACACAGCAAACCCAGCTAAATATCGCCCCATAACATGCCTACCAACAATATACAAAATATTAACTTCAGTCATCACACAGAAATTAATGACACATACAACACAGAACAAAATTATAAAGGGCTGCTGCAAAGGAGCACGAGGATGTAAAGAGCAACTGATAATAGATACAGAGGTGACATATGAAGCTAAAACTAAACAAAGGTCCCTACACTATGCATACATTGATTACCAAAAAGCTTTTGATAGTGTACCCCACTCATGGTTACTACAGATATTGGAAATATACAAAGTAGATCCTAAATTGATACAGTTTCTAAACATAGTAATGAAAAACTGGAAAACCACACTTAATATCCAAACAAATTCAGATAACATCACATCACAGCCAATACAGATTAAGCGTGGAATATACCAAGGAGACTCATTAAGTCCTTTCTGGTTCTGTCTTGCTCTGAACCCACTATCCAACATGCTAAATAATACAAATTATGGATACAATATTACTGGAACACACCCACACAAAATCACACATTTGCTGTACATGGATGATCTAAAACTACTGGCAGCAACAAATCAACAACTCAACCAATTACTAAAGATAACAGAAGTATTCAGCAATGATATAAATATGGCTTTTGGAACAGACAAATGTAAGAAAAATAGCATAGTCAAGGGAAAACACACTAAACAAGAAGATTACATATTGGATAACCACAGCGACTGCATAGAAGCGATGGAAAAAACAGATGCCTATAAATATCTAGGATACAGACAAAAAATAGGAATAGATAATACAAATATTAAAGAAGAACTAAAAGAAAACTATAGACAAAGACTAACAAAAATACTGAAAACAGAATTGACAGCAAGAAACAAGACAAAAGCTATAAATACTTATGCTATACCAGTATTGACCTACTCATTTGGAGTAGTGAAATGGAGTGACACAGACCTAGAAGCACTCAATACACTTACACGATCACAATGCCACAAATATAGAATACATCACATACATTCAGCAACAGAAAGATTCACATTAAGCAGAAAGGAAGGTGGAAGGGGATTTATAGATATAAAAAACCTACATTATGGACAGGTAGACAATTTAAGAAAATTCTTTCTAGAATGAGCAGAAACTAGCAAAATACACAAAGCAATCACTCATATAAATACATCAGCTACACCATTGCAATTTCATAACCACTTCTACAACCCTTTAGATCACATAACATCAACAGATACAAAGAAAGTAAATTGGAAAAAGAAAACACTACATGGCAAGCACCCGTATCATCTAACACAGCCACACATAGATCAAGACGCATCCAACACATGGCTAAGAAAAGGCAATATATACAGTGAGACGGAAGGATTCATGATTGCAATACAGGATCAAACAATAAACACCAGATATTACAGCAAGCATATTATTAAAGATCCCAATACCACAACAGATAAATGCAGACTTTGCAAACAACAAATAGAAACAGTAGATCACATCACAAGCGGATGTACAATACTAGCAAATACAGAATACCCCAGAAGACATGACAATGTAGCAAAAATAATACATCAACAACTTGCCATAAAACATAAACTAATAAAACAACACGTTCCCACATACAAGTACACACCACAAAATGTACTGGATAATGATGAATACAAATTATACTGGAACAGAACGATTATAACAGATAAAACAACACCACATAACAAACCTGACATCATACTCACCAATAAAAAGAAGAAATTAACACAACTAATTGAAATATCCATACCCAACACAACAAATATACAGAAGAAAACAGGAGAAAAATTGAAAAATACATCCAACTGGCTGAGGAAGTCAAGTACATGTGGCATCAGGATAAAGTCGACATTATACCAATTATACTATCAACTACAGGAGTCATACCTCACAATATCCACCAGTACATCAATGCAATACAGCTACATCCAAACATACATATACAACTACAAAAATCTGTAATTATTGATACATGTTCAATGACCCGAAAGTTCCTTAATGCAATATAACATATACCGTACAGTTAAAAGGAAGTCACGCTTGATCAAGGTCCGCGTCACTGTCCATTTTTGACCAGACATAACGTCTGAGAATAGAAAGAAATAATAATAATAAAACTTATAGATGTTCAGTATGTAAGTATACTTACAAAATTAATTTGTGATGTGAATGTAAAATCACTCATTCCACATCATTATGATATATCGTGCAAATGACCCAAGGAATATGAAACTAACTAACTAGCTTCTAAAATGACTGGTGGTGCTGAATATAACACTGTAATGTTACAATACGGTGGAACAGCTGACCATTTTTATCTCCAGGGGGCAAAACTGCAAGTACTGCATATAGACACAAATTAAAGTAGAATAAACTATCCTAGCTTTTGTAACTGTTAACTCCTTTGGGGAAGACAGAGGGAGTAGACTGAGGAAGTTTGGAAAGGTTGGAAAGGAGGGGCAGGGCACTCAGACCCCAGATTGGGAGGGATCCTATCTGCTGTGATGAAGAGATACAACTAAGATGACTATTGACATTGACTATTACAAACTGAGATAATGTAGTGGTAAGACACTGGAATCACATTCAAGAGGACAGCAGTTTCAATCCTCAAGTGACTGTCCAGATTTATAATACCCATGGGTGCCTTAAACTGATCCAGACTAATACCACAGTAGTTCCTTTGAAAAGGACTTTGCTGATTTCTTTCCCCAATCCAAACTTGCAATCCATCTATAATGACCTCCTCATTGACAAGATGTAAACTCTTAATCTTCCACATGCTTCAGTGTTCCCTTAATGTATAACAGATTGAGTTGGTGCAACAACAAAACCACTGAACCCACATTTGGTAGGAGTAAGATTCAAAATCTTGTGTGACCACACAGATTGAGGTTTTCTGTGACTTTGCTGAAATGCCCGACTGGATGCTTTTTAAAAACCACAATCAGCTGTTAGTGCTCAATCCAAGCTTCTGTTCCATCTCTCAAAGCCATTTTGGCAATGGAATGTTAAAACGTTATTTTTAATTCCTCTTTTTGAAGTTTAATTTGAAAACAGGATGTTTGCATACCTATAAATGGCAACTTTTTGGTAACCAGCTAATCATTATTAGTTCACATTTTGTAGTTAAATTCTCAAGTGATCATTACTCACTTAGTTCCTTAGGTTTTCTCTGTGTGGGAAGGATGTCCCTCACTGTTGCGTGTAATGACAGTCGAATACCTGACGAAGGCCGTGGTTCAGTAGTTGATCCTATCTGGGAAGGTGCTCCTTTCTGGCTGATTCTTTTGGGTGGTGGGAGGATTAGGGATGTGGGAGGATGTTGTTTTGTTGTGGTCTTCAGTCCTGAGACTGGTTTGATGCAGCTCTCCATGCTACTCTATCCTGTGCAAGCTTCTTCATCTCCCAGTACCTACTACAGCCTACATCCTTCTGAATCTGCTTAGTGTATTCATCTCTTGGTCTCCCTCTACAATTTTTACCCTCCACACTGCCCTCCAATACTAAATTGGTGATCCCTCGATGTCCCAGAACATGTCTTACCAACCGATCCCTTCTTCTAGTCAAGTTGTGCCACAAACTCCTCTTGTCCCCACTCCCCAATTCTATTCAATACCTCCTCATTAGTTATGTGATCTATCCATCTAATCTTCAGCATTCTTCTGTAGCACCACATTTCAAAAGCTTCTATTCTCTTCTTGTCTAAACTATTTATCGTCCACGTTTCACTTCCATACATGGCTACACTCCATACAAATACTTTCAGAAACAACTTCCTGATACTTAAATCTATACTCGATGTGGGAGGATATGGCACTGGAAATCTGTTAGAGGACTAGGTGTGACGGATAGTGCCTTCCTGGAGAGGCCTCTGTGAGAACTTCACCATATTGGGAAAGGAAATTCCTACCACTGTAGGAATGCCATCCATGGGTGCTGAGGCTGTATAGGAGAGCTTTTTTTTCTATGGAAGGGATGGCAGCTGTCAAAACACAGGTAATGTTGATGGTGTCAGTGGGCTGATATGGATAGAGGTATGATACAGGTATGGATGGAGCGGTCAGAGGTGGGAGATCACTGAACCATAAAAACTCCCTTCTCTGGATCTCACCCCTCCTTTCACAATGACCTTCAAATTTTCAGGTACCACCAGTCCATTCGTCACAAAATAGAACTCCTGAACTGCAGTCTTGTCATTTTGTGTTGCCCCCTTTACTCCTTAATTATTTATAAAGAAAGAGAACAGTCTATTCTATGCCAAGAGTTGACTGAGAGAAACCTTCGTGGAAGTGGATGGTAATTTGTTGAATGATAATAAAGAGCAAATCTCCAAAAGAAATTCTCAGCAATGTTTGGGCCACTAAAAAAGTTCCTATTGATTTTGTGCACTAATTTGTTAGTGTGGTGGCTTGAGTGGACCACTTTACACCAGAAATTAAGTAGTAATGAAATGAGTAGGAGGAAACTGGTTGCTTTTCACCGAAAAGGACAAGTTCTTTTCATCTTCCAGAAAGACTTCCACTAGTGTTATCTTGATTTTAAGAGGATTGTTCTTATTGATTACCGTGGAAAGAGCTTCACTATGATTGGTGAATTTTACGCAAGTGCTCTACAGCAGAAAAATGGATAAAATACACCAGGAGAGGTCCAGATTCAAATTACAGTGAAATTACAGCGAAAGTTCCAGTGCCTAGAAGCCAATTACAAATAAAGCTTCGCTCAAGCAGAACTCAACTTGCTCTTTGCTCTTTACTTGCACGATATCCTGCAATGTGAAGGGCATCAGGCAGATTCAGTATTCCTAGATTTCCAGGAAACCTATGACTCAGTGCCACACAGCATACTGTTAACAAAGGCCTGAGTATACAAAAAAGGATATCACAAGGGGAGACCACGATGTTGGGATCATGGATTTACTTAAAGTTTGTACATCTATATATGGCCATTAAAACAACATAATGTGCAAATAGTAATGTGCATGACTGTGGCAGTTCAGAGTTAAATGCAAGATAAGTTTTACGCGTCTATTATGTAACTAAACAATGGAAAATCCAGGGTGGAATGTAACAATATTATGAAAAGGAAAGTTGCTCTCACCGTATAGTGGAGATGCTGAGTTGCAGATAGGCACAACAAAAAGACTTCATAAAATGCACTTTCGGCCAACAAGGCCTTTGTCGGGGATAGAACAACACCATCACACACAAGCGCGTGTGTGCGCGCACCCCCCCCCCCCCCCCCACACACACACACACACACGACCATAGTCTCTGGCTGCTGAGTCATTGTCCTCAGCCATCCAGCCCCTTCCCTGTTCCCATTCCAGCATTACACAGCCCTCATTCCACCATCGCACCCAGTCTTTTTTACTTCTTTCCTTATCCGTCTCCCCCCCCCCCCCCCCACCTCCACTGCCCTGTCCTCTGTCTAACCTCCCAAACACATATATAGCTGCCCTATCCTCTTTTCATCTTCTCCCTGTGTGCTCCCCAGCAGCACATCACTGTCCCTCACTTCTACTCTACTATCCGTCCCCCTACCTGTCCATCTGCCCCAGCCTCCTCCTTACTGCCACCCAGTCACTTAATTTATATGACATTTGAGAGATAATATAATGAAAAAAAATACATGTGCATTTTCTTGAAGTTGTCGTGAATTTCATATGTTATTTGACTATTTAATATTTGATTGACTGATCTGGCCTTGTAACATTAACCAACACGGCCTTGCTCTGCTGATGCTGTGAACGGCTGAAAGCAAGATGAAACCACAGCCATAATTTTTCCCGAGGGCATGCAGCTTTACTGTATGGTTAAATGATGATGACATCCTCTTGGGTAAAATATTCCAGAGGTAAAATAGTCCCCCATTTAGATCTCCGGGTGGGGACTACTGAGGAGGATGTCGTTATCAGGAGAAAGAAAACTGGCATTCTATGGATCAGAGCGTGAAATGTCAGATCCCTTAATCGGGAAGGTAGGTTAGAAAATTTACAAAGGGAAATGGATAAGTTGAAGTTAGATGTAGTGGGAGATAGTGAAGTTTGGTGGCAGGAGAAACAAGACTTCTGGTCAGGTGAATTCAGGGTTATAAATACAAAATAAATTAGAGTAATGCTGGAGTAAGTTTAATAATGAATAAAAAAAATAGGAGTGTGGTCAGCTAGTACAAACAGCACAGTGAACACATTATTGTAGCCAAATAGACAAGAAGCCCATGCCAACCTCAGTAGTACAAGTCTATATGCCAACTAGCTCCTCAGATGGCAAAGAGATGGAAGAAATGTATGACGGGCTATAAGAAATTATTCAGATAGTGTAGGGAGACAAAAATTTAATAGTCATGGGGCACATGGGGGACTGGAATTTGATAGTAGGAAAAGGAAGAAAAGGAAAAGTAATAGATGAATAAGGACTGGGGGTAGGGAATGAAAAAGGAAGCCGCCTGGAAGAATAGTGCACAGAGCATAACTTAATCATACCTAACACTTGGTTTAAGAATCACAAAAGAAGGTTGCATACATGGAAGAGGCTTGGAGACACTGGAAGGTTTCAGATAGATTATATAATGGTAAGAAAGAGATTTAGGAATCAGGTTTTAAATTGTAAGACGTTTCCAGGGGTAGATGTGGACTCTGACCACAATCTTTTGGTTATGAACTGTAGATTAAAACTGAAGAAACTGCAAAAAGGTGGGAATTTAAGGAGATGGGACCTGGATAGACTGAAAGAACCAGAGGTTGTAGAGAGTTTCAGAGAGAGCGTTAGGGAACAATTGACAGGAACAGGAAAAAGAAATACAGTAGAAGAAGAATGGGTAGCCTTGAGAGATGAAATAGTGAAGGCAGCAGAGGATCAAGTAGGTAAAAAGATGAGGGCTAGTAGAAATGTAAAAAGATGAGGGCTAGTATAAATCCTTGGGTAACAGAAGACATATTGAATTTAATTGATGAAAGGAGAAAATACAAAAATGTAGTAGATGAATCAGGCAAAAAGGAATACAAATGTCTCAAAAATGAGATCGACAGGAAGTGCAAAATGGTTAAGCAGGAATGGCTAGAGGACAAATGTAAGGATGTAGAGTCATATATCACTAGGGGTAATATAGATACTGCCTACAGGAAAATTAAAGAGACCTCTGGAGAAAAGAGAAACACTTCTATGAATATCGAGAGCTCAGATGGAAACCCAATTCTAAGCAAGGAAGGGAAAGCAGAAAGGTGGAAGGAGTACATAGAGGGTCTATACAAGGGCAGTGTACTTGAGTGTAATATCATGGAAATGGAAGAGGGCGTAGATGAAGATGAAATGGGAGATACTGCGTGAAGAATTTGACAGAGCACTGAAGGTCGAAACAAGGCCCCTGGAGTACACAACATTCCATTAGAACTACTGATAGCCTTGGGGGAGCCAACCCTGACAAAACTATAACCATCTGGTGAGCAAGATGAATGAGACAGGCGAAATACCCTCAGAATTCAAGAAGAATATAATAATTCCAATCCCAAAGAAAGCAGGTGTTGACAGGTGTGAAAATTACCGAAGTATTAGCTTAATAAGTCACGGCTGCAAAATACTGACGCGAATTCTTTACAGACAAATGAAAAAACTGGTAGAAGCCAATCTTGGGGAAGATCAGTTCGGATTCCTCAGAAATGTTGGAGCACATGAGGCAATACTGCCACTACGACTTGTCTTAGAAGACAGATTAAGGAAAGGCAAACCTACGTTTCTAGCATTTGTAGACTTAGAGAAAGCTTTTGACAATGTTGACTGGAATACTCTCTTTCAAATCCTGAAGATGGCAGGTGTCAAATACAGGGAGCAAAATGCTACTCACAATTTTTACAGAAACCAAATGACAGTTATAAGAATCAATGAGCATGAAAGGGAAGCAGTGGTCAGGAAGGGAGTGAGACAGGGTTGTAGCCTATCCCCAATGTTATTCAGTCTGTATATTGAGCAAGCATTAAAGGAAACAAAAGAAAAATTTACAGTAGGAATTAAAATCCATGGAGAATAAATAAAAACGTTGAGGTTTGCTGATGGCATTGTAATTCTGTCAGAGACAGCTAAGGACCTGGAAGAGCAGTTGAATGGAATGGACAGTGTTTTGAAAGGAGGATATAAGATGAAAATCATCAAAAGCAAAATGAGGATAATGGAATATAGTCTAATTAAATGAGGTGATGCTGAGGGAATTAGATTAAGTAATGAGACACTTAAAGTAATAGATGAGTTTTGCTATTTGGGGAGCAAAAGAACTGATGAGGGTCAGAGTAGAGAGGGTAAAAAATGTAAGCTGGAAATGTCAAGGAAAGTGTTTCGGAAGAAGAGAAATTTGTTAACATCAAGTATAGATTTAAGCGTCAGGAAGTCTCTTCTAAATGTACAGGGTGTGTCAAAAAAATGTATACACACTTTGAAGCATCATAGAAAATCTTATTTCCCGTTCTACAATGTTAAATTTCTGGAAATGGAAAGCTTAAAGTCCAAATGTGATTATGTTCAAACTGGTTGCCTTCAGCATCAATACAGTTCTGAGTACGAGTCACCACTGATTCCGTACATCATACCAAAGTGTCCAATGAGATTTCTGCGCACACCAACTGAACCTCATTCCAAAGTGTGTCCAGGTTACGTGGTATACGTTTGTACACCTCATCTTTTACTGTGCCCTATAAGGAGAAATCGAGCAGCGTGAGGTCTGGAGAGCGTGCAGGAAACTCGGTTGGTCCCCTGCATCCTATCCACTGGTCTGTCACATTGTGATCCAAGTATGCTCGTATGTCCCTATGTAGTGCGGCGGGGCGCCATCTTATTGGAAATAAAACTCATCAGTGCCGTATAATGCACGAATGGCAGGGAATATGGAGTCAGCAAGCATTGTTAGGTACGTTTCTCCGGTAACAGAACCTTCAAAGCGGAAAGGCCCAATGAGTCCCCTTGCAGACAAATCACACCACACATTTACACCAAGCAAATTTACAGCCTTTTCAACTGTAATGTGAGGATTATCTTTAGCCCAATACACACAATTGTGCCTATCGACAGTTCCATTGAGTTTGAATTGGGCTTCATCTGACCAAATTATGCTACCCATAAATCCCGGTTAACGTCTCACCATCTCCTGAACCCATTCACAAAATTCTAACCTTCGATCTGGATCATCGTCACTTAGCTGTTGCACCAGCCTTGGAATGTACAAACGAAACTTGCCTTTCTTCAGAATGTGTAGCACACTACTAGCACTTACATTACTCTCACGTGCCACTTGCCTTGAAGATTTTGAGGCGAACGCTGAAACAGTTCCAAGACCGCAGTTGTAGAATCATCACTTGTAGCTGTACGAGGTCGCCCTTATCGACCTTTATGCACATCACCCACTGTTCCATGAATTTCGAATTTGTCTCGTAGACGTGTAATTGTTAACCTTGAAGTTGGTTCTGTACCATACTCACTTCTCCACTGTCTTTGAACCACAGCTACATTCTCAAACATCCCGTACCACTTAATTATCTGCTTCCAGACTTCAAAGCTCAAATGCACATCCGCCATGTTGCAGTTACTTCCTTGCCACTGGTGCCACCTGTTGAAGAAACAGAACATTACTTTCTCACAGATATTTAACCTTGTAGAACGGGAAATAAATTGTCTATGACAGTTCAAAGTGTGTGTACATTTTTTTGACACACCCTGTATTTGTATGGAGTGTAGACATGTATGGATGTGAAACATGGACAATAAATAGTTTAGACAAGAAGAGAATAGAAGCTTTCGAAATGTGGCGCTACGGAAGAATGCTGAAGATTAGATGGGTAGATCACATAACTAAAGGGGAGGTAATGAATAGAATTGGGGAGGAGAGGAATTTGTGGTACAACTTGACTAGAAGGAGAGATTTGTTGGTAGGACATGTTCTGAGGCATCAAGGGATCACCAATTTAGTATTGGAGGACAGCGTGGAGGGTAAAAATCGTAGAGGGAGACCAAGAGATGAATACACTAAGCAGATTCAAAAGGATGTAGTGTGCAGTAGTTATTTGAACATGAAGCAGCTTGCACAGGATGGAGTAGCATGGAGAGCTGCTTCAAACCAGCCTCTTTACTGAAGACCAGAACAAGAACAACTATTTGTAATTAAATTTTCAAGGATGAGGGATAGGCTTGGAAAGCCCAACCCAAACTTCAATAAATAGTGATATGAATGACATTATTATCAATCAGTAATATAGTAAGTCACAATGTACCAGCCCACAAGGGTAATGTACAGTTACTTGTTGCATGCTCTTCCGTCACCACGTGTTGCAGGATGGTATTTGTTGTACAGAGGTGGAAAACATAAATTCAAACTTTATGCAAATACACATGCTTTTTTCATTATATTATCTCTTGAATACCATATAAATTAAATAATATGACCTGTGATGGAAAAAAAGAAAATTGAATTTGAAGTCTGATCACAAATTGAACCATCACCTCATATATGTTCTTTCGTTTCATGTAGTTCGAATACCGATCACTTGACCACCATGAACTCTAACAACCATCTTCTATGCATGGAGACTTAAGCCACATGAGAGACACATAAAACTTCTCTTGCAGTTTCCTCAGAATTGCTGGAGAAATGTATCTTACTACTTGCATATTATGTTGTTTTAATGGCCTGCTGAAGGCGTACAAAGTTTGAAGTAAATCTGTGGTCCCAATGTTGTGTCCTCCCTTTGTCAGGTATGTGAATGGTTCAAAGACTTTTTTAAGTAATAGAAACCAAATCATACACATTGTGGAATAACACCTACTTTATTATTCTGTGACTCACTAAATCCCTAATAAACACCTTCCACAGCTGCACATGTCCTTATTTACTGGCTCATGAAGTGAAAGCTAACCTCTGAGAATATATATGTTTATGAAATACCATTGTACGCAGCTTCACTTAATTAAAAAACTGGACAGTAACACCACATCTGGAATCCTCTGCAGCTACTTTTCTAAATAAGCTGACATATACAACATGTTAAAAATAATATTAAACTTAAATATAATTTTAGGTACATCTACATTTACATATATTGCCCCCCCTCACCATTAAAACAGGAGTGTTTCTCTCCTCCTCATTGTTAAGTGACTTGTCCTTAATTTTAAAACCTTCCTAACCTATCCGCCACTCCTTCCTGATGAAGAAGCTAATAGTTGCAAAAGTTAGGACTACATTGTGTACTTTTATACAGGGTAGACAGAAACAGCCTGAGAAGCTTATAAGGGTTAGGTTGTACTGAGAAATAATGGTTGAGGAAAAAATGCAAAAAAGTTGAGTCATTTTGGGATTTATAGCTTTGAAGTTAGACAATTAGGTTGATGTGAGTGCGAATTCAAGTGGCCCACCAGATACAATTAGTGTCAGTTGTTCTTATAGTGTAGATGATTGTGCATGAGACTGCTCAGCCTTTGGCTCAGGTTCGATTCTTACTATTGTCCAATGTCCACTTTTTGTATCACTCTCTTGTTCGGTTTTAGGAAACCAAATGAAGAACACATTTGCTAACACCATCTGGGGTGGGCTGCTTGAATTTGCACGCAGAATGGTCTGATTAGCAAACTACAGTGCTAATTAACTTGGAAATGCCGCATTGCATGGAATTTATTTCTTAACAGTTATTTCTCATTACAACCTACCCTGCAACACACTTCAGGTTTTTCAGACTGTTCCTGACAGCCCAGTATATGTCAACTGGCAGTATCAAATATGTCATCTCCTGAAGGTAAGTACAAGCTAACACTTCTGTCTCATAATTTCACAGTTTATGTCCATACACTGCAAACCAACTACTGATTTGCGGTCGAGGGCACTTTGGTACCACTATCATTTCCACCTTACCTTCTCCATTTGGCAGGAAAAACAACTGTTGGTAAGTATCCATATGAGCTCTGAGGTCTCCAGTTTTCTTGTTGTGGTCATTTTGTGGGACATATATGGAAGGAAGGAATAAGCTGACCAACTTTTCTTCAAACATTTGCTCTTGGAATTTCAACACTAAACCTATCTATAATGTGCAATGACTTTCTTGATTCTTGTAGTTCTGTTGCTGGAGTTTTTTGAGTGTGTCAAGCTTACTAAATGAATCTGCGATAATTGCCAGAAAGCTACAGTGATAAATTTCAGAAGTAATGACTTTGAAAATTGTGATATTCATTTGAAAATACTGTCATATTATATATCAGGTTTGACTAACAGAGGATGTTGCACATGTGAAAACAAGAATGATGTGAATGGCCACAGGCACATTTGACTTGTGTGAAGTGTTTCATAGAGACAAAAATACTGAGAATCCTAATTCATCTATACTGTAACAGACATAAATTCCACAGCATTGTGCATCCAGTTGAGAATGAACCTCAATTTTTTATGTTTGAAATCTTACTAGAATAGAATAGAACATTTTATTTGTCTGTAAGTATTTTTTCATACGCTTGACTTCATAAAGGTTACAGTGGAATCGAGTTACATCCAATACCAATCACATGTACATAAAATAACACAAAAAATAACTAACTTATTTAAGGACTAAAAGATTTTCTTTGTTACTTAAGAAAATCATAAAGTTATTCAGTTGAATAGAATTCTTTGTATTACAGCCAAGTTTGTAATATGCTTTCATGTTTATTTAGTGGTACTGTACGAATTCAGTATGGTAATTTATTGAAAAATTTTATGCTCAAATATTTATAGTTATTACGGACTAAAGTCAGTCTTGAGGAAGGCAATTCCAACAAGTCACTGTTTCTGGTATTGTGTACATGCACATCACATCTCATGTTGAATTTTTCCAGATTTTTCTGTAGAATATATCACATAGTTATATACATGCAGTAAAGGTACTGTCATCATTTTATTTTTTGTTGCTCTGATTCATCGACTCATATCTTTGGCCTTTTAATCCTGTATATTACCATGTGAACAGCTGAATTGTGTGTTGCATTTAGAAATAGTCATTTATTCGGCAGCATGCCTTCTCAGTTTACACAGGATTTTCTTATTTTGTTCAACCTACTGAGAAGTGTTAAACAAAATTGCTCAACATGTGCCTTTGTAACACTTTTGAGGCAAAAGGAAGTTAAAATATTATTTCATGATAAGAACTACACATGAATCTTCCAAGGTGTGTAATAAATGTACAGCATATAATTTAACAACCACAGAAATGAAAAAAAACTTTTGGTTTAGTACTTCCGTCAGGGAACAGACAAGAGGACTGCGATCAATTGTGGGAAAGATGCTGCATAATCAGAGTTCTCGCACCATCTCACCAGAAAGGCTAGCAGTTTTCACCAATTTTGCGAGCCAGTGGAAGTGGTGGACTCGTAGCTCACAGATCAGGTGATAAATAATTTTATGTGCTGACATGAGCCGTTACCTGAGTTGGAAGTATCCTCTAGTTTCTATTACTGCCAAGGTAGTAGCTATCAGCTGATAAATGTGGCTTGCTGGAATCTAGATTGAGCATAAATTGGGTTTCTGTCATTCCTTGTTGCTGTTTGGGAAAGGTTCTCCAACAATTGCCTGGCAGCGAGGCTAAATAACTGACTCACCCTTTCTCTTTCATGGCTGACCTAATCATGGCAACTAACATACCATTATTGTCTCTGCACGAAAGTGCACTGATCTTGAGAAAATGGCAGAACTTCAAGTACCAATTGTATAAACTTTGTTGACTGGAGATGAGTTTTGACCACAGTTTAGAAAATGAATCTGGTTCATAAAAATGATATGTTATGTAACATAAACTTTTCAGATGCAAGAGGTTTTATGCTGATATAAGTTACCGTGACACATGCTTACCAACACTGCTAAATCACCTGTCAAAACTATTATTGCACTTAGTCCGCACATATTAACCATACATTGTAGATTACTATTGAAGGTTTCATCTTTTGAAGCTCGTTGAAAAATTAAAAAGAAGGTTTGCTATTTGCGTCTCCACAGGTGTAGATAAATTATTGCTGGTAATTCTCTTGAGCCAGTATCCTACAGCATAAAATCTTAATGTTAGCAGCAGCATGCACATAGGAGTCAGTGGCTGGTTTTATATGATTGATTGCAACATACATTCTCTCACTTTTAGTTCTATCAGTAGCACAGTAATTCACAAAATGTTAGTTTAAATTTTTTATTTTAATTCCAAGAAAGAGTTTGCTCTTTTGTAAAACATGTGTTAAGCTTTTGTAACTCATTGCCATTAAATATCCTTAAAATAAATAAAAAGAAAAAGAAGCATAATTCTTAGTGCTTAAGGTTCATGCACACTTAAAGTTGCCTACCCAGAATGTTAGGCAAACAGCAAGTGGTGTATTCAGTATGTTTTCAAAACAAAGTGTTGTCATAATTATCTTTATGATTGATATAATAGAGAATACACCATTTCACAGCTGTTAGGTTATGGCTATCTTATATTGGCTGTTAGCTTGTGTGGTCAGCTTGACTCTTGTACCCAAACTATTGTCAACTGTGGCAGTGTATTAGGCTGTCAGCTGTATTGTGAACATGATAGAAACATAAATATTATATATCATTGGTCAGAGATTTAGGTAGTTTTCTGTATGGACTGAAGTTTCAACAGTTTGCAGGTTTTAAAGCCGTAGTTATTCTTTGCCCCCCCACTCCCCTCTCCCCTCTCCTCCCCATGAACCATGGACCTTGCCGTAGGTGGGGAGGCTTGCGTGCCTCAGCGATACAGATAGCCGTACCGTAGGTGCAACCACAACAGAGGGGTATCTGTTGAGAGGCCAGACAAACGTGGGGTTCCTGAAGAGGGGCAGCAGCCTTTTCAGTAGTTGCAGGGGCAACAGTCTGGATGATTGACTGATCTGGCCTTGTAACACTAACCAAAACGGCCTTGATGCTGGTACTGCGAACGGCTGAAAGCAAGGGGAAACTACAGCCGTAATTTTTCCCGAGGGCATGCAGCTTTACTGTATGGTTAAATGATGATGGCGTCCTCTTAGTTAAAATATTCCAGAGGTAAAATAGTCCCCCATTCGGATCTCCAGGCGGGGACTACTCAAGAGGACGTCGTTATCAGGAGGAAGAAAACTGGCGTTCAACGGATCGGAGCGTGGAATGTCAGATCCCTTAATTGGGCAGGTAGGTTAGAAAATTTAAAAAGAGAAATGGATAGGTTAAAGTTAGATATAGTGAGAATTAGTGAAGTTTGGTGGAAGGAGGAACAAGACTTTTGGTCAGGCAAATACAGGGTTATAAATACAAAATCAAATAGGGGTAATGCAGGATTGGTTTAATAATGGATAAAAAAAAAATAGGAGTGTGGGTAAGCTACTACAAACAGCATAGTGAACGCATTATTGTGGCCAAGATAGACATGAAGCCCACGCCTACCACAGTAGTACAAGTTTATATGCCAACTAACTCTGCAGATGACGAAGAAATTGAAGAAATGTATGATGAAATGAAAGAAATTATTCAAATAGTGAAGGGAGATGTAAAATATAATAGTCATGGGTGACTGGAATTCGGTAGTAGGAAAAGGGGGAGAAGGAAACGTAGTAGGTGAATATGGATTGGGGGGAAGAAATGAAAGAGGAAGCCACCTGGTAGAATTTCGCACAGAGCACAACTTAATCATAGCTAACACTTGGTTCAAGAATCATAAAAGAAGGTTGTATACATGGAAGAAGCCTGGAGATACTGACAGGTTTCAGATAGATTATATAATGGTAAGACAGAGATTTAGGAACCAGGTTTTAAATTGTAAGACATTTCCTGGGGCATATGTGGACTCTGACCACAATCTATTGGTGCAGTGGTTAGCACACTGGACTCCCATTCGGGAGGATGACGGTTCAATCCCATCTCCGGCCATCCTGATTTAGGTTTTCCGTGATTTCCGTAAATCGCTTCAGACAAATGCCGGGATGGTCCCTTTGAAAGGGCTCGGCCGATTTCCTTCCCTCACCCGAGCTTGCGCTCAGTCTCTAATGACCTCGTTGTCGACAGGACGTTAAACACTAATCTCCTCCTCCTCCTCCTATTGGTTATGAACTGTAGATGAAAAATGAAGAAAATGCAAAAAGGTGGGAATTTAAGGAGATGGGACCTGGATAAACTGACTAAACCAGAGGTTGTACAGAGTTTCAGGGAGAGCGCAAGGGAACAATTGACAGGAATGGGGGAAAGAAATACAGTAGAAGAAGAATGGGTAGCTTTGAGGGATGAAGTAGTGAAGGCAGCAGAGGATAAAGTAGGTAAAAAGATGAGGACTACTAGAAATTCTTGGGTAACAGAAGAAATATTGAACTTAATTGATGAAAGGAGAAAATACAAAAATGTAGTAGATGAATCAGGCAAAAAGGAATACAAACGTCTCAAAAATGAGATCGACAGGAAGTGCAAAATGGTTAAGCAGGAATGGCTAGAGGACAAATGTAAGGATGTAGAGGCATATATCACTAGGGGTAATATAGATACTGCCTACAGGAAAATTAAAGAGACCTTTGGAGAAAAGAGAAACACTTCTATGAATATCGAGAGCTCAGATGGAAACCCAATTCTAAGCAAGGAAGGGAAAGCAGAAAGGTGGAAGCAATACATAGAGGGTCTATACAAGGGCAGTGTACTTGAGTGCAATATCTTGGAAATGGAAGAGGGCATAGATGAAGATGAAATGGGAGATACTGCGTGAAGAATTTGACAGAGCACTGAAAGACCTGAGTCGAAACAAGGGCCGAGGAGTAGATAACATTCCATTAGAACTACTGACAGCCTTGGGAGAGCCAGTCCTGACAAAACTCTACCAATCTGGTGAGCAAGATGTATGAGACAGGCGAAATTTCCTCAGACTTCAAGAAGAATATAATAATTCCAATCCCAAAGAAAGCAGGTGTTGATAGATGCAAAAATTACCGAACTATCAGTTTAATAAGTCACTGCTGCAAAATACAAACGCGAATTCTATACAGACGAATGGAAAAACTAGTAGAAACCCACCTCGGGGAACATCAGTTTGGATTTCGTAGAAATATTGGAACACGTGAGGCAATACTGACCCTATGACTTATCTTAGAAGCTAGATTAAGGAAAGGCAAACCTAAGTTTCTTGCATTTGTAGACTTAGAGAAAGCTTTTGACAATGTTGACTGGAATACTCTCTTTCAAATTCTGAAGGTGGCAGGGGTAAAATACAGGGAGTGAAAGGCTATTTACAGTTTGTACAGAAACCAGATGGCTGTTATAAGAGTCGAGGGACACAAAAGGGAAGCAGTGGTTGGGAAGGGAGTGAGACAGGGTTGTAGCCTCTCCCCGATGTTATTCAATCTGTATATTGAGCAAGCAGTGAAGGAAACAAAAGAAAAATTTGGAGTAGGTATTAAAATCCATGGAGAAGAAATAAAAAGTTTGAGGTTCGCTGATGATATTGTAATTCTGTCAGAGACAGCAAAGGACGTGGAAGAGAAGTTGAACGGAATGGACAGTGTCTTGAAAGGAGGATATGAGATGAACATCAACAAAAGAAAAACGAAGATAATGGAATGCAGTTCAGTTAAATCGGGTGATGCTGAGGGAATTACATTAGGAAATGAGACACTTAAAGTAGTAAAGGAGTTTTGCTATTTGGGGAGCAAAATAACTGATGATGGTCGAAGTAGAGAGGATATAAAATGTAGACTGGCAATGGCAAGGAAAGCGTTTCTGAAGAAGACAAATTTGTTAACATTGATTGTAGATTTTAGTGTCAGGAAGCCGTTTCTGAAAGTATTTGTATGGAGTGTAGCCATGTATGGAAGTGAAACATGGACGATAAATAGTTTGGACCAGAAGAGAATAGAAGCTTTTGAAATGTGGTGCTACAGAAGAATGCTGAAAATTAGATGGGTAGATCACATAACTAATGAGGAGGTATTGAATAGGATTGGGGAGAAGTTTGTGGCACAACTTGACTAGAAGAAGGGATCGGTTGGTAGGACATGTTGTGAGGCATCAAGGGATCACCAATTTAGTATTGGAGGACAGCGTGGAGGGTAAAAATCGTAGAGGGAAACCAAGAGATTAATACACTAAGCAGATTCAGAAGTATGTAGGTTGCAGTAGTTACTGGGAGATGAAGAAGCTTGCACTGGATAGAGTAGCATGGAGAGCTGCATCAAACCAGTCTCAGGTCTGAAGACCACAACAACAACAACATTCTTTGCTAGAGAAACTATTGGTGTGGAGCCTGACAGATGTGTGTGTTTCCACTGGTTACTGGTTGGCCATTGAAGACGTCATTGCTGATTGACCTACACGTACTTACTAGTGCATTTCATCAGTGCACACAAAGCTGTCATTGCTGTTTACTCATGAACTGGACATTCAGTAGTTAAATTTCGGCCTCCTGTGAACGCTGACTTGCGAAAAATTTAATATCAGTTGTGTAGTTACTCTATTTCAGGCTACAAAACATTACCATAAAAGATGCTCATTGATTATTGGTGGCCATTGAGCTCCATATACTTACTCTTCACTATTAATAGTTCACATTTGTCTTGCTTATTCTGTCAATAAGTATGAAATGCTTTTAAACTATTTCACATTAATTACAAGTTCTCTCATAAAATTCTTATGGAAGCAATTATTATTTGTATTGATTACTTACATTGCTTAAATTGCTGTAACCTAACCTTAAAGTTTGAAAACATTATTTTCAATTTGAGCAGTGTGGGAGTAACATATTCCCATATTTACTTACCATTATTTTGGGTCAACTACATTTTTTTATTATTATTTACTATTTTTCAACATGTTTTCATCAAAACCTTTAACGTCATTAGCCTGTGAGCTGATGGCTGCAATTGAAAGTGAATTGAACCATGAGATTTAGTTCAGATTAATCAGTTTATTTTTGCACTAATCTAAGACCAGATGCTTTATAGCATCATCTCTAAGTGTAATGGGTATGTAGATCTGGCATTGCACTGATGTTAGTTTGTTTTATTTTCATTTGAAAACCATCTAACAAAATTATTCTATCCTGAAGAGGAGAGCTTTCAGAAATATGGAACAAATGAAGATGTACTCTAACAAAGAGAAGCTATTGTTCAAAATTAATTATCTTTACTGGAGAGAAAATGGCGCTTTCATTTGCATAAGCCACACCCAAGTAAATTTCATAAAGTAGTTTAGTGCAAGTTTCTTTAGTAAGAGTAACTGTTGCTGTTGTTCAAAAAGTTACTTCTAGAAATGAACCTGTAATGTGAAATGTAAACTAAGAGACAAATTACCTTGCAGAAAGTATACAATATATTTTAAAAGCTTAAAGTTATACATAAAGTAAAACGGTTCTCCTTGTATGGCATGGGACAGTAAAACAGTATGAAGTAATGCAGCAGGTAAACTTGGTACTCGAGTGGGAGAAAATATATTCATATCCCATTTCATCATTCCTGGTTTAGGTAGGTTTTGGCTTTCAGATTTGTATTTTTTGTAAGTCCAGTTATTTCCTGTAGTCTTACCAAAGTGAGTCAGTGTTTTATCTTGGAATGTTTGTAGAATCTTGGTTCCTGGGTACAAAAAAAGAATGAGGGAAGTTGTTAAGAGTTAATGTGTTGAAAAGACACTGTGACACATAAGAATTGAGTGTGTGTTACGAAGTAATATAACAAATGATCTTTTGAACCACTAACATGAGTGAACATTCACAATTAATCTAAAGAGTAATTGAAGTGAAATATTCATGGAATTAAATTAAAACTTCAGGGGAGATGTGGGATGTAACAAACATAATTTGGTAGACAAAATCAATGGAAAGTGTTGCATTCGTACAAATGGGTTGGGGAGGGGGAGGGGGAGGGGGAGGGGAAGAGCAAGAGAGAGAGAGAGAGAGAGAGAGAGAGAGAGAGAGAGAGAGAGAGAGACTCCCTCCTCATCAAACTATGTAAGGCTTTGGGACCATCAAGATGGTTGCTTTCATTTTCCTTTTATTTCAAACTAGTTTTCCATCTTCTGAAAGTTGGCCATTTCTGTATTGTCCTTCAGTATTTGGGGAGAGCAAGCATATTATTGAAATAACCGAGATGATAACCAGTGCTCAGTGCTTGTTGAGCCATTGCAGGTTTTTCTAAATACTGTAGTGTACAATTTCTTTTACAATCCAGAACCTCTGTGGTCACAAAATATCATGTCATCACTTATTAAACTTGTCCACAATAAAGAGAAGTGTGCTGAGTGCAGCGACTGCAGAAATTTTACCAAACAATGCTGGGTTTACAACTTTACAAACTCTTTGTGTGGTATTGTATAGACATCAACATATAGTTTTATAAATTAGTCTTCCAAGATGTAGTGCCCCAAGATTGAGAAAAAATACTCAGTTCTGGAAATTTAAATAAGCATTTGCTGTAAATCATGGACACTGATTTTACATCAACACATTCATGCAGCATGCAGAGTCCTCACTGAGATTTGTTAATAACTTATTGATATATTTTCCTCACTGAGTAAAAAAAAATTAATCTTTGTGATTAGTCTTAAGTTTGCAGTATAATCTACAGAAGCATACATTTACACTACATCAGTACTCTGCAGGTCAAATTCAGGTGCTTGGCAGATTGTTGACAGAACCAGAACCACTTTATTTTTCGAGCTTCCACTCTCGAATAGCATGTGGGAAAAATCTTTCTGTGCTGTGAGCACTTATTACTGTTATTTTATTACGATGGTGATTTATCCATAAGTGAGTGGAAGTCAACAAAATATTTTCAAATCTGGAGTACAAAATGGTGATGGATATTTTGTGAAAAGATCTCGTCAGCCGTTGTTTTAATGATCTGGTTGGGGACCACCACCAGCAGCAGCAGCAGCAGCAGCAGCAGCAGCAGCAACAACAGCAGAGAGAGAGAGAGAGAGAGAGAGAGAGAGAGAGAGAGAGAGAGAGAGAGAGAGAGAGAGATAGAGTAAGCTCGTCTTGACCCAGCAGTTACTCCCAGATACCGAGGCGTCATGTGAGCAATTTCGTGTGCTCCCATTTCATTGAGGGTTGCAGGCAATGTTCACGAGATGTCTGTTTATCAGCAGTCCTTAACTGTGTGGACAATGCTAGCCCAGCTACATGGGTGGTACTGTGGGTGAGCCATGGGAGTGGTCTTCTAGCAAGTAGCATTCTTAATCAAAGAAACCAATTAAAAAAATAAAAGTAAAATCATTCTAATTCCCACTGAGAGGATGCCAACTGTATATTCCTTACCCTTTCTGCAGGAGTAGTGTATCAAGTATATAAAAGTTGTGAGCTGTTAAATACTCCCTGGGACAGATGGTGCTATTTTGGGGGCCTTACATACTAAAGCAGGGCAGTTATTAATTGATTGTAACAGTTTTGTTTTGAGAGACATAAATTTACAATAGTTACCTTTTGTTCCTTAATTTGGGGTGTAGAGGTGTGGCGGCGTGGTTCTTTCCGTCCCTTTATGACGAACCTGCACCTACCTGTGAACATTGTCTCAGCAGATCATCAGTAGGAAAGCCGAACGAAACCTGCTGTACTTCGACATGAACCAGGCTGCAATTGAAGTCACTAATCTACATTTCGGGAGAAAGTTTTCACATGAAATGAAAGGTTGGAAATTTTGTCCTCAATTAATATATTCTGAAGCTTAGGTGAACAAGTATCACTGCCAAGCCTGTGCTAGTCTTAACACAGTCACTCACAATCCCTTTCACTCACGTTAGCAGGTTTATGGTGTTGCATTTCCCGAAAACATAATAGCTACAAAAATACTGATTGTTTTTGATTGAGAATGCTCGCCAAATATTAAGTCTGTCGGTACCAAACGCAGTCACAGTTTTTTAGCCACTGACCTGCTCAATACGCCACGCGGAATATATGTCTTTTCTCATCACAGAATTCACTTAAAATTTCCAAAATTTCTACACACCCATCGGAATTATTATGCCGTCACTTTACAACACTTTTGATGTATGAAACACTGATACATCCGGCAACTTCTCATTTCCATCAGAACTACTACTACACACATCCGAACTGTTTCACAGCTAGGCTCCGACTATACTCTAGCATACTCGAAGTCTTCCCTACCAGCAGAGAAAGGTGTGCAAAGACTATTGCTTTACCATTGGTCAGTTTACTCAACAGCCAATAGCAAAACAACATTCTCCCGCGTCAATCTGCACTTTTCACCAATAACCAATCGAAATAGTAAACCTAATGACTGCACTTTTTACCGACGTAAATGCTGAAGTTTTGCTTATGCATAAAGTTATTTACTATTGTTATTTATAGCTGAATTAACTTTCCCTTTAACATATACTTCTTTGAAATGTTCCCACACTAAATCCTACTACATAACTCGTTAAACAATTATTTTCATATTAACCTTAAACCACACTCACGCATCATTCATACTGCTAAACACATTTATAACATTTTACATACACAAAAAGACATAATAAAACTTTACGAAAATACTAGAACAGTTTGTGAAAAACATTCTATTACTTTAGTGCACTCCAGTGGGCACAATCGAAACTAAAATCACAGTCCACCTATCCAATACTGTCCTCTATCGGCTGATACATAAACTACGTGCGCGTCCAGTGTCGCATCACCATCTGTCACTATCCAGCTCTGAGACACATCTCCAACTTAACCGCCTCCAAGGCAGGATCGGTATACGACGCTACGCCTCAGAGGGCATCCACTAATAGCACTTGTCTGAACAGTCCAAAACTTAAAGATCAATGGGGCGGTGGAGTGGCACTGTGATGTGCAACAGTGAGATCAGGCAGTGTGGTGTAGTGCTGAAGGTGGCTGCAGGGCTGATGTGGTAGGCATTACTTACCAAGTTTCTCATGCTTCATGAACCAATGATTTGGAACAGCAACAGTCTGTCAGGTACACATTAGAGTAGATTAGACAGGGAAAATGAAGGGTGCTTATACAGGGTACAGCAGTGTTCATAGTAGGATATTAAGAACACACCAACAGGCAGTAACTGCAATTTATTTATTACCTCATATGTCAGTTAATAGTTAAAGGTATGCCATTTACCAATGTGTAAGTCATTGTCCATTGTGTGGATTACTTTTTGAATATGACTCTTGTCAAATGATGCCCCCTCTGCACAACACATTCATCTAGGCGGTGTTGGAAGTTTTCCATAACTCGGAATAACATATTCCCTGGGACATTGCTGATGGCAGTTCTGATGTGATCCTTCAACTCAGGAATGGTGGCACAACATGTTCAGAACACTTCTTGCTTCAGGTAGCCCCAAAGGAAAAAGTTTGCACATGAAAGGTCAGGTGAGCAAGGCAGCCAGGAAATGTCACCAAAACGGGAAATTACTGTACCGGGAAATGTCTGTCACAAGAAATCCATGCAAATTCTGGCAGTATGCGAGGTCAATCCATCTTGTTGAAACCATAATTGTTCCACATCCACATCGACCGTACCTGAATGGGGAAGAACGAAGTCTTGCAGCACCTTTAGGTAGTGTTCACTGTGTGACAGTTACAGCCACATCACTGTCATCCTCAAAGAAGTAAGGGCCAATAATCCCAAAGAAAGCAACTCCACACCACACTGTGCAAGGGCTTGATGTGCAGTTCATGCGGGTTTACATCACTACAATAATGCATATTCTGTTTATTCACTGAACCACATAACTCGAAATGAGCTTCATCGGACATCAGGATGGTGTGCAACATTTGTGGATTTTGGCAAAGGAGATCACGCACGGTTAAGCAGAATCTTTCGCGTGAAACACAATTGTGAGGCCAGAATCTTTCACGTGAAACCCAATTGTGAAGCCTAATTTCCTGAACAATCTGCAGCTTATACGGATGAAAATGGAGATCTTTGTGCAATATTCTCCTGAATGAATGGTCGGACATATGCACAGTTTGCACATGATGACAAGCAGATCTTTTTGGGCTATGTGATAGTGCAGCACGAACATTTTCCACGGCTTCTGGTGTCCCCACAGTTCTTTCACTTCTTCCTGGTTTCCCATTGCAAACAGAACCTGTTGTTTGAAATGCACATACCCACCTCATGATGGTCTGTCCATCTGGAGCTTTCCCATGATGTCCCAGGTTGAAATGTTGCTGAAATTGACGCTGGGCAGCAATAACAGAGCCGTTATTCTTGAAATAACTTTCAACAGCAAAGGCGCGATGCTATGCACTCCACTGCTCCATATCCCTGTCACACTCGAAATGGCAGCTCCTTAGTACACGAATGCAGCACAAGCTGGTGCGCATTCCTGCAATATGTCATTGTACTACGCAAGTCAGATTACGCTATGAATGCTGCCACACCCTGTACAATAAAAAGGGATACATTTGTCTTTGTTACAGAAGTACAAGATGCAAAAGCCTTCAAAGAATATTAATTAGGAGAGTGCCACTTTTCCTTTACAAAGCAATTAAGGTTTTTCTTCACCAACATTTGTGAGACAAGTGAAGAGTATAAGGGACTGAGCTTTCTGTCTTCTATTAGTTATTCCAAGAAGGGTATTTAATGGGATAATCCTTATAACTAATACAACCTGACTAACAGAAAAATAGTGTTAGAGCCTGGTTTTTATCAAAATTAATTAGTAAAAATCATTAAAATATGGCTGAAGGCAGTCTAATCTATAACCCCATCTTAGGAGTATGCTGGTAAGCATCTTGTACCAATTTGCCTTTTTAAGCTAACATTTATGTATTACCCATTATTTAAATAATGGTCTGGGGTATGTACATTCAATTGAATAGTGTTAAGGCAGAACTACTGCTGACAGCAATAAACACTCCTACACCAACTGTATTCAATCCATACTGTCTGATCACAGTTAGATCCTTTGTAAAAATTTCATATTAACTTTCCTCTGACTTTAGCCAACGTCTACATCTACATGGTTACTCTGCAATTCACATTTAAGTGCCTGGCAGAGGGTTCATCAAACCATTTTCATACTACTTGTCTACCATTTCACTCTTGAATGGCACGTGGGGAAAAGGAGCACCTAAATCTTTCTGTTCAGGCTCTGGTTTCTTATTTTATAATGATATTCATTTCTCTCTACATAGGTGGGTGTCAACAAAATATTTTCGCATTCGGAAGAGAAAGTTGGTGATTGAAATTTCGTAAATAGATCTCGCTGCAAAGAAAACCGCCTTTGTTTCAGTGACTGCCACCCCAACTCGCGTATCCTATTAGTGACACTCTCACCGCTGTTGTGCGATAACACGAAATGAGCTGCCCTTATTTGCACTTTTTCAATGTCCTCCATCAATCCTAACTGGTAAGGATCCCATACTACGCAGCAATATTCCAGCAGAGGATGGTCAAGTGTAATGTAGGCTGTCTCTTTTGTGGGTTTGTCGCATCTTCTAAGTGTTCTACTAACAAAGCGCAGTCTTTGTTATGCCTTCCCCACAATAGTATCTATGTGGTCTTTTCAATTTAAGTTGCTTGTAATTGTAATTCGTAGGTATTTAGTTGAATTGACAGCCCTTAGATTTGTGCGATTTATCGTATACCTGTTACGATTTCTGTGTCACTGCTTTCTATGAGCTGTGGCTCTTTCCAAACACAGCTGCTTTCAATTATAATACCTATGTTAGGTTTACCCTCATCTTGTGTTTGACCCACAGCATTTGAGACTGAGCAACCCTTTCACAACCTAAAAAACTACCCAGTCCACTCCACACAGCATCTGCTACCCATGTACCCACCTCCTGTATTTGAAAGACCCCTGACCTATTATGCAGAACCTGATACCCCACCACCCTGTGGCACAAGATAAGGGCAGTCACAGAACCATATGAGCCACTGATTTAGACCCACCATTTGGCTCTGTACCAAAAGCCCACAGTCGCTCCTGTCAACAATGCTACTGACGGTGAGCTTTGCCCTCATCTTACAGGCAAGACTGGCTGTTTTTACAGTTCATATAGTCACTAAAAACCATAGAGAATCTCTCTGATTCAAAGCGACACACATCATTAGTACCAGCATGAGCCACCACTTGCTGTTGGCTGCACTGTATGCTTTTTATGGCCTCCGAAAGGACCTGTTCCATGTCCGGGATGAATCTGTGGTATAAACACAGAGTGGACTGTACTACTTCTCCGCCTTGGCAGGCATTGCCCAAGGAGCTCCATCATGTGCCAGACATTGAAGCTCCCAACTACAATAATCCCAACCTGTTTGTCAGACCAATTGGGACCATTGATCAGTCCACCAGAATGTCTTTCACTGCCTGCCACACCTTGAAATGACCTCCCAGTCCATCATGAGTAAAGGAGCAACCTCAGCACAGCAGTAACTGGCCCAACCACAGCAGCAGACCAGTTGGAGGACACACGTGACGTAGTGGACATCCCATGGATCCCCACATCCAGCCTGCTACAGTGAGACCCACTGGCAACAGCCAAAAGCTGTGTGACCAAAGGCATATTCACCTGGAGTTTTGAATTAAGGATCATCAACTGAGCTCACATCTGAACACAAAATTCACAGCTCTTATCCATACTAAAGATGTCTAAGTCATCTTTCATCCACTACAGTCATTGGCCATCCAAAACAACAAGCAACAAAGGCACTACAGACAGTGGAACTCTGCACTATGCAGCTTTTTTGTAAATGCAAAACTGTGCCTCATAAATCCACAAACATGCAAGAAAATTTAATTTATTAACTAACTACAAAAGTACAAGGCACAATTAAGTAAGTAAATTACTTCTAGTTATAAATTCTTAAAATAATAATTAAACAAACAATGTGGTCTCCTGCTGCTGTTGGAGTGAAGGCAGGGGCCAGATTACAAAAAGAACTCTGATGTAATACAAAATGTCAGAAATGATTCTTAAACATCTGATCTTTATGAGACTGGAATTTTCAGATTATTCAGCTAGAGAAGAGTTGGGCAAAGAAATCAGACTGTGCAATAATTCTCACATTTATCTCCTTTTACTTTCTTTGGGGTTGTGTGGATGGTTTTCTTCTGAAAGTCAGATGCTATGTATCCAGTCTCATAGATTCCACACATTAGCTTGAATAATTGTATGAGTGAGTGTCACTTCCCCCAATGTGTTTAGAAATTCCAAAGTAATTTTATCTGTGCCTTATGCTTTGATCACAAGTCTTCCAGTGGTTTGGAAAGTATAAACCAAAGTAGATTTTTGATGTGAATAATTCACAAATATGGTCTATAAATCACCAAAAACCAAGAAAATAGGTTTGTTGTTGAGCAGGAACTCTCCAACAGTACAGCTAAGAACTGAAGATGAGGGGACAGATAAGGTGGGCAACTTCGAGTACGTGAGTAGTGTTGCTTCCTCAGACAACACTATACCTCAAGAGACTGGTGACATAATTCAAAGATGTTCCAAATTCAACTGCAATCACACACTTCTAAGATCAGCCTGTACAAAATGTACCTCCAAACTATACTAAGACCTGGAGTACAAGCAACAACAGTTATTGTAGTGAATAAGCACCTTCTCCTGGGAACAGAAATGAAGTAATTCTTCCATCGTTGCCTGTAGAAAACAAGAATAGATAAAGTAAGCACTGAAGATACCTAACAACTGTTAGAAAGGTTCCTGCAGAAGTCTTGAATTGAAGAAATTTCAGTGGTATGGTCCATATGAAGAGGAGGGCTCCCTGCAGAACCCCTCAACTTTGCTTTCACCAAAATGTCCTAGGCAAGAGACCAAGAGAGAAATAGACCCTTCAGGACATTGAAATTCAATGTGCCAACTGGCATCAGATATGTGAACAACAGTTGTGGAAGCACAAGAAAATTGCAGAATCTTAGCAGCAACTGTATCAGGTTCGCTGGAACAGAAAAATTATAAAGTGGTGGTAATGATCATAATGGAAGAAAGCCTAAAAATATTGTATGTAGATACTGTAATTGTGCCAAACAAAAAACTGTTTGTACTGCAGTACAAGCTTTGTCTGCAGGAAGAATTTCATCCTGGTAACGCAAGTCAATTGCCATATTATCTTCGTAGGATCTAATGGTATTGGGGACTGCTGCCAGAGGAATGATGATCTAGTGCAGTACTACATCCTAAAAAGCATAAAATTTATCTTGTGGTTAATAGTCACAATTGTGATGCGATCATACCAGTCGGAAATAAGATCTGTTCACTGATATCTTAATAATTCTTATAACAAAAGTGGATCTGTCTGTAAGCACCAACAACAGATGTTAAAAGTAATGCTGTGATTAATTGTTGTTTGCTTTCTGTATTGCAGTGCTGTGATATTATTTGGGTCATTCGCAATAGCATATGCTATTTGGATCTAGTTAAGAAGCTGTAAGATACAATGCCTACACATAATTCAGGCTTCTCCATTTGTTAGCCTGCAGCATGTCATTGCAGAGCTGCTAATTTTTTGTGTTAAAGAATACGCATACTGCTCACTGTTAAAGATTTTGTAGTAAAGATAGCTCCAAATTTTTATAGAAACAAAAGGCCTTAATTTTTAAGTTCTATATGTTGTAGACATTTTACACTTTTATCTTCTGATTCTATGTTTAATCCAAGTGAATGAAAACACTATAGCTAATTAAATATTCTCTCTTGTCTTCAGCATTCACTCATAAGGTTTGCAACACCTGTTCAAAAATTCACATGTTTTTAGAGCAAGTTAAATTACAGTAAGAGGGTTATTTAGGCGGTTTTAGGTGATCTGACTTTCATTCAATTTATTCACAGTATTTCTACTATTTCTTGTATATTCATCACTCATGTCTAGAGAACCTCATAAATTGTAGTAATTAAGAAAAGTAATACAGTGAACAAGTTGTTCACTGCAGAAGTATCAGTTTTATGCCATTCTTATTCTGGAGAAAGAAGTCTTTATGTTGTCATTATTTTTGATAATTATGTTTTAATGATTATACATGTGAAATTATAGGGCTGGTGTATATTTCAGGTCTGAAGATGACTCAAATTCTGCTGATGGCAACAGTGGAAGCTTCAACACAATTGCAGCAATCAAAGAACATACTGAAAATTCTCCAAGTAGATTACGTGTGGCGGGAAAAAGTGCTGGTGATGTAAAGTCAAATCCTGGAGTTTGGAGTCCTATTAGAAGTGTAGGTTCTGTGGTTGGAATGGAAGCACATCCAGAGTCAGACGGAAGTGTCTTTGATCCTGACTTATCTGCTGATTCTGGAGTGTATGGTGATGATGATGCAGGTGAAATGTACTGGTCAGAATGTGATGTAGTGTGGTGTATGGTCGCTGCTGGTGCATGCACAGTGGATCCTCAGTGTTTACCAAACTGGTAAGTTTGTCATATAATGTGTGAGATTTCCTTCACAACAATTGTAAGAGTAATCATGAGTCATTTGATTTCCAGGGGCTATTATATAAGAGAATGTATTAAAAATATATGGCAAATGATTTGTTAGTGAGGTGAGATATTCATAATTTTACACATTACCTACAACTGCATCTACGTATATGCTCCACAAGCTACTGTCCAATGCATGGTAAAGGGTATGTGGTGCCAATATCATAGATTTCTGTCCTATTCCATTCACATATTGAGCGAGGGGAAAAGTGACAGTCTATATGCCTCTGTACACACCCTAATCTTTCTTATCTTATTCTCGTGGTCCCTATACATAGTATACAATGGTGGCAACATAATGGTCACACAATCTTCTTCAAATACAGGTTTTCTAAATTTACACAATAAGGGTTTGTGGGGACTATGTCATATTTCTTCCAAGGATTACCATTTAAGTTTCCAGAAATTACTGTTACATTTCTTTATGGGCTATACCAAACTGTTACAATCCTAGCACTTTGGTTGAATACCATGTTTCTGCCCGGGTCTATTGGAGGCTCTGCCAAGCTTACGCAGAAGGCTCCGTGCCTTTGTACTAGAGTGTCTGATGTTTATGTTTTCTACCATCTCATGCTATCATACTCTTCTAACAGCGTCAAGACTTGGGAGGAGGTCATCTGCAATATCTCTGTCGCCAGTTTCACTATACTGTTCATAAAGTTGTTCACAATGTTCATTCCAGCTTGATATATATTCGTTTCTGTACCCACTAGGGATAAACTTCTTAGCAGCAGTAAGAACAGCTCCAGCGAATCTAGGGTAGTTTTTAGGTTCCAGTGGAATAAAACAGATATATTTATGGTTGTGGTCAGCAAAACTGCACCAATCAGCCCTGCAGAAGTTCCATCTGTGTCATGGTACAGATCTCGCTATTGGGACAGAGTGCCCCATATAGAGGATTTCTGGCCTGTGCTGGCTCTGTGGGAAACTAGGTATGACCTCTCTGGATGTAGGCACTGGGTGGCCTATGCAGTCCCAAGACACAAAGCAGAGATCCAGGTTGTAATCTCTTCGCCAAGCAGCCGATCTGAAAGTTCCCAAATCCTTGGCATCATAAACCAGGTACAGATTTTCATTTTCACCCCAGTTGTTGAGCGCAATACCACACTCTTTGTCACGTGCATAATTCAAGTGTCCGTGGTGACTATTAAAATCTCAAGTATAAATTGATGGGTGGGCAGTAATTGGCAGAATATCCAGTGGCAATGGCACATTTTGTGGCTTGTAAATATATCGTTATCTATAAGGAGTTTAGATAGGTACTTGCTTTCACCTCAACTAATACCTTCTATGTTTAGACGGCATACTTGGATTAATGGGCCAAGTCCTTTAAGCAGTTGGTCCTGAAAAGGTCCATTTTAAAGCTTTTTTATTTTGATACTATCCATTATGAGTGCCTATTTTAGAAAGTGGCAACTTAAACCCAGTACAAGTAAAACTGAAGTATGTACATCTCATCTGGCAAACAAACAAGCTAAAGCATAACTCAGAGTGAAAGCTAACGGAAACACACTTTGCCATAACAAGTACCCGAAGTACCTTGGTGTCACCCTTGAGCGCACCCTTCCATATTGAAAACGTCTTGAAGATACTGCTGCCAAGATAATAACTCGTAGCAATATTATTCAAAAATTGTGTGTAATGACATGGGGAACTTCTTTAGAAACTGTGTGCACATTTTCCATTGCACTGGTCTTCTCAGCAGTCGAGTATTGTGCTCCAGTGTGGCTAAACAGCTGTCACACCAACTTGATCAATGTCCAGTTGAACCACACTATGTAGTTAATAACTGGGGCAGTCCGGCCAACACCTACTTATTGGCTTCCTCTGCTGAGCAACCTCTACCCACCAGTAATCCACAGAAGTGAGGCTTTGCTTAGGGAATAACGCAAGCTACAGGAGAACCTGGAATTACCCATACAGGAAGACATACCAAGTTAACGACGAAATAGACTCCTTCAAGAAACCTACCTTTACGGCAAGCCGAAGAGCAAGATGCCAGTAATACTAGGGTGAGAGACCTGTGGAACCAGAGCTGTCAGCTTATTGAAAGTCCTGAAAAGCATGAGTGGTTCCAAAAGTATAATTGTGATACCGTTGGCACAGAACTTGACAGGAAACTGTGGGTCAAATTGAACAGAGCTCGCTTTGGGCACGGACCATGTGCACTCTCTTTTTACAAATGGGACGCTACAGAATCTCTGGTTTGTGACTGTGGGGCTCTGAAACAGACAATCAAGTACATTAGAGATGAATGCCCCTTATGTTCCTACCAGGGGACCTGAAGCGACCTCATAAAAGCTGATGATATGGCTCTTATATGGATTAGGAACCTGGATATTGACATTTAGTTAGTTTTATATATAGTTTTGTGTCTTCATATTCCTGTTATATATAGTATTACTAATGTTATATACCGGTAATTTTAAACTGCATGCGAGTCATATGAATAACTAAATAACAATCCTAGTTACACATCTCTGAACTCATTTGATGTCTGTTGTCAAGTGTACTTGATTAGGAGTCCAGTTACATATGCAGTTATTGAAACATGAGACATTCATCATAAGTTTTATCATTCTAGAATTGCTTAGAGAAGGAGAATATTTTTTGTTTTCCATATAGCACTGAACTCACAACTAACTGAAACATTATCGTAACAAAAAAATGTCAGAGTAGTGACCTGTTTGCACAGAGAGAGACAAAGATTTACATGCTCTCACATATTCCAGGTAGCAATATAAGGAAATGATATATTGCTACTCACTGTAAAGATGACGTGTTCAGTTGCAGACAAGCACAATGAAAAGACACTTACACATTAGCTTTCAGCCAGAGCAGACTGTAGAAAAGAAAATACATACATGCATTCATTCACACAAACGATCACACTTCATGCATGCATGACTGCCATTTCCAGCACCTTGCATTGGGTTTCAGCTGTCACATAGAATGGGAGCAGCATTCGGGAGGAGGGTGGCAAAGGGGAAAGGATAGCAGGGTATGGGTGGGTGAAGAGAAGAGCGCTGTCTGATGGAGTGTGCTGGGACTAAACTGCCAACAGGCACAGTGTTGGGAGGCTGTGGGGCAAGGAGGTGGGGGCAGAGGAGGGGGATGAGGGCAGAAAAGGAGAGGAGCAGGTAAGGGGAGAGATGGGCAAGTGTGCTGGCAGAGGGTGACACACAAAGAGGGTGAGGGGTCAAGAATAGCTAGGAATTGATAGGGCATAGGGGGTGGAAATTGTTGGGCGGAGTGTATGGGAACAGTAGGTTACCATAGGTTGTGGCCAGGATAATTTCGGGTGTGGAGAATGTGTTGTAAGGATAACTCCAATTTCTGCAGTTCAGAAAACCTTATGTTGGAGGGAAGGATCCAGATGGCTCACGTAGTGAAGCAACTATTGAAATCAGTTCACTACCTGAGCCATCTGGGTCCTCTCCTCCACCACCAGCTCTTCCGAACTGTGGAGATGAGAGTTATTCTTACAACACATTCTCTGCTTCCAAAATTATCCTGGCCTCAACTTGCAGTAACCTACTGCTCCCATTCCCTCCACTCAACAGTTTCCACCCCCTCTGACCTATCACATACTCCATATTCTTGTCCCCTCACCCTGTGTGCGCTACCCTCTACTGGTACACCCAGTTGTCTTTCCCCTTTCCTGATCTTCTCATTTCTTGCTTCCACTTTCCCCATCTACCCATCCCACAGCCTCCTGAAGCTGCGCCTGCTGGCAATCTGGTCCTGCACACTCCCCCACCCTTACCCTATTATCCCTTCCTCTTCTCCACCCTCTCCAGATTTCTACGTGACAGTCACATTCCAGTCCAAGCTGCCAGAGATGGCGGCCATGCTTGGGTGAAGTGTGATTGCTTGCGTAAATGAATGTGAGTGTGTTTCCTTTTGTGAAGAAGGCTTTGGCTTAAAGCTAATGTGTAATTATCTTTTCGTTGTGCCTGTTTCCAACTCTACGTGTCATATTTACAGTGAGCAGCAATCTATCTTATGAAACTTACTATATAGCGGAGATGCTGAGTCACGATAGGCACATCGCCTATCACTACTCAGCATCTCCGCTATATGGTGAGTAGAACTTTTCTTCTCTGGTATTGTTACATTCCATCCTGGATTTTCCATTGTTTGATTTTGAAACTTCCTGGCAGATTAATTGTGTGCTGGACTGAGACTCGAACTCGGGACACCTTTGCCTTTCGCAGGCTAGTGCTGTACCATCTGAGCTGCCCAAGTGTGACTCACAACCCATCCTCACAGCTTTAATTCCACCATTACCTCGTCTCCTACCTTCCAAACTTCACAGAAGCTCTCCTGCAGACTTTGCAGAACTAGCACTCCTGGAAGAAAGGACATTGCGAAGACATGGCTTAGCCAGAGCTTGGGGGATGTTTCTTTTCTTATATTATGCATGTTCCAACCTGGAGTTTCCATTGTTTAAGTATTCCAGTCAGCTATAAACCAATAACCTTTAATTGTCAAGGAGAATTGAAAGATGTTCTTGATTGCTTCTTAATAAAATGAGAATTTTGGGATAGTAGATGAATAAATTATTTAAGATATTTCAAATATATCTTCACAAGTACTACATTTTTGATAGTTGCAAAGGTGGATATGAAATACCTTTAACAACTTGAAAGCAGTTAGTACACTATTGTGAAGATAAATAAATATTTAACAGGAACGGTGGAAAGGAAGAAGTATGACGTAAATGGCAGCAAGTAAAATAGGAAGGACATAAACAGAAACTGGGTTTGTTATCTAAGATGTTCAGAGTAGAGACAGAAATTGAAGTGATGATCCCTGTCACTAATCAGGACCCACGTCCTGTTTTATATATATTTTACATTATTGTAATGTGCTATCCCTGTACAGAAACTAGCTGAACGCAGACCCTAATTGATGAACATAATCTGCATTTACAGAAACACTCCACAACCTGTTTTATTGTACACAGTGGAGGGTACTCTGTATTAATATTAGTTACTGTAACCAAATTCTGGTAGTCAGTGGAGAGCATAGAGAAAAGAAAACAAACACATTGATGATCTAGCTGTGTTCAAAATTACACCTCACATTGCTGCACATTGGTGGTTGTGAGGTCTCGTAATCTTTCCCTCCCACACATCACTATTTAAATTCTCTGTCTCTGCACAAGTTCTGAAAGCTTCAAGAGGCCTAAGATGTACAAAAGAAAAACTTTTTTACTTATCTTCAGTTTTTCTTTTTGTTGTTGGCTCCAGTTGTTGCGTCTAGGGGTACATTCTTGTGGCTGAAATTTTGATTTGGTGGATTCCAGATGACTATATAACCGATGAAGTACTATCTGTTGCTATGTTTGTCTTGTATTTTATCCCATTCCTCTATATTACACAGACTTCAAAATCTCCATTTTCAACAAACCCAGTAATTGCATTGTTGTAGACAAAATTAAAAAAAACACGTGCGTTTCCATAAGAACCGTGCCTACTACTCCTGCATTCTGTGGTACTCACAATATTCCAAAGAGTTTACAAAGCAAAAAGAGTTTATAAACTTTCTTGACAAAAGAAGAATCTTTGCTAAAATATACCGTTATTTTATAAATGAATCCTCCAGAAATAAATTTTATAATTATCATCAGATTGTGCAATTAATGATAGGAATTTTAAGTAGAAGTAGAAGTAAAAGTTTATTGTCTCATTACATACAATTTCAAGCAATTGACTTTAAAGTACAGGAGACTCGTCAAAACACAAAAACTGGTTTACAGTTTTCCTTATAATACCAGTAATGTAACATATAGTACTGAATAATTGCTTAATTAAGCAGTTAATAATTTTTCTTCAAAAGTAACAAACTTTTAAGATTATCAGTCGTAAGTATTTGCTCTCTCCTGCTCAAATTTTCATGTTGTCATTTATGAATTCTTCTACTCAGTAGTAACATTTCTGCACTAGTTTCTCATATAAGGATTTTTTCAGTGTTTCTAAATTTATGTAGAGCAATTCTCTTCCTTTCACTTTGTTATAAATTTTCATACCCATATAATATGGAATTTGAGCATAAGGTTTAAACGGTGGGTGGGCAACATAAAATTATTTTGATTTCTGGTGTTGTAATCATGTTGAAAATGATTTGCTACAAATAAATCGGGGTTACTGTGTACAAAGATAATCAGCTCATATATGTATAGTGAGGGAAAACTTAGTATACTCAGATTTTTTTGGAGTGGGCGACATGATTTTCTTCACCCTACATTGTACATATTTCTAATGACGGCTTTCTGAAGCTTTAGTATTCGACACATATGGTTTGAGGTCCCCAAAATACAATTCCATACCTTATTACTGACTTATTACTACTTTTCTTATACCCATACTGGTAGCATTGTACAATATTTTCATTGCGTATGCTAGGCTATTTAATTTATTTGCAAGGTACTGTATGTGTGACCCCCATGAAAGATTTTTATCTAGTTGCATTCCTAGGAATTGCACACAGCTAGCTTCCTGCAAATCCTGGTTTCTGTGACTGACCTGAATATCATTTAATTTTGCTTGTTTTGTTTTAAATTGCATTATCTGAGTCTTTTCCATGTTTAATTTTAACCCATTTAAATCAAACCAGGTATCTTAAGTTTTCTAGAGTATTTAATACAGTTTGTGGAATTTGGTCTGTAATGTTACTTTCAATGATTAAAGATGTGTCATCTGCTAATAAAACTGAGTGACACTCAATATTAAGTGGCAGATCATTTATGTACGACAAAAACGGAATGGGACCTAAGACAGAACCTTGGGGTACTCTTGTGAAATGGTTTTCCATTCTGAAGTATAAGTTCTTCTCTCTGATGTTATAACTACTCTTTGTTGTTGGTTGGTTAGATAGGATTTAAACCATTCTAATACCGTGACCCTAATTCCATACTTTTCCTGTTTACAAAGTAGCAAGGAGTGATTCACACTGTCAAAGGCCTTTGATAGGTCACAAAAAGTTCCTGTGGCGTGCAGTGAGTTGTCTAGAGACGAGCTAATTTTATCAACAACATTATTTATAGCAGATATTGTGGTTTTGCCTTTTTGAAATTCATACTGATTTTTTGAAATTATTTTAAATTTTTCTATGAAATTTTGAATTTGTATGGTGACTACCATCTCAAATAGTTTTGACAGTGATGGAAGAAGAGAGATTGGACAGTAGTTTCCCATGTGTTCTTTTGTGCCTTTTTTGAATAGTGGCTTAATTACTGCGTACTTCCATGTTCCTGGAAAATAACCTTTTTGAAGGGACTGGTTAACTATTGTAGTTAGTGGCTGCGCAATTATTTTAGAGACTGTTTTTAACACTTTTGTTGGTATCCCATCCCATCCTGCTGATGTTTTACTTTTTAGTGACAGTATCACATTTTCTATATCTTTTACTGTAGTTTTTGTAAAGGTACTGAAAAATTCACCGTCAAGTTGCTCACCGTTGAAGAAATTTACTGTGTCTAGATACTCTGCTACATTGAAATTAGATTTGTTTAAATTTATAAAGAATTCATTAAACAATTCAGAAATTTGAGCAGGATTTACAATAGTTTTATCCTCTATCTTGATTTCAGAAATATCATGGTCTCTACTGGTGGCATCTGTTTCAGCTTTGATCACTGACCATAATGCCTTTGATTTGTTTTCACTATCCAATATAAATCTATTATTTGCCAGTTCTTTGGTTGCCTTTACAACTTTTTTAAAATTATTTTTGTAATCTTTTACTTAGGTAACAGAATCAGGACTTTTATATTATGTTTTAGTTTCCTACGTAGCCATCTTTTTCTTGCACTCGAGATTTTTATTCCTTCAGTAATCCACTTACTTTATTTCCTACTTTTTTATGATGTACAGAAAGGGGGAAAGTTTCATTAAAAACGAGCAGGAATTTTTCCAGAAAAGTAGCAAAATTTTCAGAGCATGAAATACTATGATCTATAGACCACTTCACCGTATTTAATCTACAAGGGTTGTTTTTTAAGTAAGGGCCGTTCGCGCATATAGTACTGTAGTTAGCGCGGACGCCGCAATAAGCCACCGCGCCACTTGCCGGCATCCTTCCCGTTCACACTGATGCAAGTTGCAGCTCTGTAGCTGACGTGTACGCATCGCTGTGCTACTTTATAATGTTTACGATTATTGAATCGCCCACTGCGTGTGAGATATGGTCAGTGAGAAGCCTATCAGCTGCAGAAATTCATCGTCAGTGAACAGAAGTTTATGGCTTGAATGCAATGAGTGAAGGTAAAGTGCGTCAATGGGTTAGAGAGTTTAAAAATGGCCGTCAAAACGTCCATGACAAAGAACGCTCAGGCCGGCCGTCTGTGATCACTGATGATTTGGTGGCTGCAGTCGAAACAAAGGTTCGTGAGGACAGAAGATTCACAATTTCCACTCTTTCTTTGGAAGTTCCACAAGTTTCAAGATTGGTTTTGTACAAAATTGTGTCTGAAAACCTAAACTTTAAGGAACTGTGTTCTCGGTGGGTACCCAGACTCCTCACAGAGGACCACAAAGGGAAGAGATTTGCCACTTCATTGGACTTTTTGATTCATGACGAGGAAGAAGGGGATGACATGTTGAGTCAAATTGTCACTGGAGATGAAACATGGGTATCCCATATCACTCCCGAAAGCAAGCGACAATCGATGGAATGGCGACACACAACCTCACCCGTTAAGGTCAAAGCCAAACAGACACTATCAAAGCGCAAGATTATGGCAACTGTGTTCTGGGACTGGCGCGGTGTTTTGCTAGTGGACTTTATGCCACGAGGAACGACAATCAACTCAGATGCCTACTGTGCAACTCTAAAGAAGCTCCGCAGAGCAATTCAAAACAAAAGGCGCGGCATGCTGACAAAAGGAGTTTTGCTCCTGCACGATAACGCTAGGCCTCACACCTCTCAAAAGAAAGATAAATACTGGCACGAAAACCTCTGCGTCAGCAAATAAATTAAGAGAAAAGGTAGAAGAATGTAAACATTATGCCGTGTATTCTTTCGTGTTTGCTGCTATCTCATTTAAATCCTGTCTGCCTAATAAACTACGGAACTAGAGTGAGACAACAGCAAACGCGGAAGAATATATGTATCATGTCATATTTATATTCATATTATTCTTATGCTGAATGTGATACAGTCAGAAATGAAGCACGGCAACTGACTAGATTTTTAAATCTAAGATGACTCTAATTTCTGTGCAGAATGTAATGTACTAAAGAGGCGTCTGCAAAGATTTTCAAACAGAGAAAAATTTTTGCTAAACTCTCGTTCAGAACATCTTCTATCATACGCAGTCTATTATTTAACTCTTGTTGATCAAAGAAAGCAGCAGTGTAAGTAACAACAAATAGCTGTCTCTTGCCATTGTTTCGCTAATGAGACGATTTCTCTCTTTTTTTTATTGTAAGCGGCGGTAGCGCGCAGAAAAGCGAGCCATGCCCCGAGCGGCTACAGGTCGTAAACACTCATTATCAGAATGCAACAAACAATTCATGACACAGTACAATAATGCATTTTCAGCTTAGAGTGACGTAAACACCTATGACAAAGAGAACGGCACTTACCAGATCAAAGCAAAATAAGCAATCAATTCAAACCAGATGAAGCACGTGAAAAAGGAAGGGTAGCCATATAAATACAGACGGAGCGCCTGACACATAGCAATGGCTACTTGGTAAATATTAACTATTACGCTTACGACTCGAACCAAACTACTGTAGCTGTATCTTCATCCTTTTGACCTAAATTGTGTCTCATGTTACAATGGACCAACTTTGTTTCGATTTGGAGGTGCAGTCTAAAACTTTTCTCTTTCCTTGAATTTCGAGTCTCAAATTTCAGGTGTGGCTTAGATTCGGGAACATTTTTTTTCCTTGATTTCGAGTCTCATTTTTCAGGTGCAGCTTAGATTCGAGTGTGGCTTAGATTCAAGTAAATACGGTTGTTGTAAAGATAGTGTAAGTAATCACATCGGTTGCTGAATTTAGTTTTGTTGTCAGTTATGTTTGAAAGCCAATGTATCAGTAATGTATGAAAGCCAATAATATCTTTTGTCTTTAAAGAGAGTAATGGGGAAAGATGTGTAAGTTTCTGTTTGGGGATACATATGGAAAAAAAATTTATCCTCTATTCTGCTCCCCCCCAAGAGATTTTTGGCTGGGAAGATATGTTAATCAAACTAAAAACACTTTCAATTGAAAGAAGTTGCATACAGTAGAATGGATGTGGATATTGGACAATGACTAATAGAAGTTTTTGTGAGGAAAGTTGCTTTTTGAAAGGTTGTGGGATATGGTACAGTGCATTTGTTAAGTGGTTGCCAATATCCACCAAGGAGAAGATTGTTAATTGACAAGAAAAATGTAACATGAAGCAGTGTATATTAGAAAGTCTGCTGTATCTAGGTGAGATGAGATAGCCAGATTCAAGGTATAAACCACAACAGAGAAACAACACTGAAGAAAATTAAGATGGCTAAGCCATGTCTCCGCAATATCCTTTCTTTCAGGAGTGCTAGTTCTGCAAGGTTCGCAGGAGAGCTTCTGTAAAGTTTGGAAGGTAGGAGACGAGGTACTGGCAGAAGTAAAGCTGTGAGTACCGGGCGTGAGTCGTGCTTCGGTAGCTCAGTTGGTAGAGCACTTGCCCGCGAAAGGCAAAGGTCCCGAGTTCGAGTCTCGGTCGGGCACACAGTTTTAATCTGCCAGGAAGTTTCATATCAGCGCTCACTCCGCTGCAGAGTGAAAATCTCATTCTGGAAACATCTCCCAGGCTGTGGCTAAGCCATGTCCCCGCAATATCCTTTCTTTCAGGAGTGCTAGTTCTGCAAGGTTCGCAGGAGAGCTTCTGTAAAGTTTGGAAGGTAGGAGACGAGGTACTGGCAGAAGTAAAAAGCTGTGAGTACCGGGCGTGAGTCGTGCTTCGGTAGCTCAGTTGGTAGAGCACTTGCCCGCGAAAGGCAAAGGTCCCGAGTTCGAGTCTCGGTCGGGCACACAGTTCTAATCTGCCAGGAAGTTTTAAGATGACTAACTTTCCCAGAATACATGTGACAGTTTATGTCACTTGCAGTCAATGCATTAACTGAAGAGGATGAAGTAATAGCAACTTGTTTTTATGTCATCAAGGAAAGTGATGATAAATTTTTTTAAAAACTAAATGAAGATAAGAGAAGTATCTACTGTGTTTTGTTTTCAGAGTGCAATAGTTATGCGTTAACATAGCAGTTTTCTGTCTGACAAATATAGTTTCCTACACTACCTTGACGGTTTCAAGTGTCAGAGAGACATTAATGCCTTCGAGCAGATGACAATTAGTATTGTGACAATTCTCATTGTTAATATGAGGAATTTGTCATCATTCAAGCCATTTTTCAGTTTTGCAAGGAATTTATATGTACCCCTGATTTTATACAAAAGACTCAGTTTATATGCTGTGGTGCAAGCAAGAATAAGGTGTTCTGGAGTGACGGAAGATGGCTTGCTATGTAGATCTAAATATACAGGATGACTGGGGTAAGAAGGTGGCATTGCAGGGGAGAGGAGATGATGAGCATGAAAAAGAAAAGAAATTTAAAAAAAGTCCATTTTGCAATATTGATATCAATTGTAGTGCTACTTATACAAATAGTAGATGTGCCAACACCGGTAAGAAACAGCAGCAGTGTCAGTAAAAGTAATGTAGTGATGGTGATGACAATAATATCAGTAATAATAGTGAAATATAACACCCAGATTATTAGAACACAACATAAAAGTACTAACTTGTGCCAGGAGAAGTCACAGCAGCTTGTAAACCTGTCAGCTGATGCTGAAACTACAGCTTGAACTACTAACATTGGCCTGTTTGCCACACTAACAATGAGGCAGTTGATGTTTGCATGAAGGACTTTGGTATTTGTTTAAAATTTTAAAAAGCGTTCTATCAATGGAGTGTAAACAGCGATCGGTATAAAACATTAAAATTCACTAAAACAGTTCATCAGGCCATAAGCACTGCAATACAATAGTGATACATATTCAGATCTATTTATGTACAAAGAGATGGTAATATGGCTAAAAAAAGTAAAAAAAAGCTACAATAATAACAAAGTACAATGTGATACCCATGATGGCAGATGGTAGCAGTGGATAAAGCAGTATCCGTAAGAGCACATATGTCAACTGTTGAATAATGCAATGTTTACTCAAGAATATATACTGTAAGCTCAGCCCATCCCATACAGCATTAAACCATTGACAACCAGTCATGTACGTCATACGTGTAATATGCTACACTGAATGGTGTAGTCGAATTTACAAGAAAAATAGATATACAAATATAGACATCAATCACACACATAAAGGTTCACAACAAATCCTATAATGATTAATTTAAAGTAAAGAAATGAAAGAACAGGCATGATTTGACCATCTTTGTGTGCAGACTGCTCTCTAAGGGCATTTGTATGACCTAGTTGGGTGAAGCAGGCAACTTTATGGTGGAAATAGAAGACATGGAAAAGACATGGAAAAATATATAGAAAATTTATTTTATGGCAATAGATGTGCTTTTAGTTCAAGTACAGATGAAATCAAATGAAATAAGTGCAGATATACTATAAGTAGAGGTTCAAACAGCCATCAATCTAATGAAGTATGGAAAGGCTGTGGGACTAAATAAAGTAGTTCTTAAAACTGATGGATGAAAATCATATAAAATGGTTAACGAAAATCTTCAGTCAAATTTGTCTCTGCAAACATTCCATTGGAGTGGCTGAAATCAGAGTTCATTACTCTGCCCAAAAAGCCAAATGCATAACAATGTGCAGATTATCATATGGTAAGCTTAATGAACCGTATCTTGAAATTGTTTTTGGGGGTGACACACAGAAGAGTATACAGGGTGTTACAAAAAGGTACGGCCAAACTTTCAGGAAACATTCCTCACACACAAATAAAGAAAAGATGTTATGTGGACATGTGTCCGGAAACGCTTAATTTCCATGTTAGAGCTCATTTTAGTTTCGTCAGTATGTACTGTACTTCCTCGATTCACCCCTAGTTGGCCCAATTGAAGGAAGGTAATGTTGACTTTGGTGATTGTGTTGACATGCAACTCATTGCTCTACAGTACTAGCATCAAGCACATCAGTACGTAGCATCAACAGGTTAGTGTTCATCACGAACGTTGTTTTGCAGTCAGTGCAATGTTTACAAATGCGGAGTTGGCAGATGCCCATTTGATGTATGGATTAGCACGGGGCAATAGCCGTGGGGCGGTACGTTTGTATCGAGACAGATTTCCAGAACGAAGGTGTCCCAACAGGAAGACGTTCAAAGCAATTGATCGGCATCTGCAATGGACGAGGCAATTCTTCGTGCAGTTGACGATAACCCTAATGTCAGTGTCAGAGAAGTTGCTGCTGTACAAGGTAACGTTGACCACGTCACTGTATGGAGAGTTCTACGGGAGAACCAGTTGTTTCCGTACCATGTACAGCATGTACAGGCACTATCAGCAGCTGATTGGCCTCCACGGGTACACTTCTGCGAATGGTTCATCCAACAATGTGTCAATCCTCATTTCAGTGCAAATGTTCTCTTTACGGATGAGGCTTCATTCCAACGTGATCAAATTGTAAATTTTCACAATCAACATGTGTGGGCTGACGAGAATCCGCACGCAATTGTGCAATCACGTCATCAGCACAGATTTTCTGTGAACGTTTGGGCAGGCATTGTTGGTGATGTCTTGATTGGCCCCCATGTTCTTCCACCTACGCTCAATGGAGCATGTTATCATGATTTCATAAGGGATACTCTACCTGTGCTGCTAGAACATGTGCCTTTACAAGTATGACACAACATGTGGTTGATGCACAATGGAGCTCCTGCACATTTCAGTTGAAGTGTTCGTACGTTTCTCAACAACAGATTTGGTGACCAATGGATCGGTAGAGGCGGACCAATTCCATGGCCTCCACACTCTCCTGACCTCAACCCTCTTGACTTTCATTTAAGGGGGCATTTGCAAGCTCTTGTCTACGCAACCCCGGTACCAAATGTAGAGACTCTTCGTGCTTGTATTGTGGACGGCTGTGATACAATACGCCATTCTCCAGGGCTGCATCAGCGCATCATGGATTCCATGCGACAGAGGGTAGATGCATGTATCCTCGCTAACGGAGGACATTTTGAACATTTCCTGTAACAAAGTGTTTGAAGTCACCCTGGTACGTTCTGTTGCTGTGTGTTTCCATTCCATGATTAATGTGATTTGAAGAGAAGTAATAAAATGAGCTCTAACATGGAAAGTAAGTGTTTCCGGACACATGTCCACATAACATATTTTCTTTCTTTGTGTGTAAGGAATGTTCCCTGAAAGTTTGGCCGTACCTTTTTGTAACACCCTGTATAGACTATGTGAGGAAAAGAGAGCCCCTAATCAGTTTGGGTTTGTTAATGCTGTGGGTATGAGAGAAGTCTTGTTCAGTGTACAAGTATTGTTTCAGAGATGTAGAGAAGTAAATAAAAAAAAATATTTCCTTTTCTAATAGCTTAACCAGAAGGCTTTTGATAGAGTAAAACATGACAAATTGATGGAGATTTTGAGAAGTGGAGTGCAATGGAGGAAAAAGATCTGTGAATCATCAAGAACCTGTACTGAAATCAGAACAGCGGTATTGGATATTGATGGAGAACAAACTGAAGCAGTCAAAATTTTCAGCTGAGTGAGGCAGGGATGTCTCACGTCACCCAAACTATTTAGTATATACTCAGAATTCATATTCAGAGAACCCATGGAAGAAGTAGAAGAAGGAATTGTGATAAATGGAATAAGATCAAACAACATTAGATATGCTGATGATCCTATTGTATTTTCTGCCACTATCAAGGTGTTATGATTATTAATGGATAGAATTGTAAGAGGTAGCAGTCAATATGGGCTTGAAATAAATACCACAAAGACAAAACTCATGGTCGTAAGTAAGGAAAGTATTACAGGAGGAAACTTAGTCGTAAACCAAAGAACTATAGAAAGGATAAAACAATATACATATCTTGGAATCATAGTAAATGAAAATTTGGATAACTCGCAAGAAATCAAGATTCACATTGGGAAAGCAAGAAGTGTGTTTCAGAAAATGAGTGCTATCTTCAAAAGCCATAAACTAACTTTAAGAACAAAAATCAGACTTTTGGACTGCTACATATATTCTGCTCCTGTATGGGGCATAGACATGGACCTTGAATAAAAACATGGCAAAGAAGCTGGAGGCCCCTGAATTGTGGATTTATAGACAGATCATGAGAATACATTGGACTCAGAGAGAGAAAAATGTAGAAATTTTGAGAAGAATGAACATTACAGCTATATTAATCAAGATAGTGAAATGTGAAAGTTGCAATATCTAGGACATACCATGCGGATTAGAAATAGATATGATTTGCTAAAACTTAAGGGAAAAATAACGGCAAAAGAGGTCCTGGAAGAAGATGACTATCTCGGTCTGACAACCTTGGATGCTGGTGCAGTACATCTTCAATAGAACTGTTCCATGTTACTACCGACAACAGACGATAAGCCATCATGATTGCCAACTTCTGAACCGGATAGTACCAAAAGAAGAAGTGGTTGTAGTTGGTTACCGTAACAATGGCTTGGCGCTATTGACAATTAGCTCCACCAAGACCCAGAATAGACACTGTGGCAGAGGATGGAATGCTGAGGAGGCAGTAGCTGTCTGATGCCTTGGAAGTTGATCATTGTGTTTAATCTTTGATAGACAATAGTAACAAAGACACTGACTGCCACAACTCATCCTCCAGTTGTTAGAGTAGATCACAAAGACATCGGACAGTGGCTGCCTCCTCAGCATTCCATCCTCTGCCATGGTGTCTATGGTGGGCTTTACTGGAATGTAACTACCAATACTAGCAAGCCATTGCTGTGGTAACCAAATAAAGCTGTTTCTGCTATGACTACTTTCAACAAGTTCATACAAGAGGGCACTCTACACACAAAAATGATCAAATAATGTCTGTAATTTTCTTTGTTTACTTTAAATTAATAATGATAGGATCTGTTTTAAACCTTTATGTATGTAATTCTTGCATAAATTTCAGTATCTAGTTTTCTTGTAAATTCATGTAAGCTGTACAATTGACTGTCAATGATTTAACAGTGCATGTGATGGGCAGAGCTTACAGTATATATTCTTGAGTAATGCTACCTCATTCAGCCATTTATGTGCATGCTCTTACAGATAGATGCTCTTTCCACTACTACCAGCCACCATCATAGGTATAACATCATACTTTGTTATTAACATAGCTTTTATTTTTGACATTTTTTAGCCATATTGCTATTTCTTTGTACATAAATCCCTCTCAATATGTATTACTATTCTATTGCAGTACATATGAGCTGAATATGATCTGAATTATGGACTGAAATCAGCTGCCAACCAAAAGAAGTATCTGTTGTGATCAAGACTATTTTACTGAATTTTAAAATCCTCTACTTGTGTTTCATATGCTTAGTAGCCACTTTGCTCTTACCTTGCTGTCTGATGCTGGACATCTTGTGATGTGACTAAAGTAAATGATCTCTAAAGAGGACTGTAAAAAGAACCAAAACAATAGCTGTTAATTGGAAGAAAGAAAGGAGTTGGCATCATTAGTTTCAAATGGTATGCCTATTACTTTCGTTGTAGAAGTTTAAACCACTTTCCTTCTCTCTCAGCACTCTCCTTTCCTTATTATATTCCATACTTACTGGATCTTTTACTAGATTTTCAGTCTGTGAGAAGGACTCTAACATTATTTGGACGACAAGAGACAGTGTGGTATTGGGTTGCAAGGCACATGCGTCTCTCAATTCAATTCAGGTAACTTGCACATTGTGTGTAGCTGATCCTCTTCTCTGGGTAATCAACTATATCTCCCACAAGCTTCTTCTCCAAAGATTATAGCTGGTTAAGGGAATTTATTAAAATACTTCTCTATCCTTGAAATAATTTTGGTATTTGTATAATAATTTTCAGGTCCATCACATTATATTTGCAACTTTCACAGATAATAACTTCTACAAGCTAACTTATTCCTTACATGTTAGACTCATTTACCGTATTTACTTGAATCTAAGCCGCACTCGAAATGAAGGAAAAAAAAATTCCCGAATCTAAGCCACACCTGAAATTTGAGACTCGAAATTCAAGGGGAGAGAAAAGTTTTAGGCTGCACCTCCAAATCAAAACAAAGTTGGCCCTTTGTAATATGAGACACAATTTAGGTCGAATGAATAACGATATATCTACAGTACTTTGGTTCGAGTCGTAAGTTTAGCAGTTAAGCTTTCCCAGGTAGTCATTGCTATGCGTCAGGCGCTCTGTCCGTATTTATACGGGTACCCTTCCTTTTTCACGTGCTTCGTCTGGTTTGAATTGATTGCTTATTTTTCTTTGATCTGATAAGTGCCTTTCTTTTTGTTATAGGTGTTTATGTCACTCTAAGCTGAAAATGCATTATTGTACTGTGTCATGCATTGTCTGTCACATTCTGATAATGAGTGTTTATGGCCTGTAGCTGCTCGCGGCATGGCTTGCTTTTGTGTGCGCTACCGCCGCTTACAATTTAAAAAAAAGAGAGTAATCGTCTCATTAGCGAAACAATGGCAAGAGACAGCTGTTTGTTGTTACTTACACTGCTGCTTTCTTTGATCAACAAGAGCTAAATAATAGATTGCGTATGATAGAAGATGTTCTGAACGAGAGTTTAGCAAAAATTTTTCTCTGTTTGAAAATCTTTGCAGACACCTCTTTTGTACATTACATTCTGCACAGAAATTAGTCATCTTAGATTTAAAACTCCAGTCAATTGCCATGCTTCATTTCTGACTGTATCACTATTAGGCATAAGAATAATGCGGATATAAATATGACATGATACGTATATTCTTCCGCGTTTGCTGTTGTCTCACTCTAGTTTCGTAGTTTATTAGGCAGTCAGGATTTAAATAAGATAGCAGCAAACACGGAAGAATACATGGCAAAATGTTTATATTCGTATTATTCTTATGGTGAAGAGAATACTGCATGTGATTCACAATTCAAAAAGTTCCCATTAGCAACCATCTCTTCTCACAGGTAGGAAAAAATTCAGAACATAGAGTTGGCCATTTTGACAAACATCCCAAACAGTCTTTCCAGTCGGATTTTCGTAGTACATTGAAATGCTGCTACATTCGAAGATGAACAATACGGAATTTGTATTTACTTCATTGGATATGTATGAAAATGCAGTGGTCGAAACTCGGGGCGTGGAAAAAAGCTCGTCTTCCACGTATTTTTTAATTTATTTACTGACGCAGAGGTTTTGGCGCCAGTATTTATCATTGTGCCTGCAAAACATGCCTGTGTAGCGCTACCTATATTCGACGGCAGAAGTTGGTTGTGGCGGCACCTACCAACATTTTTCAGAAGTTACACTTACTTTGCACTCGATTCTAAGCCGCAGGCGGTTTTTTGGATTACAAAAACCGGAAAAAAAGTGCGGCTTTGATTCGAGTAAATATGGTACACATATTCAAATAGCACACACGTGTCTTGTTTCGTTCATAGCCAAGACATGAAAAATTTAAAAGTCTCTGGTCCCAAGCGAGTCCAGTACATGAATGTGCATAGCACTATATATTCAACTGTTCAATAATTTTTTTTCAATCACACAGACACTAACATGTCAAAGAATATGACATAATTAATCATTGATTTCTCCTCACGTTTTCTGTAGCGCGGCGGCAAACACTTGTCGTCGTCAGTGACTTGCCCCTCTTACAGTCTTCTAATAACAAACTTCCGATCTGCACATAGAAACAGGTGGATCGGTAGGAACATTTTCACTCTTCCACACTCGTACCTAAAATATCGGGTGTTCGAGATGGTGGAAGGCTCAGTGTTTCTAGAATTTACCCCAAAATTTTTGAGGCACTACATATCAATCCCCTTAGCTCGAACATGTGATATTTTCTACATATTCATTATGTACAATAATAATACACAAGATAATAATTCTTTATCTTTTAACATTACCTCTCATTTTTTACTAATAACTGTGCACATTTTACCAGAATTACTAAATCTTACTTCTTGTACTATTTCTCCTAAGTATGTACTTATTCATTACGTATTGTAATCTGGAGGAACTCTGGGTAGAATAAAGTGTTCCCTTCTTCTGACACTTGTAAATCTAAAACGTAAAAATGCTAGTGCTGCATAGAATTCTAACTTACCAGACTCATCCCTTTAAACATGTGACTTCTGTCACAATACTGCCCTTTTTCCCTTTAGGAACAGTACCTATATCTTACATGGGTTGAGCCTAGGAGTACTCTTTCTCCTTCCGTTTTGGTTTCTTATTCCTATCCTTCTATGGTACAGCCTTCCATAGGTCTGCCTATCCACCCTTTTTCTCATCCAATAAATGTCAAGTGCGCCCTCCGTATCCTTCTTGAGTAGGCCTCCTGGTTCATTGCCCCAAGCACACCTCTTTATGAATACTATTCTTAAATATTCTCTGGTAGAATTAAAATCTACTGTATGCTTCTATTCCACTGTCTAATACCATAGAGTTCTCTTTCACTCCTCACTTTTACCATACAAATGAATATCATGCTCACACATAGTGGATTCTATGTCTACCTGTATTTACCAACTCCCAGTAGATACTATGCCTTTTCTCAAAGGACTAGCATGGCACATGTAAATATATTTGAGAGCAACAAATAATAATGGTGCAGAACTGTCACATACCAACAATGTAATATGTGAATCGACTCAGATTTATATCTATCGTTATTCCCCTACGTCCCTTGGCAGTTCTGGCATCACTTCAGGTTTCTAATAGGTAATTCTCCTGTTTGTATTTAAGTGTATCTTTGTACGTATGTAGATGTGTGTTTCTGTATCCTTATTCTTCGACCTACTTATATGAAATAAGTTGAAGGTTATTGGAAACCATAGGAAATTAGAAGGACTTCAGCAATATAAGTATATGTATATGGAAAGAGGGAAAGATAGACCGGTACTCAAATGAGAAGTAAGAAAGGTAAAAGTGGAACTGGTTGCTAAGATCGAAGAAGAGAAAGAAGATAGTCCCAAAGACAGGAAAACCCTTCCTACCCCCCTTCTTCCCCAGGATCCCTACTTTGCCGGTATTTGAGTGAGAAGCCAGAGGAGGTATGATGTTAAACGTCTCCTACAGAATGGACATTCTCACCTTCGCCTTTGAAGCCCCCGAGGAAAAATCTTAGCAACACCTATGGAACAGCAAATGGTGAAGAATCAGTTACACTTGTCTGTGAGGGTTATCTGAAAGGTGGGGGGATGTGATTAGTGTTAGTCATGCTTGTACTTACATTACCCACCCCTTCCAAAAGTGATACAAACCCTCCCATTTATATTACATCTCAGAAAAGGTGTAAAATATTCTATAAAAATAGAAAATTATATGCTATGATAACATAGCTGTTTAGTCATTCACTTTACACTATATTTCATGCACACATAAAGTACTCCATTCAGTTTATCACATCTAGATATCACTTTGTTTGAATAGTACCATGATATTATAGTTTTCACTCAAATAATATTTTATTCGTTTCATTTCATGTCTAGAGATCACTGTCCATCTTTGATTCTTTTAAATTGGTCCTAATCTTGTGGTCATATCTGGTTTCCTATGTACAAAAATTATAGGACAGTTTAAGAATTCAAGCACAGATTACAGACTAGTTGAAGAACTGAAGGGAATACAGTCAGGAAAACTACATTTGAATAAACATCGAAAACAACTAGGGATCCGATGGTTGTCACCCCACCCTTTAACACAGAACATTAATGTCTCTGGGGGATATACAACTTTATGTCCTTTACATTGTATTTTCCTTTTTGTGATCCCGTTAGAGGATCCACTAAAACTAAGGCTTTGGGGTGTACCACCGCTTTTGCACTTGGTAAGGTCTCTCATACTTTTGAAAAAATTAGTGTGTTTCTTTCTTCAGGGCAGAGCTCTGAAGATGCTGTTTTACTAAGACTAGGTCATTAACATTATACTTAGGTTCAACAGCCTTCTTGTTATGCTTACTCACTCGTTCTTGTGCTTTTCAACCAAGTTCTTAGAAACTATTGTTTGATTAAGTTGGTAATCAACAGTAGAATATTTAATAAGGGGTTCTCCCACAAGAGGTTTACCTATTACTTCTAAAGGTGTTAATTCAGTTGATAAATGCGGTAATTCATTTAAAATAAGCTCAAAGTCATTGAATTTTGTTGCCATTGACGCATGTTTTTCATGGCAGTATGTACGGCATAATTTCCCAACGTCTTTCATAACCCTTTCACACAGGTTAGAAGACAGATTGTAGTTGGAGATTAATACCTGACAAATATCTTCCCATGCTAAGAATTCTTTGAAGTCGTTTCTGACAAGTTGTGGTCCATTATCGGAGAGGAATCGTTTTGTTTTGCCCACCTCGATGAAGTATTGTTGCAAACAGTATATCACTGTTGGTGTATTTGATTTCTTAATTGTATACAACTTAACATACTTAGACCAACACTCTATGAGAACAAAAATGTACGTCACTTCCCCTTTTACTTTTGGAATTGATCCGAAGAAGTCTGCTGCTGTAAGATCATGTAATGCCTTAGGAAAGATTGGATACATTTTGCATCTAACATGAGTGTTATTCTCTCTTACTTTCTGACAAGTTTCACAAGTTCTAATCAAAGATGCTACCTTATGCCCTAACTTTTTAAAATAATATAACTTGTTCATGTGGCCTATACATTTTTTTATTCCAAAGTGTCCATACCCTTTATGGACATACCACACGATTTCGTCCTCCATCAACTTCAGGATGCATAAATGCCACCGTCAAGATGTTTTACTGTCTCTCCAAAATAAATTTTGCCCTATAATTTTCCATTTCTCTGCTTGATTAGGAGGTAAAGATTTTCTATTACACAAAGCACATAGTTCTGTAAAGTAGGTATCATGAAGGATATTGTCAGTTATTCTTTGAGCCATTTCTTGTACCCTATTGTTCTATTGTCATAAAATTAATCGGAAAAATTACACCGGGTCCTTCTATACATTTTAGGTCTTTCATATCTACAGGTAATCTAGACAAAGTGTCAGGTACAATATTCTCAGAACCTTTTACATACTGTATTTTAATGTCATATTCATGTAGGAACAACATCCAGTGCATTAATCTACTATGTAATAAGCGGCTACTCATTAAAAAAAATAGAGCTTGATGATCCATATGTACATGGATCCCTGACCCCCTTACTAACGTTTGGAATTTTAGGATACTCCATACTACCACTAATAGTTCTTTCTATGTAGCCGTATAGTTTAATTCATGTTTGTTAAGACTTCGACTAGCAAAAGCTATAGATCTGTGATTTGTACTTTCCAGACAACATTCTCCTTGAAAAAGTTCTGCCGCTATACCATAGTCAGATGCATTTGTTGAAATTTTAAATGGCTCACCGATAACCAGATGGTGTAGTATAGGTGATTCTACTAGTGCTTTTCTCATATTTTCAAATGCATCATTAGCCTCTTGGTCCCAACTCCATGGTATTCCCTTCCACAATAAATGCAGAAGTCTTGGGTCGTTCAGCTCCTGGCTTCTTATATATCTGGCCATACCGGGAGTAGACACTCCTTAATGTCCTTTATACATACCGGATCATGTTTAATTCCCTGTACTCCCACAATATGCCCTAAAAACTTAAGCTCTTGCCTCAAAAAATGCAGTTTGGATAATTTTACTGTATTACCCTTTTGTTCAGGGTTTTCCTTAAGGTTTTACAATGTTCTTCCATTTAGCAGAGATTATAAGGATATCATCCACATATATTATTAATTATCTTAACAATTCCCTCTCTAACGCCTCATCCAGTGCACATGTAAACATGGATAACGAGATATTTAGTCCAAACGGTAACACATTAAAATGATATGATTTCCCATCAAATAGAAACGCTGTATATTTCTTTGAATCAGGATGTAACCGAATTTGCCAATACCCAGCAGTCAGGTCCATCGTGTTAAAATACTGTGCTTTCTAAACATTGGACAGTAATTCATTGATGTTAATTGGTCTGTCTCGTTCTGTCTCTAAATGGTTATTCAAAGTGCGTGCATCCAGCCCTAACCGCATACATCCTGTAGCCTTTTTTACCACTACTAAAGGGTTATTCATAACACCCGTATTATGTTCTATTATTTTATTTTCAATCATCTTATCCATTTCTTCCTTAACTGCTTCTTTCAGGCTTACCTGTATCAGATAGGGTCTGCAAAAAAGTGGAGTATTATCTTTGATCTTAAATTTACATGCACAGTCACTAATACTACCCGGACTATCAGAAAATACCATTTCATATTTCATGATCTTAAATTTACATGCACAGTCACTAATACTACCCGGACTATCAGAAAATACCATTTCATATTTCAATAGAATTTTAGATAAATCCAATTTTTGGTCGTTGGTTTACATTGGGGATTCATTTACTTTGTTTCGTATGTCAGCTCGGTGTGATGCTTGATTTATGTTTTCAATCTCTGGTGACAATTGCACTGTCACTATTAATGATAAACGCTGATTCTCAGTTATTTGTTTACCATTATAGTGGTCCGTCACAAACTTTACACAATGTTTATCACCACCTATCCCAAAATAAAGAAAATTTTCCTCAAAATTCAATATGACGTTAAATTTTGATAGCCAGTCTATGCCAAACAGCACATCTCTATTGATATTTTCCACTACTGAAAGTGTCTGACAAAATGGGACATTCCCACTGATGCAGTTCACCTGGGTCTCGTGTTTCACAACGTTACTTTTGGTCCCAGTAATACCTACTATGTACACTCCTGTTACCGGTAATAGTGGTAAGTTATGTTTAGTTCATAACGTGTTAAAGAAAACATTAGAAATAAGTGACACTTCACTACCAGAATCAATAATTATGTTAACTTCAAACTCTTCTACCTTTCCAACTATAATTGGTTGTGGATTAATGGTAGTTTAGCTAGGTTCTTCTAGCAACAACCATTCTTTGGTCAGTACTTTATGCGTAAAGCCAACATATTTATTATAAGCTAGGCCTCCTAATGTATTTCTATGACCTGGGCCCCGGCCCTGGATCCAGATCGCATAACGTTTTCCTCATTGTTTGTAATCACCGGCTTGTTACCAAATCAGGATATTATATTTTCACTTTGTACTCTACTGCTATTTAGTACAAATTCCTGCAGTGTTACTGGGCCTATATTCAAAGGTAGATGTTTCTCTTGATAACTTTTGTTACCCCTATTCCAACTACACTGGTGTACTCTACCTAGATTAGTCTCATGTCTCTTAAAATTACTATTACTACTATTGTTACTTCTTCGGTAATTCTGACTTTCACTTTGATATACGTTCTCATTCCTGTCTTTGCTTAGGACATCAAGTGCATCTACAAAGGATAACAATTCTTCTGTGGTCTTCCACCCATAACATAATATATCTTTCCTAGCATAGATAGGTAATTGCCTTATTAAGATCCTGGGTTTATCTAAGTACTTTGCCCATGTCAAATGCCAGTCAAAATACCTTCTCATTGCACCCCACGTACTGTTACAATACTTTGGGTCCCACAAATGAGATGATAATTTTTCTTGGGTACCCGCTGACCAATACTTCTCCTTAAACTTTTTCTGGAAGTCAGCCCAAGACGAAAAATTCTCAGTGTTCACAGTGCGCCATTCTGAAGCTTCTCCTAAAAGGCACCCTACCACAAATTCTATCTTTTTTGAGTCTTCCCAGTTTTTCGGCAAGGCCTGGTTAAACCATTTCAGAAAATGAGTTGGGTGTACGTCCCCATCTGGCTTAAATTTTGGAAATTGCCTGGATAGTCCAGAATTTGCTCCCCATTGTAGGTTGGTTATTGCCTCACTGGTGAACACCACGTTAGAAGAAGTCACTTTTTTGTCTATGCTGAATTCTTTCCATAAACTATCTATGCCTTTCTTTGTATTGTTAAGTTCCAAAGCTAAATCTGAAGAAATGTTGTTGGTGTTACCCTCGTGGTCACTTTTCTATTAACTCTTCTACTTGTTTGTCCAGATTGCTTATATTTAAGGTATCTGATGTCGCTAGTTTCTCTTTAAAATCCCTTTCCAAAGTATCAGCTCAACTGTTGAGACCTGCAATTTGCGATTGGGCAAAAGTAATTAGCTTATCTTGTTTCTCAATACTCTACTTCAGGGAGCGCAACCTCTGATTTACAACATCGAAGGTAGCATTGCATACGCTTTGAAATGATCCTAATTTTTCGGCAAGTTTAGTTTCTACATTGTTACATTTATCTTCAATGTCAAATTCTAATTTTTTAGTTAAATCTTGAAGTTGCTCATCCTGTCTCTGGTTAAATTCAGTAATTAGTTGATTAATGTGAATATTCAAAGAACTAGTGAGTTCACTCTTTAAATCTAACTTCAGATTTTCAACAATATCATTTAAAGAGCCAAATTCAGTCTTTAATAAAACTATATTTGCTACTTGACTGTTCAAGGTTTCACTCTGAGCATTTAAACTAGAATGTACTAAACCTATTTCTCTCCTTAGAGCTTCATTCTAAGCATTTAAATTTTCACTTAAAGTTACGCTTTGTGTTTCTAGTTTTTCACTTAGAGTGGGTGATTCAGCCAACTTAGCCCTTTGGTTGTCTAATCTAGTATTTAGCTCTTGTCTCAAGGAAGCATTTTGAGCATTTAACTCAGTTCTCTGGTTATCTAATTGATCCACACTTTCATTGATCTTAGACCTAGTAATCATCTAAAAGAAAATTCACCATTGAGTACAATAACTCTAATGAAAGTTTATCCTTCATTCGTCCCCTCAACTTTTATCAAATACTTATTGGTTTTTGCTCACCCGGTGTAGAGTTCTAGCTGCGTTGGTGAGCAGATGTATAGCATCGGCGGCGTTGGACAGTGGTTTCACCGTTGTCGTGAGCGAGCGGACGCGGAGTGAGTACCAGTGAGCTGTAGCTGGTGCAGTCAGCGTTGATGGCTGGTTACTGTGTTGGCATCGGTGCGATGTATGTGTGTGAAGACTGCTCACTCTCCACACCCGATCTTCTTAGTCAAAAAGTTGAGGTCTTCTCTCCAGTTTTCTTCGCTATTACTTTCACACGTCTTTTACAGTGTTGCGCTCACAACTTTCTTCCATTTGTTTATTGGACTCAATACGATTTCTGGAATCAGTTCTTGTATGTTGTTAGGCCTGGTTGCTATGGCAACACCTAATATCTTCTTTCCATTTCTGTTTTTAAATTCCCGTTTTCTTCAGGTCCTGTCACTTAGGTGACCACGTTCTAATGTTTTTCGGATGGCAAGAGGCAGTGTGGTATTGGGTTTCAAGGCACACACATCTCTCAATTCAGTTAACTTGCTCGTTGTGTGTAGCTGATCCTCTTCTCTGGGTAATCAGCTATGTCGATCTCCCACAAGCTGCTTCTCCGAAGATTATAGCTGGTTAAGGGAATTTATTTAAATACTTCTCTATCCTTGAAATAATTTTGGTACTCGTATAATACTTTTCAGTTCCATCACTTTATATTTTCAACTTTCACACAAAATAATTTCTGCAAGCTAACTTATTCCTTACATGTTAGAGTCATTCACACATATTAAAATAGCATACGTGTGTCTTGTTTTGTTCATAGCCAAGGCATGAAAAATTTAAAAGTTTCTAGTCTCAAGCGAGTCCAATACATGAATGTGCATTGCACACTGTATTCAACTGGTTCAATAGTCTTTTTCACAATCACCACAGACACTAACACATCAAAGGATGTGACAGAATTATTCATTGATTTTTCCTCACATCTTCTGTAGTGCTGGCGGCAAGCACTAGTCATTGTCAGTGACTCACTTTTCTTACAGTCTTCTAATAACAAACTTCCGATCTGCACACAGAAACAGATGGATCGATAGAAACGTTCTCACTCTCTCGCACTCGTACCTAAAATATCGAGTGTTCAAGACAGTGGAAGGCCAAGTGTTTCTAGAATTTACCCCGAAATTCTTGAGGCACTACAGGACTTATAGACATAAGAAATTCCTATACGAGATCAGACTTCCTTAGAACTGATACTAATGGCATTAAATGGTATTAAATGTTACATGTAGGTTTGGCAGATCAGTAGGAATATGTGTGTTTTGTTAAATTACAATTTTTATTTCTTAATTTATGATGAAGATCAACCTTTGAAAGTTCACATCCAGATGACAGATGGAAAGAAGTCTGATACCAAAAATACAATTGACACTAAAATGATGACAGACCCATTGTGATAGGATGAAGAAATTTTGGGAAGATAAGAACAGTAAGAAAACTAAAGCAAACTAGTGCTTCTGTTTGCTCTAAAATGGCCAAACAAAATAATAATAATAATAATAATAATAATAATAATAAGGGGATTCATCGACATAAAAAACCTACATTATGGACAGGTAGACAATTTAAGAAAATTCTTTCTAGAACGAGCAGAAACTAGCAAAATACACAAAGCAATCACTCATATAAATACTTCGGCTACACCACTGCAATTTCATAACCACTTCTACAACCCTTTAGATCACATAACATCAACAGATACGAAGAAAGTAAATTGGAAAAAGAAAACACTACATGGCAAGCACCCATATCATCTAACACAGCCACACATAGATCAAGACGCATCCAACACATGGCTAAGAAAAGGCAATATATACAGTGAGACGGAAGGATTCATGATTGCAATACAGGATCAAACAAGAAACACCAGATATTACAGCAAGCATATTATTAAAGATCCCAACACCACAACAGATAAATGCAGACTTTGCAAACAACAAATAGAAACAGTAGATCACATCACAAGTGGATGTACAATACTAGCAAATACAGAATACCCCAGGAGACATGACAATGTAGCAAAAGTAATACAACAACAGCTTGCCTTACAACATAAACTTATAAAACAACACGTTCCCACATACAAGTATGCACCACAAAATGTACTGGAGAATGATGAATACAAATTATACTGGAACAGAACCATTATAACAGATAAAACACCACCACATAATAAACCTGACATCATACTCACCAATAAAAAGAAGAAAGTAACACAACTAATCGAAATATCCATACCCAATACAACAAATATACAAAAGAAAACAGGAGAAAAAATTGAAAAATACATCCAACTGGCTGAGGAAGTCAAGGACATGTGGCATCAGGATAAAGTTGACATTATACCAATTATACTATCAACTACAGGAGTCATACCACACAATATCCACCAGTACATCAATGCAATACAGCTACATCCAAACTTATATATACAATTACAGAAATCCGTAATTATTGATACATGTTCAATTACCCAAAAGTTCCTAAATGCAATATAACATATACCGTACAGTTAAAAGGAAGTGACGCTTGATCAAGGTCCGCGTCACTTTCCATTTTTAACCAGACTTAACGTCTGAGAAAGTAAAGAAATAATAATACATGCATTATGTAGTACTGTATTATTAATATTGATCTGTTAACTCACTAAAACCATTAATTAAGATGACTTTTATGTGTAGACATGCACATTTAAAAGGAAATAAAATGTATTTAATGTACACTGTGGTAAAACAACATTGAATATTTTTGTAAATGGTAAAATCATAACTTTTGCATGAAGATATGACAAATTTCTGGTGATCTCAATGGTTACCAAAAGGATTGCAAGTTATAGCTTTGTAGGTACTGAATATTGGTTGGTTTGATGGCCTCTCTCAGGTACTGTAATATTCGTGACAAAGAAAAGAACATTTTAACATTATGACAAAACTTTATCTTTTATAATTTTTAGTATAAGGCAACAGTCTTTTTATAGCAAGGCATTTCTATGCTCAGGTGTTCTAATTTTAGTTGTTAGTTGATTCTTGTGTCAGGTTTCAGCCAGAAGCATCAGATGGTTTTTTTTACTTTTCTGTTCACAGGGTGTATACAACCAGGGACATCCAGGAGATCCGGGAAAAACCCGGGAATTTTTTCATCCAGCAGAAAACCGGGAAAAACCTGGGAATTTTTTAGAATTCCGGGAATTTTTCGTTGTTTTTGTTTTCAGTTAAATTTTCGTAATTTTGATTGTTAAGAACCGATACTCTAACAAAGGATATTACCGTGTCCCGATATTGCAGCAATAAAACATGAACAAGAGAAAAAATGAAAATAAAACTTAAATTGCAAGGGAAATGCCCCATATACAGCAACAAAACAGAGCTCATACAAGCGTCTGCCAACAGCAAAATGTGTCAAAGGCCTTAGGAAGACTGTGCAGTGCTTCATAACAGCAAATTGCTTCTGATTAGCGAGACGTCACAATTGTTTACATTAGATTCGTTTTAGCAGTTACAAGCGGAATCATGTGCATGTGCAGTTGAGTAGTAACTTCTCCCACTTCTGGCTACAGAAATGTGGCTGTTGGCTGTGTAAGCAGTCGCAAGCAGCTAAATGCCAAATGGAAAAATTTTACTGGAGCGCCCAAGCTGCCAGATCATGCATGCACAGCAGGCCCAAATCTAGAAGGGGGGGGGGGGGGGGGCAGATTCATATTCTTGAGGGGAAAAACCCTTGTTTCACAAAGCGACTAGCATCCAGTGCACGTTAGTTGATCAATTATTCATACGACTTAAAAACGCATCCCCGCCGGTTTTTGAACACATTCTGAGTTGATTTGTGAATGAATCGTAAGAACTCTTTGATGACGAGCCATTTAGATGAATTTCGAGCCCAGAAGATCAGACATTTATGTCTTTATTAAAAATTGTACTGGCACCTTTGTGTGATATATCTTTAAATTGCAATACGCGCAAAAAGACCAACATTGTATGTGAAAGCTTAGCTTCTCTTGTAGCATATTAATCTTATAGACCAATATTATATGTGGAAGCTTTGCGTTTCGTGTGGCAACACTATGTATATTAATTTAAACCGTTAACTTTTTCTGTTTGTGTGTTCGCGCTACTTAACAGTGATGTTGCTATTGGTTGACTACATCACGTGTCCTAAGTTCTGAATACCCTCTGTGATCGGCTGGCAAGATCACGTGACATGACCTATGACTGGCTTACCAAATCACATTGCAATCTCAATTTCAATGCTTCGGAAAGTAACATTCGGTGTTTAGTGGAATTCGAATTTATACTTTCGTAATACAAAAATATGCAGCGTCCGTGTTGCTGCACATCAAAGGTATTTTCACAACACATTTCTTTTCTATGCTTATAAGTTATACAGTTCCGAGAGAAAATATACTGTCAGTTAACAGGGAAAAAGTATGTTTTCACCTGGGAGAAAGTGTATTTATAACCGGGAAATCCGGGAATTTTTTTTCCTTGCCCACGTATACACCCTGTGTTCAAGAATTTGAGTACTTTACTGTGTAATCTACTTATTTTAACTCATTTGTTTCCATCATATTAATTTGTGTGGAGTCACTGCACATATGTATTTAAACTCTGATTGAATATATTACTGAATTTTTAAAAATATTTTTTAGGTCAATATCTTTGTGAATATGATCTAAAGCTACCAAAGTAGTGACTTAAATGATGGAAAATCCAGGATGGAATAGCAATATTATGTTACTTGCCATATAGAGGAGATGTTGAGTCGCAGACAGGCACAACAAAAAGACTGCATTAAAGGGAGATTTCAGCCAAAAGACCTTCTTCTAATGTACAATACACACATACATTCACAAAAGCACAACCCAACACACATGACCACTGTCTGTGTCCAACGAGGCAGTGATGTGTGTGTGTGAGTTGTACTTGCATGAATGTGCATGTGTTTTCTACATTAGAAGAAGGCCTTTGACTGAAAGCCCACTGTTTTAGCAACGGTTTTATTGTGCCTGTCTGTGGCTAAACAACTTCTCTGTGCAGTGAATAGCAAAGTATGCTTTTCATAACAAAGTAGTGATTTCCTGAGTGAAATTTTCACTCTGTAGTGGCTTGTGTGCTGATATGAAACTTCTTGGCAGATTAAAAGTGTGTGCCCGCGAAAGGCAAAGGTCCTGAGTTGAGTCTCAGTCTGGCACGCAGTTTTAATCTGCCAGGAAGTTTCATATCAGTGCACACTCTGCTGCAAAGTGAAAATTTCATTCTGGAAACAGCCTCCAGGCTGTGGGAAAGCCATGTCTCCACTGTATCCTTTCTTCCAGGAGTGCTAGTTCTGCAAGTTTCACAGGAGAGCTTCTGTGAAGTTTGGAAGGTAGGAGATGAAGTACTGGTGGAAGTAAAGCTGTGAGGATGGGTTGTGAGCTGTGCTTGGGTAGCCCAGAAGAGCACTTGCCCGCAAAAGGCAAAGGTCCTGAGTTTGAGTCTCAGTCTGGAACACAGTTTTAATCTGCCAGGAAGTTTTAAGTTGTGATTTACTGTTACCAGCTATTAGGACTGTGCTTCAATATAGAGGCTGTCCATAAATTATCTTTACAACTTACAACTTTAATATCTTTAAAACTATTCTAGATATTGACAAATGTTTTCAGCATGTGATATGATAACAAAAAAAAGTTTTGTTTCCTCATCCACATACATCACTGTGTGCACCCTTAGTGGCATGGATAATTCCTAGTCAGAATTCCATTTCTCTCCACATATGATTTAAGATCTCCACAGTGACATGTTCAAATGTATTGCGAAAGTATGCCATCAAGTCTTGTAAGTATCTAATGTTGGTTCAAACAATGGACACACACACACACACACACACACACACACACACACACACACACACGTGCAAACAAGCAAGCAAGCTCCCCTCATGCAGACACAATCACCATCTCCAGCGTTTTGGCATGGAATGCAACATCATGTGGGATGCAAGCAGCAATCTGGAGGTGGAAGGGAAGGGGGAGGGATGGTAGCATACGGGTGGGGAGAGAGACGAATGCTGTCTGGTGGAGGCCAACAAGCACTGCATCAGGATATTGTGGAGCAGGGAGGTGAGGAAAAAAGAAACAAAAAAAAGGGGAAGAGTGGGGATAGACAGGCAGATGCATTGGCAGAGGGCTGAAAATAAAAAGAGTGGGAGGTGAGAATGGGGAGGAGATGATAGGACAGAGGGGGTGGACGTGGGTACAGTATGTTACTGTAGATTGAGGATGGGATAATTACGGGAGTGGAGAAAGTGTTGTAAGTGTAACTCCCATGTGTGCAGTTCAGAAAAGCTGGCGATGGATGGAAGGATCCAGATGACTCAGATAGTGAAGCAGCCATTGAAATCAAGTGTGCTATGTTCAGCTGCGTGTTGTGCCACAGAGTGGTCTTGGCCATAGTTTGGCAGTGGCTGTTCATCTTGGTGAGCAACTGGTTGGTAGTCATACTGGTATAAAAAGCTGTGCAATGATTGCCGCAGAGCTGGTAAATGACATGGCTGCTTTCACAAGTGGCGTGGCCCGTGATGGGGTAGGATGAACCTGTGGTAGGACTGGATTAGGAAGTGATGGGTGGGTGGATTGGGCAGTTTTTTGCACTTGGGTCTTCCGCAGGGATATGATCCTTATGGCAAGGGTTTGGGATGGCGAATGGCATAGGAATGGAGTAGGATTTTATGGAGGTTGGGTGGGCAACAGAACACCACTTTAGGTGAGGTGGGAAGTATCTTTGGTAGGATTCCCTCATTTCAAGGCAAGATAATAGGTAATTAAAGCCCTGGTGAAGGATGTGGTTCAGTTCTTCCAGTCTGGGGTGCTTCCAGTCTGGGGTGGTACTGGGTGATGAAGGGGACACTCCTTTGTGACTGGGTTTTGGGGGTGGTGGGAGAATTGAGGGTTATGGGGGGCAAATGGCATGGGAGATCTATTTGCGGACTAGGTCTGGGGGTAGTGCCTGTCTGTGAAGGCATAATCTTGGTTCAGTACACCAGATCCTTCACAAAACCCCACAGGAAAAAGTCTGGTGGTGTGAGGTCAGGGGATCATGGTGGCCATTGTGACCATCTTGTCAATCTACCTACCCAGAAACTTTTGGACACTTAGGGACTGGGGGGGGGATCCTGCTGGAATAAGACATCAGGTAGCAGGTGTTTCAACTGTGACTAAGCAAACTCTCATAACATGTCAGGTAAACGTTACTGTTGATGGCAGATTTAATGAAAAATAATGGACCAATGTTACAGTTGTGCACCAGTCCACACCAAACATTGACCTTGGGACTGTTTCCATTTCATGTGTAACATGAGGATGCTGTGAGAAACATATATGAAATTATGATGATTCAGTTTACCAGATACATGAAATGTTGCCTCATCAGAGAAATAAATCTTTCCAAAAACTTATTGTTCGCTCACGTCTTGCCTAGCATATCCAGTGCAAACTGCTCGCACTGATCTTTGTCCATAGGCTTTAGTGCCTGAAGCAGCTGTACCCTGTAGGGATGTAGCCATAGTCTCTTATGTAAGATGTTGTGCTCTGTTGATCGCCCCATTTCCAACTCTCTGGCCTATGTATGCAATGATTTTGTCAGACTCCTTCCATACACCTGCTATACCGTGTCCACGTTGGCATCTAAAACAGATGGGTGACCCACCCCTTGTTATGGAGAATGCTACCAGTTTCCATAAATGGTGTATGCCAACCATGAATAGTTGGTCAGGACAGTGTTGACCTCCCATACCATGTTTTAAAGTTCAATTGCACTGGGGTATCAGTGACTGTCTGTATAAACTAGGCTACACTCTGAGCTTTCTCCTATAGGTCCACATTTTATCAGGTTTTAAGTCCATTTTTGTGTCAAAATTGCATCACCTGGAAAATAAACAAAATTTTATGAGTTATCATATCAGATGTTGAAACCATTTGTTAAGTCCTATGTTGTAAAGATAATTGATGGACACCCTGTATTTTCAGACTAGACAGAATATTTAAAAGTTGTATTTATTATCTATTACTAAATGAATGTCATGTTACTGTTTAAAAGCTTTCTGATGTAATGTGGTTGCTACTTTTCTAGGTTTGTGGAAAACTTATCAACAGCTGATCTTGAACTCTCAAAACCTTGGAGAGTTAGAATACTACAGGAGCTGAAAAAGAGGGTACCAGAAGAATTCAACAAATATGAAAAAGCTGTAGACATGTAATTATAACATATATATTATTAAAAATAAGGATGCTTTTTTTCTCTTCATTGTTTGTTTAAGGCAATTAAGGTTAGTTGTATCTCTCTCTCTGTCAGTCTTAATTGTCATCTCATCATCTCATGCAGCCTCTTTCTTGCCTCACGGATTTAATAAATTTCACACCGACATAATTTGAGAGTTAAATGTCTTAGCTTTTGGATACTGTGTTGTTGTTTTGCTTCCATATCCAAAGACTGGTTTGCTGCAGTGCTATCCTGTGCAAACCTCATCATCTCTGCATAACTACCACAACCAACATCCATTTGAACCTGCTTACTATATTCAAGTTTTCCTCCCTCCCTCCCTCTCCCTCCTCTCTCCTCCCTCTGCAATTTGTATGCCCCGCCATGCCCCCCCCCCTCCCCCCACTCCACACACACACTTCTTCCTTCCTTTACCAAACTGACAATTCCTTGGGGCTTTACAATGTGTTCTATCAATCAATCCCTTCTTTAGCAATTTTTTTTTCTGAATTTGGTTCCGTACTCCCTCACTTGTTACTCAGTTTGTTGATATAATCTTCAGCATTCAGAATCCTAAATCCCTCACGTGGCTCAGATTCACTGACGACATCTTTGCTATCTGGATCGAAGGTGAGGACATCCTATCCACATTCCTCCAGAACTTCAACAACTTCTCCTCAGTTGCTTCACTTCGCCCTACTCAACCAAACAAGCCACCTTCCAAGATGTTGACCTCCACCTCAAAGACGGCAACGTCAGTACCTCCATCCATATCAGACGTACCAACAACCAGCAATACCTCCACTTCGACAGCTGCCACCCATTCCATATTAAGAATTCCCTTCCATACAGCCTGGTCACCCAAGGCCATCGCCTCTGTAGTGATGAGCAGTCCCTTTTGAAATATACCGTGGGTCTCACTGAAGCCTTCACTGACCTTAATTATTCTCCCAACCTTGTACAAAAACAAATCTCCCTTGTCTTATCTTTCCAGAGTCCCACCAACTCCCAAAGTCCCACCATCCGGCCACAGAGGAGCATTCCCCTCGAATTCAGTACCACCCAGGGCTTGGTCAACTGAATTACATTATCCGCCAGGGTTTTGATTACCTCTCATCATGCCCTGAAATGAGAAATGTCTTGCCCACTATCCTTCCCACCCCTCCCACAGTGGTATTCTGCCATCCACGGAACCTACACAATATACTCATCCATCCTTACACAACCCCTGCTCCCAGTCCCTTACCCCATGACTCATATTGCTGTAATAGACCTAGATGCAATACTTGTCCCATACATCCTCCCACCGCCACCTACTCCAGTCCAGTCACTAACATCACCTATCCCATCGAAGGCAGGGCTACCTGTGAAACCAGTCATGTGTTGTACAAGCTAAGCTGTCTGTCTGCATGGATGGCCATAATTTGGCCATTCTGATGCTGCTCGGAGTGCCCACCACTGCTGATCGCAGTGTGGTTTCAGTTGCTTGAGACTGTGTGTGTGTGTGTGTGTGTGTGTGTGTGTGTGTGTGCTGCATTTTATATCCTCCCTACTTCAGTCATCATCAGATATTTGCTGATCAAATAGCAAAACTGATCTACTACTTCAGTCTAATTCCCCTAGCACTACCTGAATTAGTGTGACTGCATTCCATTACCATGTTGTACTTTTGTTCATGTTTATCTTGTAATCTCTTTTCAAGACTCTCTCCATTCTGTTCAAATGTTTTTCCAAATCTTTTGCATCCTCTGACAGAATTAAAATGTCGTCAGAAAATCTCAAATTTTTTATTTCTTTTTCGAAAACTTCAAATCTCCACCCAAATTTCTTCTCGATTCCTTCACAACTTGCTCAGTGTATGGATTGAAAAACATTGGGTAATAGGCTACAACCACGTCTCACTCCCCTCTCAATTTAGACTTCCCTTTCATATCCTTCAACTCTTATAACTGCAGTCTGGTTTCTGTACAAGTTGGAAATAACCTTTCATTCCCTGTATTTTATCATTTTTAACTTCAAAACATCAAAGTTTGTAGGCCGGTTGCCATTGTGAAAAGCTTTGTCTAAATCTACAAATGCTATGAAAGTAGGGTTGCTATTCTTTAACCTATCTTCTAGGATAAGTCTCAGGTTCTGTATTGCCTTGTGTTTTGCTACATTTCTTCAGAACCTAAACTGATCTCCCCTGAGGGCAGCTTCCACCATTTTTTCCATTCTTCTGTGTATAATTCATGTCAATATTTTGTGACCATGCCTTCTTTTTAGTTGGAATTGTTACATTCCACCTGAAATTTTTCCTGTCTCGCGTATCTTGCATACCAGGTGGAATAATTTTGTCACAGCTGGCTCTCCCAATAAGCTCAATAATTCAGAGGGAATGTCATCTACTCTGGGGGGCTTGTTTCATCTTGGTTCTGTCAGGTGTCATGTTAAATTCTTCTTGCAGTCTCATGTCTTCTATTTCTCCTTCGCCCACTCCCCTTTCTCTTTGTATAATATTGTCTTCAATTTTGTCTCTTATATGGACCTCTATTTGAATCTTCCACCTTACAGTTTTACCATCCTTCCTTAGTACTGGCTTGCCACCTGAGTTCTTGATATTCATGTAGTTGCTTTTGTTTTCTCCACATGTCTCTTTAATTTTCATATAGTTGACATACATCATTCCCCTACATGCTTCTACCGCCTTGCATTTTTCCTCTAATCTTTCCTGCTTAGCCATTTCGTAGCTTCTGTCAGTCTCATTTTTTAGACAGCTTTATTCCCTTCCCCTCATTCAGTTGCTGCATTTTTTTATATTTTTTTCCTTTCATCATTTATATTCAATATCCTCTGTGTTATCCAGGGATTTGTCCTATGACTTGTCTTTTTATTTGTGTGATTTTGTGCGTTCTTCCCTATCTCATCTCTCAATGCTACTCATTCATTTTCTATTGCATTCCTTTCCCCTGTTACAGTCCAATAATGTTTCCTAGTGCTCCCTCTGAAGTTCTTGACTACAACATGCACCCATCCCTGCGTACACGCCTGACCCCCCCCCCCCCCCCCCCCCCCCCCCACACACACACACACACACTGATGTTTGATGTTGCAGTTTGATTGGACGGAGAAGCAACCTTGGTTGGGTTGGGTGGTCAGAAAATGGTAAGGTGATGAGATTGAGAGATGAAGGAACTAGACATTTGGAGTATTAAAAACGATTGTGCTAGAGTGAGACATGTTAGGTGTATGCATGGGATAAGTAGATGGACTTCTAGGAGAAACATTGCGAAAAATGTAGACCACAGTGGAAGATGAAGTAGCCAATGTAAGGGAAATGGAGTAACAGATGAGGAAAGGTAAAGGAGCAGTGGTGAAAGAAAGTGGAAGGGAGAATATGAGGTCGATCTTGAGGTGGGGGGGGGGGGTGGGGGGATGAAATTTATTTGGAGCAGGAGAGCAAGTGAGGTCACTTTCAGGATATGGACTGATGGAGATTGAAGACAGGGGGCAGTGGGGTTATAGGGATGGAGGATATGTTGCAGGGAGAGTTTCTTTCTGTTCAGGTTGTGAATGCTGGTGTTAAGGAGTAGGGTGCAGATGGCACAGGTTATTAAACAGATGTTGAAGTCAACCACATTATGTTGAAAAATTGTGGGAAGGGGGGGGGGGGGGCATTCTAGTTGGCTCTTGGCACCAGACTCCAGTCTTTACTGAATAGTACATTGCAACTATGACATTTCAGATTGATATTATGCGAAACTTCACATAACATTTCTGTTACAAAAGCATTCAGTTTTTTCAAAGTTTCAAAATTAATCCCATTTTCTAGATTAGATCACCCACTACCACAGTGATTTGTAGTTGTTCTGCAATATTTTCAGCTATAGTGTGTCACTCAAGGTAATGTAAGTCTACCTTTATATATTGCAGAAAGTATTTTTTAAAATGTGCAGATTTGCCCTGGTAGCCAAAAGCGTAAACATGCCATTTTTTGGGTTCCTTTTTGGATTCAGGGAGGCATACTGGCCCAGGATAGAGTCTGCCCACTGGATTAATTACAACATTTTGTGTGCCAAACAACCTGGATGTGGTTTCCCACACCCAACTAGGTTAATACCAGACAGGTACCCACATCCCGCCAGTTACACAATATGAAAAGATTTCAAAACAGTTCTCACAGGGAGGGAGGGAGAAGGGGGGGGGGGGTTGAGAGAACAGGAGGGACATTAGATGAACCTCTACCACTAACATTGACAAATCAGATTAACGTGCTAACCTTGTAGTGACACATCATCAGGCCAGGAAAAGAAAAGAAGGGTACAATAACTATATCAAGAGAGTCAAGGAGGCAAGATATCTCTCTCTCTCTCTCTCTCTCTCTCTCTCTCTCTCACACACACACACACACACACACACACACACACACACACACACACACTCACTCACATATGGACAGAGAGAAGGAAAATCTGAATTTGTTCCTATTACACACAGGATAAAATCTACAGCTATGTCTACATCTACATCTATACCGTGTAAACTTCTGTTAAGTGCATAGCAGGGGATACGTCCCAGTTTACCAGTCATTAGGGTTTCTTCTTGTTCTGTTCATGAATGATTGAAAGCCCTCTGTGCATGCTGTAATTATTCTAATATTGTCCTCATGATCCCTATGTAAGCAATGTGTAGGGGGTTGTAGTGTATTCATAGAGTCAATAATTTAAAGCCAGTTCTTGAAACTTGGTTAGTAGGCTTTCTCTCGATAATTTATTTGTATCTTCGAGAGTCTGCCAGTTCAGTTTCTTCAGCATCTCTCTAACGTTCCCCCACAGATCAAAAAAACCTGTGACCATTCATGCTGCCCTTCTCTGTGTATGTTCAATATCACCTGTTAGTCCTATTTAGTAAGGACCCCTTATAATTGAGTGATATTCTAGAATGAGTCACACAAGTGATTTGTAAGCAATTTGCACTTGCCCAGTACTCTACCAGCAAACTGATGCCTATCACCTGATATACCCCCAACTGAGCCTATGTGATAATTCCATTTAATTTCCCTTCAAAGTGTTACATCCAAATATTTGTACAAGTTGGCCAAATACAACAGTGACTCATTGATATTATTGTCATGGGATATTACGTTTTTTTACATTTTGGGAATTGCACAATTTTACGTTTCTGAACATTTAAAGCAATTTGCCAGGCTTTGCACCACTTTGAAATCTTATCAAGATGTGACTCAATATTTGTGCAGCTTCTTTCACACAGTACTTCATTATAGATAACTGCATCCTTTGCAACAAGTTTGAGATTACTACGGTCTGCAAGGTCATTAATACAAATATAATATATCAAGTGAAGTGAACTTAATTACAGCTACTTGTGAGGTCCATTCAAAAAATTCTGGAACATTCATAATTTAGTGCCAATAGTGTGTTGGAGCAAAATGCGGTCGCTATTCCTTCACATGCCTATGTTTAATGTATAACTGCCCAAAGTTTCATTGTTGTATGCCTATTAGTTATTGTACTTTGCTGTATTGAGTATGTGGGGCGGCGGGTGGAATTATTTGTTGTTATAATATATGTAGAATGTAATGTAGAAAAGATGCATTTCCCGGCCGATTAACCATATGTAGGGCGGCGGGTGGAATTAATTGTTATAAAAATGTTCCTATTATTTATGCAGTCACTGTGAGTGGTGTCCAAGTAACTCCACGCTTTCACGCAGCTACAAGGCTGCCATTATCTGGTTTGTCCTGTAGAACAAACAAAAAGAGTGCCTCAGACTCTGTTCACTTAATATCTGAGGGTGGGTCACAATGAAATGGGGATATATACATTTTATCTTTTAATATGTTACTGGAACAAAGTTAAGAGAACTTTTTCAATTTTACTCTCGCGGTTACTTAACTGTCATAAAATCGGTAAACAAATGGCTCAAAACGTCGTTAGTCACGTACTAGAGAAAATTTATGCTCAAGGCAAACTATCATAAATCCTATTTAATTTCAGTTTATTATTTCTGGGCCGGAACACTGAACCAATGCTCGGTACATTCCTGATACATTTGTATTTTATTTACTTAGCTGACTCATCTTCGATTACCTTATTCTTAGAGATAGTATGAATATATTTGATTAGTAGTTGTCTTCTCAGCTTCTTTGTACATGTGAGTAACTTGTGGTAATAGTACAGTTCTGAGTGTTCAAAACACACTACGTTTAGTTGACTACTAAATCCATTTATTGGTCCTCTGCTGCTGTGTCAGTTCCACATCTGCAATTATGTACTTACTTCATCAAAGTGTATTTATGCTGAGCTATAAATAATGTTTCCAGTCGGCCATTATGTTACTCAATTATGTTGCTAGTGTATGTACTTATTTAACACTCACTCTGTTAACATTTAAAGCATAGGATAGCACATTTATTTCATATCTATAGTGTATTGTAGGTGATCAGTTTGCTCACGTGGCAATCCATTTCCAGTCGATCGGACGCTGAAACCGCTGGTGGTCTCTCTCGACCTACCACTAAAGTGCATTAAGTAATTATGGACGAGCGTAATGCTAAATTCCTTAAACCTATAGGACACCATGAGCTACTCTGTCTCATCTAACATAAGGGTACCTATGGTCGCATTCCTGCCTCCAACTCATAACCTCAATACCTGTAGTTGTGTCACCACACACCCAACACCAAAATAATGGCCAGTTCCAAACTTATAAATACTTCAGGGACATGTCCTTCACGTCTCAACCACAAACACTGTTCAATTCTATTACACTGCCATTCCGTGCTACACAAGGTGAGTTCATTCTTACAACTTATCTGCATATTTTTCATAACACTAAGCAATCTCTTTTACTATTAATTAGTTAGCTCTACAGCATACACTAGGTTTCACATTGCCACTTCAGATCCTGCTTGTACACGAATTTGTATATCTTTTTAAATTTAAATATTGTTAGTGGACCATTTCCAATAAAACAACACTTTGTACTTATAATATTACCAGGGTTCTATACATACTTGTTACTCAAATACATTTGTATCTTAATTACATCATACTTCTCTGTTGTTTATGTCACTGTTAGGTTTGTCACATTAGGTTTTTTTTTTTTTAATCGGTGGATAGAATGGTTACAGAACTCATGGTTTGATAGCCATGACAGAAAATTTTTGTATTGCAGAGAAGGAGTCGAAATTTTAGGTGGATAGAAAACATGAAGAGTGAGTGAGACCTGAAAAGGAAAGAAGATCTCACACAGCTGGGACTGCACAGCTGCCACGCTGTGTAGAGATTACAGAACAACCTACTCCCTACAGAATTCATTAGCTTAATGCTGGCTTGATAGTCATACCAGAAGATTTTAGTATTTGAGAGTAAGAGTCGAAATTTTGGTGGATAGGAAAGATGAAGAATGAGTGAGACCTGAAAAGGAAAGAAGATCTCACACAGCTGGGACTGCACAGCTGCCACACTGTGTAGAGGTTACAGAACAACCTTCTCCCTACAGAATTCATTCACTACCTATGAATTTCTTTAGGTCGATCACGTTCCTGAGACCTAATATCTTTTTACTCTTAGGGTACTCTAGCCTATATGCATTGGCATGTGGTTTTCCTATGATCCTGAAAAGTCCTTGGTATTTACTAAGATTAACATCTTTGTCCCAATATCTCCTATTTTTCAGAACTCGTATAGGCAGCTGCCAAGTTTCATCATAAGTTACTACATGTTTATCAATAAAAGGTACCATAATTACTCTGGTTATCGGCAAGAGCATTTTTAACTGGCTTCTTTCAAAGTCAACAACACTCTGATATTTCGACAAGAAATCTATGCCAATTAAAACCTCAATACTGAGATTGTTTACAATTAAGCATGGATGGTCAATTAAATTCCCATTAATGTTAAAGGGCAGCAAAGCTTCTTGCTTTACCGTTTTTGACACCTTGCCAGTAGCACCAATTATTCTTAGTCCTGATACCCTCATTACTGTAAGTTTGTCTTTACCAGGTAATGCATCAAAGGAGGACTGAGATATCGCATTCACCTCACTTCCACTGTCTAAGAGACAACGTACATTAATACCCAACATATTTACTATTATTATAGGGTGGCTTATTCTAGTTTGTACAGATGGTTCCTCAAACTCATCCAATAGTTCCTTTTTGATTTGTCTCCAACTAAAGTGATCGACATCTGTCTTCATTACATTTAGGTCAAAGTGTGTAGGGGTTTCCTGAATTACATTTTCAGCTGCCTTTTCCAGTCGGTCTATTAATTTCAAATCGAAACACCGCACGACTTCTTTACATTTAGTTTACTGAACATGACCCAAATTACTGTAGTCTGAGCGACTCTTCACCTCCAGACCGGGCATAACATTAGTTACAGCTAAACCACTTTCACTATTGTCGTCGGGTTCCTTCTCAAGTGACAACTGGTCACAGCTACTGGGTTCATTGACCCCCAACAGGCTATCTTCTACATTCTCACTTACCTCCTGTCCTAAATCTATTAGTACAGAATCAACATCCTGCACAGGCACTTTAGATAAGAGCACACCATCCTCATCGTAAATATAAGCATGAATTTCTTCTGCTCCTCCACCTGACAATTCAGTATTCCCTACCGTTACATTGCTGCGCCTTCTCTTTCTCTTCCCACTTAGAAAGCGTCTCTAACATGGTATCTATCAAATACTGTGAGTGATCTAATATTTCTACCGTATGCTTAGATGCTACCGACCCCTCATCCACATGTTCAGTCTGAGTATTCTGATCTGTCTTACCAATTACTGTAATTACTGGCTTAGGAAAAATAACCGCCTGGTGAGCACCAGTGTCCTCATAGACGGGAACTAGTTTTGCTGCCTCGACCTACTACTGTTTCCTTTATTTCCATTATAGTTAACTGGCACAGCATTGCTTTCCACACTGTTGCTTACCTGCATAATTTTGTTCGGAACAAAATTACTATCATTTGGATGCCATTGTTGGTTCTGATAATTATTTCTCCAATTCCTACTTCTCTTAGGATGGCGAACACCTACTGTTCTGATGTTTACATTGCCATTCTGCTCGTTCTTAAAATTACTACTAGTGTTATTAGCATTTCTGTTATTACGTGCTTGCTCCTCATTGGCAGCCACATGCTCTACACGTTCCAAATATTCAATGAAACGATCCAGACATTGCCATTCTGCTCGTTCTTAAAATTACTACTAGTGTTATTAGCATTTCTGTTATTACGTGCTTGCTCCTCATTGGCAGCCACATGCTCTACACATTCCAAATATTCAATGAAACGATCCAGATTGTCTCTAGGGGCAGATATAATTCTAGTTTGCCAATACCATGGCAGTTTGGCTTCAAGACCTAGTATTATCATTTCAGGTTTTAGCTTTTTGGCCAAATGTGACAAACGTGAGATCCGTGACCTGGCAAACTCTTTAATAGATTCCTTGCCTACATTGAAGCGTTTTCCACTCCAAAATTCTCTCAACAGTTCATTTTGCTTATTACTAGACCAATACTCATTAATGAAAGCTTTTTTTAAATTCCGCTAATGTTTTACACTTCAACATAACATCAGCTGACCAACGCATGGTGTCACCTGCTTAATGGCTTCTAATAAATAAGATTTTCTCTCGTTCAGACCAAGTTGGTGGAATCGCATCTTCAAAATCGTTCCAGAAATCTAGCGGGTGGATATTTTTATCTGGATCGAACCGCAAGAACTGCCGACACCCGATAAAAGCGGCGTTTGCAGCTACAACTTGTTGCATACTACCATTACCAGAAGTTACTGAAGCTACTTTACTTTCAATGTTAGCAATGTTAGTACTAATATTTTCTACTCTCATTTCAACATTATCTACTCTTTGCACAATATGGGTAGTATCAGTTTTGATTGCATCTACTTCTGCTTGACATATGTTTACTTTTATATTGACATCTTTAAACCTATCTGAGCACAGTTCAGATTCCGCCTCAATCTTTTCTATTAACTTGTGCTCCAGCTTCGCATCTTCCATTTGTAAGTCTTTGCGAACCTCAGCAACTTCGGATTTTACTGTTTTATACATCTCAGATAACTGTTGAGCAACCTTTTTCTTAATATCCTCATGGTTGTAATCAGTTTTATAATTTAAACTGTCCAGATCCTCTTTCAACTTATTGCAGCCAGTCTTGAAGGAAGTTTCTAATTCAGCTTTATTGGATTCTAATTTATTGTCCATTGCCTCAAACCATTTATTAAAATTGGTTTGACTGGCCACAATCCTGTTATTTATTTCAATTATATCAGATTTTAACTCAGCTGTCATTCTAACATTACTGGCTGACATTTTTGCATTACTGCTTTTGACCTCAGTTATTTCAGACTTTAATTCAGCTGTCATCCTAGCATTACTGGCAGCTATTGCTTGTAATATTACATTTAAATCCATAGCCCCAGTATCTTTGGGTTGCTCACTAGCTGGCTTTTTATCATACTCAGGTGACGAAAAACTAGCTCCAACACCAGAATCATCAAAACTAAATGAAACTTCTGATTGATCAGTCATATCTAACTTCTCCTGCTTAAACTCTACCACCTCTGATGACTGTTTCGTTTTTAACTCATCAGATAAACTATCATCCAATAAATTAACAATTTCTGCTTTCTGCTTTACTACAGGGGTCTCTATTATTGAATCATTGCCCCTTTTCACACTACTGTCAGGAGACAATACTTCATATTTCACTTTAACATTACTATTTTCATGCATATTTACACTTGAACTGTTGTCTGGATTTACAGTTCCCTCAACAGACATAGGTTCTGATTTAAGTTTAACCTCAGTTTCTTCTGGCGGTTCCATTGCCGACAGTTTTTTAGTGCAGGTTAGTAAAATTTTTAACAGCTTTTCACTTAACTTAGTTCCTTCTGCATGGCGTATGGCGTTGCCAGCGCGGCATACCAGGATTACTGATGCGGCGCAGCGCGTTGAACTGCAGACGGCACTTCGACGGCTGCTGTGTGGCCTGCAACTGCAAGCTCGGCTCCGGTTGCTGCGGTGAGGCGAAACTGGCTTCTCGCGATGCCGGCAGCGCCGCTAGACTCAGTGTCAGCTCCATCAATCCAGATGCGTTGTTAATCCAATTGTGTCGTCCACATGCACACGTAACACTATCACTGTTCTATTACTCAGTTGCATGTCGCATTTCACTCCTGAATCCGAATATTTAAAAATCGCTTTCACTTTTACTCAGTTTCTTTCCCGGCCGATGCACCATATGTGGGGCGGTGGGTGGAATTATTTGTTGTTATAATATATGTAGAATGTAATGTAGAAAAGATGCATTTCCCGGCCGATTAACCATATGTGGGGCGGCAGGTGGAATTAATTATTATAAAAATGTTCCTATTATTTATGCAGTCTTATGCCGTTCTCAACACTGGCTCTCTAACTACAATATTGGCAACCAGAAAGTGATTAGCAAAACGTGAAGCCTGTAATTAGAATTCCTAGTGCCCACTTCATCTGAAAAATACACTTATAGCTACAGCTTATATCTCTGAGGAATTAGGAGATTGTCTGGGATTCATAATCAAAAACGATTCTCTAAAAATGTTCCCTATATTCTGAAAGTCACAGACCAAAAGAACCCACACAATCCAACTAACAGAGCAGTTCAGAGTCTAATGCGCTGATACAACTATAATTGTTCAAATTAAATGTTTAAGTGAATGCTCGCCATAATTTGATGATAATGTTCATCAAACGCCACGCTAAATAATGGTAGAATGTCTGTCCCGCGACAGCACGTGAAAATACGACATACGCAAACTGAAGATAGATCATTAAAGTCATCCCAGAATTGAACACTTCACTCGAAAACAATTTCATGGTTACGCGTATCCCGAGTAACTTATTACGGCATCCGAGGCTGTTTATATCAATGATACAGACGCGACACGACTCCCGGCACAGGTGGTGTGCTATTCAGCATCTGGAGAGAACTGGGGCCTTTTTCTCGCGCAGCGTTCTTATATATAAAGCCGTGGTGCGGACGGCTAAGGGAACGCCTGATCAAAATTGCTCTCCCGACTAGCCGCTGGGCTAGTAATGCACCACTTTAAGTTATTGAATAAATCACCGCTTTCTTTGCTGACGGCCGATGAAGCTCTCAATTTAAATGTGCATTCAGCACACAGGTAAGTAATCATAATAAAAGTCTGACGTGGCTAAGTTAAATATTTTGGGCGAGAGAATTAATTTAATTACACTATACGCAGTAGACGAGCTCTGAACTTGCTCTTTGGAGAAATGCTATCGCTATAGTTTTATAGTTATTCTGTTGAAACTTCTCACATCTTTATGATTATAGTGGATCTCCCTTCTACTTAAATTTAAACATCCTAGCCTTATTTATTCGCCTACTTAATCTATCTTGCTTCCTTAATTTCTAAGACAAAAACCAGAAAATCATGAATTTCAACTAAAATTTTAATTTGTGAGATCCAGAATACTGTTTCTACTAAATTATTATGCAAAAGGAATCCAAATATAAATTTTTAAGTTACTAGCTCTTTTCTGTGTTGCGCCAATGATTTTTACAGAAAAAGTCCAAATTTCGAAAATGGTTAAAGTTATTGAACTGATACTCCTGACATGATACTCCTGACATGCTAGATACTCCTGACATGCTAGAAACGTTTCAGGTTATTTACTTGATTTTTAAAGTATTGTGCAACATTTATGACGTCAGAGCTAGTTACAGTGGACTAAGCTGGCGCACAATGGAAAGACTGATGTGAATTTTATACAGCGTGAGTAGGCTGCTTCCCTACAAGTAGAATGTTGTGTTGTATAGTCTGTGAATTTCAAGATGGCTGAGTTAGAGGAGCAACAAGTCAGCTTTAACTTTTTTGTGAAACTCAAGAAAATCTTTACAGAGACACGTAAAATGAAGCAGGAATCCTATGGTGGTGAGTGCTTAAGCCATAATTGGTGTTACAAATGGTTCACATGGTTTAAAAATGTCCGAATGGAAGTTAAAAATGACCCTCGTTCAGGACGCCTTTCAATGTTTACCGACGATGCTCATGTCAGAAATATCAATTAAATTGTGCATACTAATAGAAGACTGACTGACTGAGAGATTGCAGAAGAGTGTAATATTTCAGTTAGACCATTTCGTGAAATCTTGACACAGCATCTTGGAACGCATTGTGTTGCCGCCAAATTCATCCCATGGTTCATGAGCCGAGACCAGAAAGACCTTTGCCTCACAATCTGTGAAGAGCTTTTGGATCATGCAGATGAGAACGAAATGTTCCTTAAGAGAATCATAACTGGTGATGACACATGGGCCTACAGTTATGATGTCGTGACCAAGGTTCAGTCTTCACAATGGGTTGGGAAATGTTCTCCAAGACCAAAAAAAGCTTATCAGGTCAGGTCAAATACCAAAGCCATGCTGATAGTTTTCTTTGACTTTGAAGGATTAGTCCGTCCTGAATTCGTGCCACAGGAACAAACTGGTAATCGATGCACTGTCGGGACAGGTTATGACGTCAGCGAGAAGGAAACAGCCTGAAATGTGGTGAGACAATTCATGGTTCTTGTATCACAATTACACACTTGCGCAATCATCCCTGTTAGTGTATGACTATTGCACAAAAAACAAAATCATTGTCCTGCCTCATCCCGTGTTCTCTCCAGACCTGCCCCTTGGGTCTTTCTTTTTATTTCCAAAGTTGAAAACCCCATTGAGAGGACGAAGATTTGTAGCAATAAAACAAGATAAAAGAAAATTCGCAGACGGCACTTCGTGCGATCCAGCAAGAGGCATACCAAGACTTCCGGAAGTAGAAACTGCATTGGGAACAGTGTCTCAACTGTGGAGGAGGCCATGCACTAAAAGTAAAAGGTAAACGCAGAAAAGTTTTGTGGACAAAGTTCTGGAATTTTTTGAACAGACCTCGTATTTACAATCTGCAACCTACTGTGTAGTGCTTGGTCATGAGTTCTTTGTACCAATATCGGAGACTGACAGTTACATTTCATTCACTTATGAAGCAAGGAACTAATTACTATCCATGTGTCTTCAAATGTGCCCTGATGATTTTTATCTTATTCTTATCTTCTTTATGTGAGAGATATGGTGGCAGTAGAATTATTGTTCAGGCTTTCTTGAATATCAGTTTTCTAAATTTACTCAACAGGTTTTCATAGAAACAATGTTACCTTTCTTCCAAAGGATTTATTTAATTTCTCTGAGTATGTACAGCACATTTTTGCTAGGGTTATCTGTTACACTCTTGACTAAATGTGGCAAATCTCTGGATTTGTTGGATGTTTTGCTATCATTCATACTTGATGTCTGTTGTAATTGCAGTGGGAACATTTTAACACTATAATCTTTTATGCAGTTTCCTGGAGTAGCTGTAGTTATGATGATAGCTGATAGTGTTTATAGGTGTGTTGAACCTTTACTTCTAGTTCTTAGTGCCCTGAATCCACAAACATGTAAACTTCAGGCCACACTAATATTATCCTTAGATGGGAGGGCATTCAGTACTAATTCAGTTTCAAGTAGTTCCACTTCAACACTTGATGTAAGAGATTGAACCCTGAGAAGTATATGTTTCTGCTGTTTTGCTGCTTCCTGAGATGTCCGTACATGTGCTGATTCTGTTGCTGCTATTTTGGAAGCTAGAGTACCTATGACTCTGTTAAATGATTCAATATTATGCTACAGTATTGTGTTGAATTTTCTATTTCTGTGTATCCTGTGGGTAGTGGAGTCATCCCTCTTTTGGTTGTCATCTTTTATCTGGTTTACTTTGATGAAAAATGTACTATTTTTGTAAACTTGTTCAATGATAATGACTGCTCGTGATATTTTGTGAGATCATATGTCATATGTTCTTGTTATAAAAACCTTCATATGTGTTGTTTTCTAATGCTTACCTCAAAGCTCTAAAGCTGACTTGCCCCAATCCTGTGAACATCATAAGCACACTGTACAAAAATGTTTCCCCCTCCCCCTTTGCAATTTGATGAAGAAGAAAGTCTGCAAGTATCCTCGGGCATGCCATATACAGCTGAAGCCACTCGTACATGATTTGGATCCCATTTAGCCACCAAATTGTGTGGATGTTGATTGCTATGTTTCACCCACTCTTCAAAATAGTGCCAGACATTTTGAGTGGGATTAAGATTAGATGATTTAGCAGGCCATTCAGGGCACTACATGTTGCCCGAGAGTCCATAAAACCAGGAACACACATTGCAGGTCAATGAATAAGACTGTTGTCAACTTGGAAGATGAGAGTGTCTGCAGCCTACTCTTCGTGAAGATATAGAATAAAGGGCAACTTTGGATCACCTAGAATGTTGAAATAAATACCATGGTTCATGCTCATGGGAGTGTGAAATAGTGGGACTCAATTTATGATATGAAAACTCCTCAAAATATTACAGAATCGCCTATGGCTTGAACTATACCTTCCTTGTACACTACTGTTAAAATCCCTCTTTGGGATACTGGTGCAGTCATCACATTGCATCATTTGAAAAGAGGCACAATTGTGACTCATCAGACCACACTACACACCTCCAGACAGCTACAGCCCAGTTTCTTTGTTTGTTTGGCTCAGTGAAGACAGGAAGCTTTATGTGCTGCTATGAGAAATGGGATTTTGCAAGGTACCCAACTCCAGATGCCCATTGCGTGGACTTCCATATGCAGTGTACACTCAGAATGAGAATGATCTACATTGATTGACAGCAGCAGTTTTTTTTGTGTTTGAAACCAATTATGATTGGCAAGGCATAGCCCTCATCTTCAGTGCTGTCACTTAGGAACTTCTTAAGACCACTGTTTTTACATCATGTTCCATGGAAGTTAATGGCACAGTATTCCTTGTAACCAGATTGGACAGTTGGCATTGCTACACCAGCAAATTAGACAGCTTCATTATGGTGTGGTCATTGGCACATCTACTCACAATAGCTCCTTCTGCCATCGTGTTGTACCTCCACATTGACCCATCTTACTGTACTGATTCCATAAAACTGATCGGCACATACGTAACACTTTGCTACCATGACGTATGTTGGAGGTGGAGGATCTCATGGCCAGCTAGTAGATTAGATTAGATTAATACTAGTTCCATGGATCATGAATACGATATTTCGTAATGATGTGGAATGAGTCAAATTTTCCAATACATGACATAATTAAGTTAATTTAACAACATAATTAAGTTAATATAATTGGTTCTAAAGTGCTTCAAAGTGGTCAGTGTGCTCTGGTAAGGGGATGACTAATATTTTTCCAGTTAGTTTATTGGTAGCAATTACAGCACTGCAAGCAATGCTAGCTCCAGACTACTGTGTTTGTTTGCGACTGCCATAATCTCTTGCAGAACGCAACAGATTTCACAAATTCAGTAACATGTCGACCATCACCCTCTATAACCCTGGGAGTTCAGTGACCTGGCCTTCATTTTAACCTTCCCCAACCTATCCCTTTTTCCTCCCCAAGGAAGGAACTATTAATTAGGAATTTTTAAGTTTATGTGTATCTATCTATTAGCAGTACTACATATTTCACTGTCTAAAGGTAGATATTAGGCAGTAAATCTGTCTCATAATTTACTAACAATATCATGAAAAGGATAGTTGCTACTCACCATATAGTTGAGATTCTAAGTTGCCAATAGGCACAACAGAAAGACTGTCAAGAAATGAACTTTTGATCAACAAGGCCCTCATTGGAAACAGAACACGCACCCACACACACCCATTATATATGACCACAGTCTCTGGCTGCTGTGAGTTTACACTGCGAGCAACAGCGTATGATGGGAGATGCAGCTGGGTGGTGGGTAAGGATGAGACTGCGGCAGGGCAGGGGAGGGATCGCAGGGTAGGGGTGGAGGACAGTAAAATGCTGCTTGTGGGAGCATACAGGGATGAGAGAGAGAGAGAGAGAGAGAGAGAGAGAGAGAGAGAGAGAGAGAGAGAGAGAAAGGCAGCTAGGTACAGTCGGGGAGGTTAGTTGTAGGGTGGGGAGGGTAAGAGGAAAAGGAGAGAGAGGCCTCTCCTTTTGCCCCACTCCCAAATTCAATCATGCAGGACTTGTTAAAGATCTTCTCTCCTTTTCTCTGTCTCTACAGTGGAAACACTTTTTCACCACCAATCCTACCAATCAGACTCAGTCAAAGACCAATGTTGAACACTCATTATCAGAATGCAACAAACAATGCATGGCACAGGACAATAATGCATTTTGTGCTTACAGTGATGGAAATACCTATAACAAAGAGAATGACACTTATCAGATCAAAGAAAAATAAGCAATCAATTCAAACCAGGTCCGAGTGTCTGACGCATAGCAATGACTACCTGGTAAAGCGTAACTGCTAAGCTTACCACAGTCACCAAACTACTGTAGTAGCTGTATCGTCATTCATTCGACCTAAATTGTGTCTCATATTACAATGGACCAACTTTGTTTCAGTTTGGAGGTGCGGTCTAAAACGTTTTTCACTCTTGAATTTTGAGTCTCAAATTTCAGGTGCGGCTTAGATTCGGGGAAATTTTTTTCCCTTGATTTCGAGTCTCATTTTTCAGGTGCGGCTTAGATTCGAGTGCGGCTTAGATTCGAGTAAGTACGGTACCTTTCATACAGCGTGGTCACCCATGGCCATTACATCTGTAATGACAAGGGGTCTCTCACAAAATACATGAGGGTCTCGCTGAGGCCTTCAAAGACCGTAATTACTTTCCCAACCTTGTAAGAAACCAGATCTCCCGTGCCTTATCTCTCCAGTCACCCACCACTTCCCAAAGTCGCACCGGCCAGCCACAGAGGAGCATTCCTCTCATGACACTGCAACATCCAGAACTGGAGCAACTGAATAATATTCTTCATCAGGGTTTGGACTAGCTCTCATCGTGCTCTGAAATGAGGAATGTCCTACCCACTATACCTCCCACCCCTCCCACGGTGGGATTCTGCTGCCCAACGAACCTACACAATGTTCTTGTCCATCCCTACACAACTCCGGCTCCCAAAACCATGCCTCATGGCTCATATCCCTGTAAAAGATGTAGATGCAAGACCTGTATAATACATCCCTCCCACCACCACCTACTCCAGTCCAGTCACAAGCATCACCTATACCATCAAAGGCCTGTGGAACCAATCATGTGATATACAAGCTAAGCTGCAACCAGTGTGCTGCATTCTATGTGGGCGTGACAAACAACAAGCTTTCTGTCTGCATGAATGGCCACAGACAAACTGTGACCAAGAAATAGCTGGACCAACCCCGTTGCTGAGTATGCCATTCAACCCAACATTCTTCACTTCAGTGACCGATTCACAGCCTGTGCCATCTGGATCCTTCCCACCAAACCAACTTTTCTGAACTGAGTAGGTGTGGGAACTCTCCCTGCAATATATCCTACATTCCTGTAACCTTCCTGGCCTCAACCTTTGTTAGTCTTTGTCCTTACTCTCTAGCCCCTTCTCTGTTCCCATTCCAGCACCACACAGTCCCCCATTCCAGCAAAGCACCTACAGTCTTTTTACCTCTCTCTTTATTTTTCTGCTAACCCTCCCCTGTCCCCCGTCTGACCTCCTGACTGCACCTAGCTGTCCTACCCTCTCTCTGCCTTGTCCCTGTTTGCTCATACAAGCAACACTTTTCCATCCCCCACTCCTACCTTGTCATACCCTCTCTCCGCCTTGTCCCTTTATGCTCCCACAAGCAATGCTTTACCACCCCCCACCCCTAACCTGCTATCCCTACCCCTCCCCAACCCAGCCGCATTCTTACTCCCACCACCCAGTTGTGTCTCCCATCATGCGCTGCTGCACACAGTGTGGCCTCAGCAGCCAGAGACTGTGGTCGTGTGTGTGTGTGTGTGTGTGTGTGTGTGTGTGTGTGTGTGTGTGTCCGATGAAGGCATTGTTGGCTGAAAGCTCATTTTCTGACAGTCTCTTCTTGTGCCTATCCGTGATTTCGCATGTCCATTAAATGGTGAGTAGTAACTATATTGCTACATTCCATTCTGGATTTTCGATAATGTTTTAACACTTAGATATCGCCTGAAGATAAGTGTTGGCCAGTAAATCGGTCTCATAATTTATTAACATTTAGAGATTTTGTTTCTTCTTCGTAATCATGGCTAGGAATTTTCTATGCCTATCAGGGAAGAAATAAAAAGTCCCAGTAAAATCCTATGTACCATTTGAAGACTAGTTGCTATTTTCCAATGATATTTGTTGTTTACACCTTTATTGCACTTGCAAACACTTCAAATCAGTTGTATGACAGTTTTTGATGTTACTAAGCAACAGTCACACAACAGTTTTTAAATTTACACACCACCATTTGACTGTATTGCTGTTTATTTAATTATGATCTAGGTTACAGCCTTTTATGCCATTTTTGAGTGATTGAGTTGTCATTAACGTATATTGCAGGACATCAAGTTCAAAATTTGCCATAAATTAGGAAACATATTGGCTCCCCATGAAATGCCAGATGTAAAAATCACCATCTTGTAAAAAGATCAGTAAATAAGAGTGGGTGCACATCATATTTAGGAAACCTAGGCTTTCAGTGAAAATGGACCAGTGAACCACTGTTATTTCCTGCATGTTTAGCTTCACTTTCATTTTTATGCTGTCAGTGAATAAAGGTGTTTTAAATAAAAACTTTTTTTTGTTAAATGCTATCCACATCTCTAATATAAATTGCCGGGGAAGAAATTAGTACATCTGGTAATACAACGTCAATTTTGATCCAATGAGGGCATAAACCACCTGGATGATAATAGATGTACTGATAATGGTTTCGATGTTGTTCATCAACAGATAGCATAATGGAATAGTTACCAGAACACCATTTGTGTCTACCATTTAATAGGGAATGCTTATGATCAGAAGACTCGATGTTGTGGAAACATGTGAAGCAACTGAGCAAGTCCGAAACGGCTCAAATTGTGGCCTTCTGAGTGCTGGGATGGTCCTTTCGGAGAATTGCCACACAAGTTGGATGTGCTATGTTAGTTTTGCAATGATGGTGGTATCAGTAGTCATGTGACATTCTCCACCCATGGATGAGGTTCTGGATGTCCCTGTAGCTCTGACACTCACCAGGATCATAGTATTGTAAGAGCAGCAGTGGCTGAGCTTACAGCTATGACAGCACATTGAGCCCAGATGTGTCAACATGAACTGTTGCAAACCGGCTTTCGGCAGTGGGATTGTGGGCATGCACACCTCTAGTCTGTCTTCCACTAATGCCATAGCATGGACATGGACAGCTCGACTGGTGCTGTCAGATGATCACTTGGAAGATGGAATGGTGCACTATGGTCTTCAGAGATGAAAACAGATCCTACCTGTATGCAAGTCATTTTCATTTTCACGTATGACGTAGACCTGATGACTACATCATTTAGAGTGCATTTTCCCAAGACATGCATTTGCCCCAGTCCAGGTTTTATGATCTGAGGTGCAATAAGTTACAACTTTAATTTACCTTTGATGTTTCTGGAGGGTATGCTAACCAGCACTCAATACGTGCAAAATGTTGTTTGACTCGTGCTTTTGCCACTCTTGCAACAGGAAGGTCATGTGTCGTTCCAACAGGATAATGCTTGCCCACGCACTGACCTTGAAACTCAACATGCTCTGCAGACATGCAACAACTTTTCTGGCCAGTACAATCTCCAGACTTGTCTCCAACGGGGCATGTGTGTAATATGATGGGACGATTAGTGACCAGCACGACTCATCAACCAACAACTGTTACAACAACATAAACAGGTCGAGCAGGCATGGCATAACATATCCCAGGCTGTGTTCACCAATTGTACAATCAACTGGATGCCAGAGTTGACACCTGCGTTGCTGCCCATGGAGGCTACACCATATATTAATATGAGTGTTTCGGCATGGTGTCTGGTACCTCAGAAATGCATTTGCTATGGATCTGTAAATGTAATTATTTTATTTAAGCCATATGCATTGTTGCAACAATAAATCTTGAGTGGATTGTAAAGCTCTCAAAGGGTGTACAACTTTATTTTTTTCTTAGTAGTGTGTTTATAGAAATTAATTTTTCACCATATACCTTTTGTTAATGAGTAATGCTTTATTTATGACTAGTATGCAAATGTTAGACCTATTGATATACATTGTACAACTATGAAAGATCTTCATTACTATGTTATGTGGATAACAAGTGGCAGCACTACAGGCTTTGATGTAAATTTTCTTGATCTGGACAACTTAACTTGGATCTGATGTTTCATGTTTTAATCTATCAGACTAAGATGTTTTTATTTTAAAGTGTTCGTACACAACTTGAAAATTTCCTATCAAAATTAGCTGTCAGTAAAGAATTATTCACTTATAGCAACTTAGCTTATGGTGGTAACATAAATTTCTTTGATTATTTTACTTAGTTTCAGTTTTTCTCGAGGTTTTGCATCAGCAGCTGTATTGTTACATTTGCAGTTTATTCTTAAATTGAGAGACTCCCCAGTCATTTTCTGTTTTCAGTGTTGTACATTTTTGTGCAGTGAATATTTTGTTTTTAAGTGTAGAATCACCATTCCACTAGAAACAAGCAGCTCATTCATGCAACATGAAAAGAAACAAGGAACAGCTCATAACTGTTACATTCTTTAAAAGAAAAGTAGATGAGTATGATGGTGAGGAAGGTGAGAGAAACAACAAGAATAGGGGATGGTGGAGGAAGAAGATGCTGGGAAAAATAGGGTAGGAGAAACACAAAAATTCTGAGAAACACAGAGAATCTTATATGTGGATGTTATATGTGCTAAAGAGAAGAACCATAACTTCAGTCTATTAATTGTTGCTAAGGTATATCTTGTAGTTAAATTTTTTAAATTTATAATGTTATTTTAGATCATCTTGGGTGAAAACTGGAGATGCCAGATGCATGTTGAAGGAGACAAACTACCAACTTGAAGACTGTGTATTAGAACTGGAATGGATTGGTGGAGATTTGGGAACATTGGAGTCTGGAACATTCACCATAATGTCTCCTGAGAAGAATCAAACAAAGGTAGATGATACTTGCTGAGTGAGACAGTAGGCTTTTTCAGTACATCTTGCTGAACAAATCTGCTCAGATTATTAGCTGAGCAAGATGTCGACTTGATGCTCAAGACAATACTGCTGGTTGATAACCTGAGAAGATTTCATCAGAGTTTACTGTTTACTACTACAACAAGGAATTATTGATATTTATAATTAATCAAAAAATGTTAAAAGTCACAAAGGACATAACATTAGTGATAAAAATCTACATCATTGTATTTCTGAAAATTTGCGGTTGTTTCACGTGTTCAGTTAAGGCTGCTTAAATTGATAACTATTAATCCTCAGCCAGTTTCATCCATGTGCACTGTTGTGGGGTCATGGGACTAGTCAAATGTTTTGATGTTTTCTAGGATGTAGATCTGAGTTTTTGTTAGACTTCACCACACCTAGCAGAACAGAATGCACAACCACATTTTTTAAACACCCCGTATGTCTCTCTTCATTCAGTTGTTATCTTACATTAAATTTAACAGGATGACTGTGAATGCTGAAGAAGGAACGTCCTCTCCTTTCAGGAGTAAAAACTTTTGCGGGGCCCTATAAGAAAATTAAGAGTGAGATTAAGCAAGGGAAATGGCAGGCAACAACAATGCCCTATTTTTTCCACAGAATTGCACAGCAGTTAGCGTCACTGGCTGGTGTGCTGCAGTTCACCAGTTCAAATTTGTCATTTAGTATTTATCAGTTCTGAGAGGTTATTATAAATAGCTGTACTGTCCATTCACCAGTCCAATTCTGCTGTGGCTGTATGTTGGTGTTCATAATAAATATACTTTCAGTGCTAACAGGGAGAGGTCCCCTCTGATGGGACTGACTTTTTGAAACCATCTATACTGTGATATAGTTTAAGGTCTCAGATATAACACCGTGCAACCATTCTCCCTGATGCACCCTCTCTTACAAGTAATTGACAGAAAAAAAAGGGAACTGTACAGAATAGTGTGATGGTTACTGTACAGTCCTCACACACAAAAAGGCTGTAGGTTGTTGTCAGGTGCTTTGAATTTTATTGTTTGCAGATCTTTATCAAAAGGTCTTTGATCATTATTTATATTCAATTAATTGGTTTAAATGTAATTTTTTAATTTCTGTTGCTTTGTTGTGTCACTTTAACCATAATAATAAATTTTCCATTTGCTCTTATTTTTCTTTCTATCAGTCTTCTTCCACTTGAAATCTTTGTGTGTAATCTTAACTATTTTTGTATATCAACTTGGATATACTTTATTCCCTTTTATCATCCTGTATTTTCATTCCTGTTATTGAATTCATTATTTCTATTCCTCATTTACTTCATCGTTTCTGTAGTTTAAATCTTCACTGCCTTATTTTGTCCATTGTGCAATAAGAATTTATGTTTTAAATGTTTGTATGACAGTTACTGTCTAAAGAAATTTGTATCTTGTAATGAAAAATATGTTTTTGACACCATTGTACAGTCAGTATAATAGATAATTTCATCTTATATTTTTGAACTGATAGGTAGACATTTCAAAATGTTTAAATATTATGATGGATAAATAAAAATAAGTAATTTCACATGCACAAAGATTCCAAGAGGAAAAAGAATGATACGAAGAAAAATGAGGGCAAATGGAAAAGTTAATATGATGATTAAAATGATGTGATAAAGGAATAGAAATAAAAAATTATATTTAAGCCATTTAATTAAATAAAACTAAGGTCAAATTCATTTCAATAAAGGCATATAAATAAAAAAATTTAAAGAACCTGACAAAATTCTGGACTATGTGTCAACCAATACACTAAGCAACTGGTCTGTATAGCATTTTCTTTTCAAAGCTGTAGAGCATCATGCAGAATTCCAATACTGTTTTTTTTGTTAATTACTCATAAACAAATGCCAACCAAATTGCAGGAGATGATACATGAGACCTTAACCTACATCACTGTGTAGATGGTTTCAAAAAGTCTATCCCACCACTGGGGACCTCTCCTTGTAAGTGTTGTAATGTTGCAGATTTGGACTTGATAGTGGTTACAACTTGATGATGTTGCAACTATAAGCATACATGCTAGTTAGGTAAATGAAAGATAATGAAAGGAATGCAACAACCAAGCAAATTTTACTTCTATTAACTCAAATACAGTACTGTGTACTGTGATTTTGTTAGTGAATGTAATTATGTGAAAATGGTTTTTCCTGGTTTCAAAGCTAAAGGAACCCCATCTGATGACGAATCCTGGTTAGGATGAAGTGATGTTTGAAAGAGACCAACTTTCCAAGAACTCCAAATAAAAACTGCACAAATTATGCTAACCATTCTCTTAAAAGTCTTGGTGATTTTGCCAACTGAATTGCCATGAATTTGACTGGGCGCCACTTGGAATTTGACGTGAGAAATCCCAGGATTTGAGAGTAGAGTACTGACTTAATTCATATAAGGTGCCCACTAAAAAATTTGGTCAAATCAGCCCAATTGAAATAATTATGTTTTCATCTTCTATGAAAGTGCACACCACCACAGTTAGTTATGTGTTCCATTGATCAATCTCACATTAATTGTTGTGATGTTAAATGTGTCAAGTGCATAACAAATGCACACCCAACCCATTCCCTTAAATGGCAAAAAATGCATATATTATACCTATGGATTTATTTATTCCTATTCAAGAATTTATGTGTGGTATAGAAATAGTTGTCAAGGAGATATATGATTTCACTTTATTTTTGAAACTATTACTGCTGTCTTTCAGACATTTTATTTCATCTGGTAATTTATTGAAAAATCTTACAGCGGCATATTTTACCATTTTCTGTGCCAATGTTAGGATAACTAGAGAATAGTGTAAGTCTTCCTTTCTTCTGGTATTATAATCATGAATATCGCTGTTGTTTTGAAACTGGTCCATGTTGTTGAGAACAAATTTCGTTATTGAGTAAAAGTACTGTGAGGCTGTTGTAAGAATTCCTAACCTTTTAAACAGATGCCTACAAGACGTATGACTTTGAGCCCCACACATTATTCTAAACACTTTCTTTTGAACAGTGAATACTTTTTGCCTAATTGTTGAGTAACCCCAAAATATTATTCCGTATGACATCAGAGAGTAAAAGTATGCAAAGTATGTTAGCTTACTAATTTCTGTATCCTCAAAATTGGGAATTATTCTGATTGCAGAAGTTGCTGAACCTAGTCACTTTACGAGATCCAAAATATGAATTTTTCAACTAAGATTCTCATCTATATGTACACCAAAAAACTTAGTATGCTGTACCCTGGCTATATTTGTTGAAGGAACTGTACTCCTTGCGTAGAAAATTGGATGTACTGTGTTTTTTCAAAGTTCAGAGCAAGCCCATTCACAGAAAACCAGTTAATAACTTTTCCAAATACATTTTTTATCATTTTCTATTGGAGTTTCTTTTACTGGATTAATAATGATGTTTGTATCATCAGCAAACAGTGTCAGTTTAGCTTCTTGTTTCAGATAAAAAGGGAGGTCATTCACATACATCAAGAAAAGAAGGCGACCCATGATTTCACACCAGTTAGAAGTGACAAACTTCCTTAAATCACTTAAACCATATAAAGAAAATTTTTTCCCTGTTCTATAGATATGACTTAAACCACTCATATACTGTTCCGTTTATGCCATAGAATTGTAGTTTCTGTAAAGTAATGCCATGGTTCACGCAGTCAAATGCTATGGATAAGTCACAGAAAATTCCTATTGGTGAGATTTTACTGTTGAAACTCTCTATTATGTGGGCAACAAAATTGTATATTGCTCTCAGAGGAACAGCATTTTTGAAATCCGAACAGTGATTTACTAAGTATCCCATTACTGTTGAGATGGCTAACCACTCTCGAGTATGTTACTTTCTCGATGATTTTTGAAAATGCTGTAAGGAAGGATACTGGTGAGTATTTATTGACATCTGTGGTGTCCCCTTTTTTGCAGATTGACTTGACAATGGCATATTTTAACCTGTCTGGGAATATACTTTTAGTTAGTGATGCATTACATATGTGATTCAGAACATCAGTTGTAATGTCTCCACATTGTTTTAATATCTTGTTAGAGACATCATATATTCCAACAGAACATTTATTTTTCAAAGATTTAATGATTTTCCTTATTTCACAAGAGATTGTGTTGTGACTCGCCGATCATTCAAAGTGCCGCTGCGCAATTACGCGCATCCTCTACGTGCGGCGCTGTCTGCCAGCCATGCAGCAGCGTCCGCTAGACTGGCACTCAGTGCTCATTCGAATGCTAACGTGTACTCATGTCTTACTTGTCAACTTACTCTGTGACTTATATGTGTTGTTGTGTCGTTCCGAAATATATGTGTTAAACTTGAAGTTCTAACAATTGGCGACGAGGTAGTGGATTTTTCCTTTTCACCTTTGACTCACAGGATTCCATGGCTACTGTCGAGCAACTATTGCAAAATCTCCTTGAACAGCAAACGCTTCTAACAGCGGCGATTCGCGATTTCGTTGCGGCGTCAAATGCGGGGCGTTTCTCGTCGTTGGCTATACCTCCTTTTCCTCCTTACGACGAGACGGCGGAAGACTGGTCTGATTATGAAAAACGTCTTCGACAGCACTTCTTGGCATTTCATGTCACGGACGAACAACCATGTAAGTCTCTGTTCCTTTCCTGGATTTCACCTCAAATGTATCGGTTGTTGTCGCAATTGGCTCCTTTGAAGGATCCTGCGTCTTTGTCCTTTGCTGAAATGTGCTCACTTCTGTCTGTCTATTTTCAAAAGCAAACGCATGTGGTAGCCTCTCATGTTGCCTTTTATCGTTGTCAAAAACAACCAAATCAATCCTATCACGCTTGGGCTGCTGAACTTCACGGCCTCAGTCGAAAGTGTCAATTTGTTACTGACGTTCACAAAGAATCCTATGCCGATTCCATGGTACGGGATGCTATTATCCGGTCGGCGCCCAACAAAGAAGTTCGGCAACGTGCCCTTCAGTTGGCGAATCCGACTCTAGATGAAGTTCTCTCCATTGCACAGTCTTTTGAAATTTCTCGCGCCGCTGGGGCGCAAATAGAGGCGTGGGGTGATATCGGGGAAATATAACCTCTGTGCGCTGTTGACTAAGCGTGCAGCACGTCCCGGCTGGCCGACGTGGCCCCGCAGCCTCGGCCTAGCCGTAAACAACCCGCTAAGAAACTGCAGCAAAACCCCCGGCAACTTCCTTCATGTCCACGGTGTTTTACGAAACATTCACGCGAGGATTGTCCCCAACGTTGGGCTGTGTGTCACAATTGCAAAAAGAAAGGTCATGTGTCTTCCGTTTGCAAATCCGACCGCATACATGATGTTCATGAACATGACGCTGATTCTGATTCTGTGTTGTCTGTCAATTGCACTTCTTCCCTTTCAGGGAAGTTATTCCTCACTGTCCAAATCCATGGTTGAGATGTTGGCATGCAAGTGGATACCAGTTCTGCTGCCACTATAATTAATTCTCAGACGTATCTTCAGCTGGGTTCTCCACTCCTGTCCCCTGTCACTCGGCAATTACCGTCGTACAATAAACAGAAGATTTCTCTCTTGGGACAGTTTGATACTGAGGTATCTTACAAATCCGTGGTTCGCACTGTTGCCATATTTGTGGTCGACCAGAGCAACGCAGAAAATCTTTTTGGTTTCGATGCCTTTCGCGTTTTTGGGTTCTCCATAGATGACTCTGTCTATTGTCTCTGATGCTATTCCTTATGCTCTACTGGATTCCTTGTCGATGACATTTTTGTCCCTTTTTTCACCTGGGTTAGGCCGTGCAAACGACTTTGAAGCTCATATCACGCTCAAACCCACTGCTCGGCCTAAGTTTTTTTGGGCTCGGCCCATTCCTGTGGCCCTTCGTGATCGGGTAAAACAGGAGTTGGATCGTCTCACTGCTTCAGGGGTCTTGCTTCCTGTCACTTCCAGTGAGTGGTCCTCTCCTGTCATTGTAGTTGCTAAGCCAAATAGTGATATTCGTCTCTGTGGCGATTTCAAAGCCACTGTAAATGCTCAATGCCTCATTGACACTTACCCTATGTCCTGTCCTGAAGAACTGTTCACTAAACTTGCTGGAGGCCAGTATTTTTCTAAAATTGACCTGTCAGAAGCTTATCATCAACTTCCTCTCGACACTGATTCCTGGCAGTTTCTGGTCCTTAACACGCGTTTCGGTCTCTATCAATACCAACGCTTGCCATTCGGGGTTGCTAGCGCCCCTGCTCTCTTGGAACAATTATTGCTCACTGTCCCTGGGTGTATCAATTACATGGACGACATTGTTGTCACTGGCTCCACCACTGAAGAACATCTTCAAAATCTCCGCACACTTTTTCATGTCTTACAGACTGCTGGTCTTAAGTGTAATCTTCAGAAATCACAATTTTTTGAGGCATCTATCACGTACTTGGGGTTTCAACTCTCTCGGGATGGTATTCGTCCGCTTCAACAAACTGTCGTTGCGATCGATGCCCTTCCTCGCCCTACATCTGTTAAGGAACTGCAGGCCTTCTTGGGGAAAATAGCATACTATCACAAGTTTTTTCCGTCTGCGGCTTCGGTGGATCAGCCGTTGCATCGCCTGTTGCATAAAAACGTGCCTTTTCACTGGTCCGCGTCATGTGAAGCTGCTTTCCAGAAGTTGAAGACTATGCTGAAACAGGCCCCGTGCCTGGCTACTTATCAACCTGGCCAATATCTTGTTCTTACCACAGACGCCTCTCAATACGGGGTCGGTGCAGTCCTTGCGCACCGTTTTTCTGACGGTTCGGAACAACCCATTGCTTATGCCTCCAAAACGCTCACGGATGCCCAACAAAAGTATTCTCAAATTGAGAAAGAAGCTTTGGCCATCATTTATGCTCTTCATAAGTTTGGTGTTTTTCTCTATGGCTCAAAATTTCATCTTGTTACGGATCACAAACCACTTGTTTCCTTGTTTCATCCATCAACGTTACTTCCCGAAAAGGCTGCACACCGCCTCCAGCGTTGGGCTCTTTACTTGTCCCGTTTCAATTATGAGATTCATTTCTGGCCAACAGCTCAACATGGGAATGCTGATGCTCTGTCTCGCCTTCCCATGGGTCCTGATCAGGCATTCGATAGGGACGAACTTTTGTGTTTCCACCTGGATGTTGCCGAGCTGCAGGTTGTGGACGGGTTCCCCATCACTGGGGACAGGCTGGCGGCTGCTACGTGTTCTGACCCTACCCTCTCCCGGGTTTTACGCTGTATTGAGAAGGGTTGGCCAGATCGCCCGTCCGCTAAGACTTCTGATCCGTTGCGGAACTACTACACTTTGCGCTACTGCCTCACGGCTAGGGATGGTGTTATCCTCCTCTCCACTGACAATGCTTCGCTGCGTGTTGTGGTACCTGCGTCTTTGCATGCTTCGGTCTTGCGCCTCCTTCACCAAGGGCACTGGGGTGTGTCTCGCACAAAATCTCTGGCGCGCCGTCATGTGTACTGGCCTGGCATCGACTCTGAAATAGCACACATGGTCGCTGCCTGCGGCCCTTGTGCGTCACAGGCCGCTGCCCCGAAGTCATCTTTGTCACCGTGGCCTTCGCCTGAGAAGCCCTGGGAGCGCATTCATGCTGACTTTGCGGGACCCTTTTTAGGTACTTATTGGCTCCTCGTAATTGACGCCTACTCTAACTTTCCTTTCATTGTCCGTTGGACATCACCTACCATCGCGGCACCACCAGTGCTCTCGCCCACATTTTTTCTTTGGAAGGCCTCCCCTCTACTCTTGTTACTGATAATGGTCCGCAATTTGCCTCTTCCGAATTTGCGGATTTTTGTGCTCGTCACGGCGTTACGCATGTCACGGCCCCGCCGTTCCATCCACAATCCAACAGTGAGGCTGAACGACTGGTCCGCACATTTAAGGCTCAGATGCAGAAACTTCTGACTTCTTCTGCTGCTGATGATGTGCTTCTTCTCTTCTGTGGCCTCCCACCTCATGGCCGCGGGTGCCTTCACTTGGCCGGTTCACCGCCGACGACCTCGTCTGGGTACGAGGATATGGCAGGTGGCCAAAATGGAGCCCGGGCCGCATCTTAAGACACCGTGGCAGACGCCTGTATGAAATCCAGATGGACACGGGTGTTGTAGTGCATCATTCGGATCAGCTTCGGCCTCGGGTGCTAGCAACGCCTGTTCCGAATGCCGCCACACCACCTTTGGCTCTACTTGATGCTCGGGATCTTGGCATCTCTCAATACTCACAACGCAGCCCTCTCACCGTCATCGCGATGCCAGCACCAGAACGGACGCCACCAGGAGACGTGCCCATGCAGGAACCGGAGGACCATCCTCTGTCAGAGCAAATCTACTCGCCTCCTCCTCCAACGGACGCCGACACATCACCCATGTCTCCTGTCATATCAACTGGCCTTGCCGCAACGGGCAGATTGGTGCATGGGACCCCAGCAGATTCGACCCCCACGTCTCCTGTCATCTCGACCCATTATCATCGGGGACACTTCCGTCCGTACGGGAAGCCTCCTCCTCGAGACTTTACGGCGAGTCAAACAATGCCTATGGACGTTAGCCATCTCCAGGAAACCTCCATCAAGACCAGTGCAACAATTTCAAAGGGGGGAAAAGTGTTGTGACTCGCCGATCATTCAAAGTGCCGCTGCGCAATTACGTGCGTCCTGTATGTGCGGCGCTGTCTGCCAGCCATGCAGTAGCTGCGCCACCTAAGCGGCCAGCCGAGCAGCGGCCGCTAGACTGGGGCTCAGTGCTCATTCGAATGTTAACGTGTACACATGTCTTACTTGTCAACTTACTCTGTGACTCATATGTGTTGTTGTGTCGTTCTGAAATATATGTGTTAAACTTGAAGTTCTAACAGATTGTTAGGTGAAACTTAATCTAAGATTTCTCAAAACTGTCTCTTCCATGTACTGCTTGGCTTTTTCTTTTGAACTATTGTCACCAATTTTGTCACCTACAATTAAGAAATGGTTGTTAAATACATTAGCTACTTGTGTACTGTTGGTTTGGATGGTCTCATGCTCCTTAATAGCAATACTACCTTCTCCAGTGGTTACTTTCCCTGTCTCCCTTCTAACAACATTCCATATTGATTTAATTTTGTTGCCCAAGTTGTTAATTTCATCTCTAACACTTGTTTTTTGATTTTCTGACAACTTTTCTCAGTATGTTATAATAATTTTTATAATGTAAAATTGCTTCAGAGTCATTAATAATTCTTGCTGCCTCATGCAGTTTCTTTTTCTTTCTGAAGACACTTAAATACCCGTAGTAATCCAAGGTTTCTTTGAAAACTGTTTGGTGTTAAATTTAGTATTTTTTTGGGAAACAATGTTCAAAAATGGATATAAATTTATCAAGAAATATGTTGCATTTACCATTACCATTTGGCTCATTATATACATCTTCCCAATTAAATTTCTTATACTTTGTCTGAAATGCTCTATAGATACTGGGTTGAGCAACCTTACACTTTTACTTAATTGTTTCTGAACTGTACACCCTGCAAGGTTTTGTAAGTTAATCAGTTGTGAATTATGGGCTGATAATACATTTATCACAGGGAAAGCATGTGTTAATTTTACATCCTCTTGCTGTCCAAATAATTATCTATTAGAGTGCTACTGTCTTGAGCTACATGTGTAGGGAAATTGATCACTGATTCTAGGTTATAGTGCTTCTAGTTAGCTGTTCCTATCAGAATTATTTAGAAAGCTTACATTGAAATCATAGCTCCCACTCTCCTAATGGGGACCTGTACACTGTTGCTAATATCAACACTACATTATCTAGCTGTAGTTAGCTGTAGTTCACATGCACAAGTTTCAAAGTACTGATTGACACAAAATTTGCTTATTTCTACAGTTTTGTATTATACCCTTTTTTGTGTAAATGGCATCTTGTCCTTTATCCATTTTAGATCTGTAAGTGTAAGATCCTATATTATACCCATTTATACTGACACTTTTCATCCCCACAGTTAAATGATGATCAGACAGACAAAGTATATCAGTCACATTCCTGTTTTTGAGATCATCTAAACACACTAACAGTTCATCTAGCTAATTTTTTATTCCCTTGATATTTTAATGAAGTAAATTGATACTACACTTAGGTTTATCCCTATTTACTGTACACGAAGCTTCTTTTATTCTATTTTTCTTGATTGTTGTCTTTCTGGACTTTGCCTTTAACCTAGAAAAACCTTCTGCCTGGTACCATTAACAACAGGGATCATTCTTTGTGTGATATTGAATCACAGGCACTTTATTTTGTTTTATTTAAAATTTTTGTGGAATGGCCCCATATGTTGCAGTGTGGACAGCCTGCACATACATGCAGCCCTGCCAATGCACAACAACGTAGCCACTGTGCCATGCTCTCAAAAGTAAATTAGTAAGTTGCGGAAACCATCCGATGAAATTTGGAGTACACAACAAGTTTGAATGGGGCCTTAGAGCTAATCATGAAATGTAATGGTCACTGAAGTTAATGTGCAATGCAATTTTTTCTAAGTGAAGTTTTCAATATTATCTGTTTAGAAAGAAAAGGAACAAAGATTGATGTTTCACATCTTGTTGAGTTCATTAGGGATAGAGCACGAGCTTGGTGTGGATAATGATAAGGAAGAAAATTGTCCTTGGCCTTTTCAAAAGGACTAACTTGGCATTTGTTTTAATTGATTCAGGAAAATCATGGAAAACAAAACTGGGCGCTAAACAGAAGTTTGAACCCCAGCTCCTCCTGAATGTGACTCCTTTTTATGTGACCCTTTGAAGCACATGTGATTGCGTATTCAGTTGTGTTCTGTTCAGTTCTGTCCGGTGAGGTGGAGTCCAACAAGAACTCAAATCAGTGTTCTAGCATACATCAGTCCCATGTCCATGGAGAATATCAAGTGCAAGGGAACAGCCGTTGTCCAGATGAATGCACATAGAAGCAAGCAGCTTATGATTTGACAGAAAACAATCGAAGCAGCCCCATCTGACAGGAGAAGATCTTTCTCCTTCAGCATTCACAGTCATTTTATGAAATTTAATGTGAAACAATTGAGTGAAAAGAGATGTACAGGGCATTAAAAAAAAGTGTGTCCTGTTCCTACAGGAGGCAATGTTGGTCAAAACTGGAAGTAAAGTTCCTTTGATGATATGGCCAGATACCAATACCTGTTGTGATTTGGGCCACTCCATCCTCTCATTCCCGTCTGTCTGTTACACAGAAGTAGACACTTAGGCAGTGCTGCATGTGATTACCACACATCCTGACACTTCCTTCAGATCTTTGCAGTGACTGAAAAACTATTTCAGACACACCTGGCTCCATTGGAATTGTGTCACATGCAGTGGTCACACACCCCTGTACCATCTGGAAATTGTCGCTGGGTTGAGCATACACCAGTATAATTAAATGTCCCCACAACTGGATATGCAAGATTCAGTTCTGGTGAACAGGAAGACCATGCTACCAGACCTCCTCACCCATGAAACGTTGTGGTGAGTGTTGTCACACAATCTGTAGTAAAAGGGATGGTGCCTCATTGTGCACAAATCACAGTCAGCTTTCTGCAAGGGTAATATTCTCCAGTAGTGGTGGTAATTCATCACACATAAATCAGTGAAACTTTGCAGCTGTTAATCTTTTTAGCAGAGTATACAGACTTTTGTCACCAACATTTCCAGCACATACATTGATACTAAAGTGATCCTCATGACTCACCTCCAGACTGCTTGAGGATCTGCATCTGCTTACATGTGCATATTGTGGTAATTTATTGTGCTGTCTCTTCTGAATCCTCCCTCCAACACCAGATACTTTACATTACTCAGCACAAATAAAATGGCCCGTATCTCAACAGGTATTGGTTTCCGACATATAGCTAGTTTTCACCAATACTACCTCCTGTAGTAATATGGATCACTTTTTTTAAACACCCTGCATAATCCTGCACCTGGTTCGAGGAAGACAAGGTTGTTCTGAATTATGGATGTAATTTGTAAGACCAGAATATTCTCAGAGTTGGAAAATATCATTAAGAGATACGTATGGTAAGAAAAGTTCTAGCAAAATGTAATAATAAAAGTGTTGAGTTGTCAACAGCCTCACAAAAAAGAATGCAAACTTTGCTAGATTTTGGAAAAGTCCTTTAACGAGCTAAACTGCACCCCACCCCCATGCACACCCACAGGTGCATGTGCCCCCTACCCCACTCACCCACTCGCGCACACACACACACCTATGCAGCTACATTGAGATGTCTGAAAACTGGTGCTGGGGTTGCAGTTTGGCAGATGGACTGTGGTGAGGGGCTGTGTCAGGTGGAGTGGGTATAGGGATAAAGAGCCAGGAAGCAGGAAAAGGGATAGGGGATGGGTAACTGGTGGCTCGGAGGGCAGCAGGTGTGCAGGAGCAGAGGGGGAGGGGGGGGGGGGGAGGGGGCGAGGAGGAGGCAGTAGAGTGGGTGCAGAATATAGGACTGCGACACACAGGCACCAGAGCCAGTGAGTGTGTAGCATATAAGGATCTAAGGATCATGACATTGAGGTGTGTATTGGGAGGAGGTAACAGGACTGAAGAACGAGAGACTTCAGTTGAGAATGTGGGTGTATTTAGTGGGCAGAGATTGAGACCAGGAGGATTACAGGAGTAAAGGATGTGTTGCAAAGATAACCCACCCCACCAAACACAAACCCTCAACACCATCAAACTGCTGTGCTCCCATCCTGGCATTGTGTGTTTAGTCAGCATGTTTATGTACTCTAGCTCATTAAAGGCTCTGTCTAAAAGCTAGCAAAGTTTTCATTCTTTTTTGTGTGCCTGTCTACAACTCTACGCTTCTACTGTTGGTGACTGGTCTCCTTTACTTCTAAATTATTGAGAGATTAGTGACAAAGTTCCAAGTTGATGCCTAGTCTGGGGAATAGTTTTAATCTGTCTTGAGGTTTCTGTATTAAGCTGCATTCAAGTTTAAGAAGTATTATAAGGTGAATACTTATTTTTTATGACTATCTTGTATCCTGCAAATGGTAAATACTGTTACAGTTGATTAGGGAGATTTTAATCTATATAATAAATCTCTGTTGTTCGTAATAATAATTTTTCAGTTGTGTAAGTAAGAGGAATGACACTGAACTTTTGTAAATCTTTGTTTGCAGATTCAGTTCAGCTTATCAGAGATAACATGCATAGCATGCTGCAGTGAGCCTGCTCAACCACGAATAGTGATACACACTCCTGGTTTAACCAAAAGCTTAGCCGTTGTCAAACTGCAGTTCTGTGGTGATACCGACATGGAGGACTGGATGGCAAATCTAACATATGGTGAGAAGTTAAAGTAGCATTGAATCTTGTGTAGGCATAATTTCATTTGTGTTCAGTTATGTTTCAGGGTACTGGTTTCGTGTACAGACATTTGATAATTAACTATATGGTGTCCAAATAACTGACACTGCCAAGGAAATGATTTTCTGAAATCAGATTGTGGCTAGTTCTGATTATTCACTAGACTGGTAGATGTATCACGCATTTTCACTTGTTTCTTTTGTTCTTTTTTCTTTTTGTACATGCCATTCAGTGTGCAGGCTTGCAGTCTACAAATTTTTATTGCCAATCTTTAATTTATTATTGAGGAGATGTACATTACAATTTGTCAGAGAGAAAACTAGTATGCTTAAAGTAAACTCATTCAGATCAGTAGGATTTAAAAGGAATCTACTGCAGACCAACGCTTGGCACACAGAAACATACCATATAACAGAAAGCAGTATTCACTGTAGCTTTAGAGTTTGTGCTCTTTTTCTGTTAAAAGTACATCTCACCATGATTGTGGAAGGTTATGTTTGGGAATATGTGACTGTGTTTGTACTTAGAGCTTGAAAGCCATTGTGAATAATGCTTTCTGTTACATGCTACTATGCACCTCACATCGGTATGCTGTAGTGAGTTATGCATATTTCCATTCAGGAATTTCCCTTATTGTTAGATTTTTAAAGAATTTCCATATATATTATAAAAAATGTGTGTGTGTGTGTTTTTTTTCCACATCTCTTCGTAAACCACTGGAACAATTTCAACCAAACTTGGTAAACGTATTCCTTACTGTCAAACAATTGCTTTGGGGGTAAGAACTGCCTACCTATCGTAGTTCAGGAGATAAGACATCATAAACAATGAGCTTCATGAAAAACTGCCACATCATGCATGACATTTAAATATATTTCTTCTGTGACACTAACTGTATCCTCAGTAAATTTCGCAGGCAGTATCCACATATGATGCTAAACGCATGTAAAGAGTATGCCATGGTAGACACTCAGTTCAGGAAATATGATGTCATAAACACTGAGATGAGTGGAAAATTGGCACATTGTGCATGACATTTAAATTTATTACTTCTTTTCTAGTAACACTATTCACAGATCATTTTCAGACAGTATCCACATATAACGCTGAATGTACCTACAAAATTATACCGTTGTATGACACCTAGATCAGGAGACACGATGTCATAAACACTGAGATGTGTGCAAAACTGCCACATCATGCATGAAATTTAAATTTATTATGCCTTTGCTACAATCTATTCACAACATATTTTGTGGACAGACTCCACATATGCTGCTAAATGTACCTGCACAAATATATCATTGTATAAAAAGTAGTTCCAGAGATATGACATCATAAACACTGAGATATGGGAAAAAAATGCTGCATCATGCAGGAAGCTTTAATACATTTATTCTTTATTACTAAGGTACTACTACAGTCAAGTCAACTTAAGGAAATTCCTGATACCTGGCAGCACTTTTGAGAACTTTCAACTTCTAAACGCAAATGGCTGTAGGCAAAAACGACATCCATCTATGAAGCTATGAAGAGGCATTGCTGTAGAGACGTTTACAAAATTGCATTGTAGATAAGTGAAGCAGCTGCACCCAGCATACAGAAACTGTCTGGGCTCATGTTTCTTAATTTGGATACTGTGCTTATACATTTGTACATTGTGCATATGTTTGTAAATGACTTTTTCATAATATCAAAGGTGTTTTCACTTGTACATGGACATGAAATTTTTTTGATACTTCAGTACAAACATAGTTTTTTAGAAAATTGGCAAAATGAATACCTAGGCAATACTAGGTTTGTTTGTCAGCTAGTATATTCATACCACCTACATTCACTAAATAACTTTATTTACATCACACATTGTGTTATTTTGGATCCTGTGGAGCCATCTTCATGCACTTATTTTATTACAGTGTGAACATGTACCATTTTCTGTCTTTCAGGAATTAGTTTATGTTCCTACTTTTATTAAAAAAAAACTGTTGCTGCTGTAAGAAAAGTAATATCTGAAGATGGATTCAGAGGATGAAATGACATAGTGTGTGAAAGTTCATGGCAAATTAAAACCATGTGCCAGACTCGGATTTGAACCCGGGACTTTTACCTCTCATGGACAAATGCTGAACTTACTGAACTAAGCAGCTTTAATTCTGCTAGTATGTCATGTCTTATCTTCCAAACTTCATAGAAGTTATAAAGGTGTGACATAAAATCTCATAACATGCTAGCGACAGTTCTAGTAAATGTTTGTAGATCTGCAGTTAAGCTGGCTAGGTTACATAAAATGACATACAGCAGATTAAGAATGAAAGGTATCACAAGGACTAGAGTGTTATCAGTTGTGCACTTAATGTGAGATGGCAGACTATCAGAAGTTTTCCTGCAAATAACTCACAGGAATAGCACTCCTGGAAGAAAATACGTAATGGGGACATGGCTTAGCCACAGCATGGGGGATTATTTCCAGAATGAAATTTCATTTTGCAGTGGAGTGTGGATTGATATGAAACTTCGTGGCAGATTAAAGCTGTGTGCTGTACCAGGACTTGAATCCGGGTACTTGCCTTTCGTGGGCAAATGCCCTAACAACTGAGCTACCCAAGCAAGACTCAAGATCTGTTGTCACACAGGAAAACTTCTGTGAAGTTTGGGAGATATGGTCCTGGCAGAAGTAAATTTGTGTGAACAGATCTTGAGTCATGCTTGTGTAGCTCAGTTGACAGAGCACTTTCCCACAAAAGGAAAAGGTCCCATGGCTAAGTCCTGGTTTGGCACACAGTTTTAATCTGCCAGGAAGTTTCATATCAGTCAGAAACATGCTCCAGAGTGAAAATTTGTTCTGGAAACAGTCCCTCAGGCTGTGGCTAAGCCATATCTGTGCAATATCCTTTCTTACAAGAGTGCTAGTTCAGAAAGTTATGCAGGGGAACTTCTGTGGAGTTTTGGAAGGTAGGAGATGAGGTACTGGCAGAAGTAAAGCTGTAAGTAAGGGTCATGAGCTGTGCTCAGGTAGCTCAGTTAGTCGAGTACTTTTCCGTGAAAGGAAAAGGTCCTGTGTTCAAGTTCTGGTCTAGCATACAGTTTTACTCTGCCAGAAAGTTTCATATTAGTGAACAATCCACTGCAGAATAAAAATTCGCCGGCCGCAGTGGCCGTGCGGTTAAAGGCGCTGCAGTCTGGAACCGCAAGACCGCTACGGTCGCAGGTTTGAATCCTGCCTCAGGCATGGATGTTTGTGATGTCCTTAGGTTAGTTAGGTTTAACTAGTTCTAAGTTCTAGGGGACTAATGACCTCAGCAGTTGAGTCCCATAGTGCTCAGAGCCATTTGAACCATTTTTTTGAGTAAAAATTCATTTGTGCATAGTGTGTGATTTAAATTATGTTGTGATTAAAGGCAGTATTGCAGCATACAGTGCTGTTTATACTGTGAATGGAGGTGGGACTGAAACTCATCATTTTGGCCATTGTGATAAATACCTCATGCAATGTGGCCAGCAGTGGCTCGACCACAAGTAGAGCTATGTGTTGACAGTGTTTGGATAAAACTAAGTGGCAAGAACCTCAGCAGTACCTGCCATAGACCAATTGTGTTTGTTGTTGTTGTTGTTGTGATGGTGGTGGTAATGGTGGTGGTTGTGGTCTTCAGTATGAAGACTGGTTTGCTGCATTCCTCTATGCTTATTGTCATCTGTGCCTAACTACTATAACTTTACCTCCTTCTGAACTTGCTTGCTATAGTCAAACCTTTAGTTATACCTCTGCAGTTTTTACACTCCCCCCCCCAAACACACACACACTCACACTCAAACGTACTTCCATCTATTATCAGATTAACTGTTCCTTTTTTCGTTAGTATGTGTCATAACATCCAATCCTTTCTTTTAGTCAAACTGTGCCATAAATACTATTTTTCCCCAGTTTGATTCAGTATCTTTTCATTATTTATCCAATCCAGGCCTCTAACCTTAAGCATTTCTCTGTAATGCCACATTTCAAAAGCTTCTATTCTTGTCATGTCTTAATTGTTAATAGTCCATACTTTATTTCCTTAAAAGGCTACAATTCAGACACATACCTTCAGAAAGGCTTCCTAACACTAGAATTTATACTCAGTGGTAATAAATTTCTCTTTTTCAGGTAACTTCATTTGATATTCGCAGTCCGCATTTCATATACTCTGCTTTGCACATTGTCAGTTATATAGCTGCACATATAGTGTAACATGTCTACTTTTAGTCATTCATTTCCTATATCATTCCCACAGCACCACCTAATTTATTGTTGTACCTTTGTTGATATTCATCTTGCACCCCTTTTCAAGACACTGTTCATCTGAACTTCTTAGGATTTTTCTGTCATCATAGAATTACAGTGTCAGTAGCAAATCTCAACTTTTTTATTTATTCTCCTAGAATTATAATTCCCTTTTCAGATTTTTACTTGGACTTCTTCCTTACCCTTCTTTGCCTAGTGTTGGTTTGCAGTCTGATCCCTTGATATGCATACAGCTGCTTCTCTTTCTTATAAAGATTTCTAACAATGGAAACTCCAGGTTGAAATATCAACAAAATAAGGAAAAGATAGATTTCTACTGAACTGTAAAGATGACACACTAAGTTGCATATGGACACAACAAAAAGACATCAGGTTTCTAAGAGTCACAATGAAAAAGACTGCAAAACAATTAATCATTTAGACAAAGTCTTCCCAAAGTCGAAAACACAGATGTTCCTTGTGTGAAGGTGTGTATGTTTTATCAGCAATATAGGAAAAGACAGATAGCTACTTACCGTAAACAGGACACGTCAAGTTGCTGACAGGCACAATTAAAAGACACTTATATAAATCTTTCGGCCACGGCCTTCATCAGTAAGAGAGACACATACCATTCACACACACAAGTAAACACACTCACACAGACACACACGTGACTGCCAACTCTAGCAACTCGGACTGGAATGCAACTAACATGGGATGCAGACAGCAGTCTGTAGGGGACAGGGAAGGGTAAGGGATAGTAGTATGCGGGTGGGCAGAGAGAGACAAGCACTGCCTGGTGGAGTGTGCAGGGACTAGACTGCCAACAAGCACAGCATTAGGAGGTTGTGGGGTGTGGAGGTGGTGAAAAAAGTAGCAAAAAAGGAGGTTGTGGGGAAAGACAGGTAGATGCATTGTGGCAGAGGACTGTAAATAAACGAGGTAGGAGATGAGGATGGGGAGGAGATGATAGGACAGAGGGGGCAGTATGTTACATAATTTGAGTCTGGGATAATTATGCTAGTGGTGAAAGTGTTGTAAGAATGACTCCCACCTGTGCAGTTCAGGAAAGTTGGTGGTGGAGTGAACGATCCAGATGGCTTGGGTAGTGAAGCACCATTGAAATCAGGTGTGTGTAATGTTCAGTTGCAATTTGTGCCAAAGTTTGGCAGTGGCCGTTCATCCTGGTGGACCGCTGGTTGGTAGCCATACCAATATAAAAACCTGTGCAATGATTGGAACAGAGCTGGTGAATGACATGACTGTTTTCACTGGTGGTCCGGCCCCTGAGGGATAGGATAAACCTATGACAGGAGTAGGAAGTGCTAAGTGGGTGAATTGGGCAGGTTTTGCACTTGGGCATCCCACAGATAGTTGCTTATGGATATACTAGGGTGTTGTGTAGGTTGGGTGGGTGATGGAACAGCACTTTGAGGGGTGGGAAGTATCTTGGGTAGGATGTCACTCATTTCAAGGCTTGATGAGAGGTAATCAAAGCCCTGGTGAAGGATGTGATTTAGTTGTTCCAGTTCGGGTTGGTACTAGGTGATGAAGGAGACACTTCTTTGTGACTGGTTCTTGGGTGTGGTGGGAGGATTAGGGGCATGAGGGGAAATGGCACGGGAGATCTGTTTGCAGACTAGGTTTGGGGGATAGTGCCTGTTTGTGAAGGCCTTGTTGAAACCTTCAGCTTACTGAGCAAGGGAGGTTTTATCACTGCAGATGCAACATCCCTAAGTAGCCAGGCTGTATGGGATGGATTTTTTGGTGTTGGTGCATTTAATGTGGACAGAGGTGTGGATGAAGCCATCAGAGAGTAGGAGATCAGCATCTAAAAGGTGGCACACTGGGTTGAGAGGACCACATGAAGCAGAAAACCATGGGCATGAAGGATGTTTGTGTATAGGGGGTGGCGTCAGCAGTGATGAGCAGGGGTCCAGGGGGTAAAGGTATAGGGATGGTGGAGAGCCGGCAAAGGAAGTGGTTGATGTCTTCGACATGGGAGGCAAGATTATGGGCTGTTGATTGGTGGTGTTGGTTAATGAAGGCCAAAATTCTTTCAGTGGGTGCACAATAACCAGCCACAATTGGGTGTCCAGGATTGTTGGGTTTGTGGATTTTGAGGAGCACGTAGAAGGTGGATGTGTGGGGTGTCATAGGGGTGAGGAGTGAAATGTGTTTGGTGGAGATGTTCTGGGAAAGATCTAAGGCTTTAAGCAGGGATTGGAGTGTGTTTTGGAGTTGTGGGGCGGAGTTTGTAGGTGGAGCAGTCAGATAACTGGCAGATGCCTTCTGCTAGGTAATCACTGCGATTCATAACAACAGTGGTCTGCAGGTAGGATGATTAGGTCAGACTTTGTTTTGAGGTTGTGTATGGCTGTTATTTCTTCTACTGGAAGGTTGGTGTTCTGAGGGAGGAACCTGGGAAAGGATGGTGAAGCTAAGTTGGAAGTAAGGACCTAGAAGGTAACCAGCGGATAGTTAGGTCAGAGGGGGGATCATAATTGGATGGTGGTTTGAACTGGAAGAGGCTGTTCAATATTGGAATTAGGGTGGATTTGGTTGGACGGGCTGGTGGCAAAGAAGTGCTTCCATTGCAGGGATTGGGAGAAGGAGAGTAGGTTGTTGACAAGTCCAATATGGTTAAATCTGGGTGTACGGCTAAAGGTGATGCCTTTGGATAGGACTGAGGGTTTTGGTGGAAAGGTTAACAACAGTGTTACAGGAATGTTTTGTCTTTGGATTTAGTGGAGAGTTTTGGGGGATGTAGCAAGTTGAAAAAGTCAGCTAGGCAAGGTTTAGCTGTTGTGAGGGGTAAATGAGGAGGAACACTTTGAATACAGTTTGTACGATGGGGGTTGGATAATGGTGCTCTGAGGCGACGGTAGGATGTCAGCATATTGGATAACTTATGTAAGTGGTGTCTGGGATGCTCCTCTAGGTTCTGGAGAGTAAGTGATTCAATTTCAGGTATGTGATATATGGAGTATGGATTGCAGAGCAGTAGTAGTATCTTGTGGAGGGAGCAGAGGTGGTTCTGCCATGCTCTGCCATGGAGATGTGTTTTTTTAATAGCAGGTTTGTGAGGGCCAGGGATTTGTGGAATGTGAAAAGGTGTAAATCATTGTGAAAGGAGGGCTGGGATCCAGAGAAAGAAATCCTTAGTTAGGCCGTTTGGAGGGATTCCATGGTTTAGGCAGCATTTAAGAAACAGGATGTGGGACTGAATTTTAGGGAAGGGATACTTTTCAGAACTGTGCAGAAAGATGGACCAAGGGTCAACTGTGACAGGAATGGTGTAAATGAAACATGAATGATGCAGAAATGGACAAAATAGGTGTTGGTTGTGAGAGGAGCTGGATAAGGAAAATGATGCATAAAGATGAATAAAAAATACACAAGGACACACACAAAGATGCACTTATACACAAACGTATGCACAGATATGTAAAGATATGCAATGATATCTTCATGATATGGACTCAGAGTCAAGACAGCCTATCTTTGTTCCTCCACAACTTCAACACCTTCTCTCCCATCCCTTTCACTTGGTCCTCCTCAACCCAGTGTGCCACCTTCCTAGATCTAGACCTCCTCCGCTCTCCTCTGTCCATGTTAAATGCACCAACCACAAACAGTACCTACATTTTGACAGCTTTGATTCCTTTCACACCAAAAAGCCCCTCCCATACAGCCTGGCACCCCGGGGAAGCATATCTGCACTGACAAAGACTCCCTTGCTGAGTATGCTGAGAGTCTCACCAAGAACCTCACAGACAGGAACTATCCCCCAGACTTAGTCTGCAGACAGATCCCCCATGCCATTTCTCCACACACCTCCAATCCTCCCACCACCCCCTACAACCAGCCACAAATGAGTGTCTCCTCCATCACCCTGGACCAGCCCAGACTGGAACGATTGGACCACATTTTTCACCATTGCTTTGATTACCTGTAATCATGCCCTGAAATGAGTGAGATCCTACCTGTGATACTTCCCACCCTTCCTGAAGTGCTGATCTGTTCAACCTCCACAACATCCCAGTCCATACCTATGCCACTCCCCATCCCAACCCCTTGTCACAAGAAGCATATTCCTGTGGAAGACCCAGGAGCAAAACCTGCCTAATCCACCCATCCAGCACTTCCTACTCCAGTCCGTCACAAGTTTATCCTATCCCATCAGGGACATGGTCACCTGTGAAAGCAGCCATGTCATCTAATCTGTGGACTGGGGCAAAGTAGATCACCCTGTGGCACAACATGCAGCTTAACATAACACACTTGATCTCAATGGCTCGTTCACTACCCGAGCCATCTGGATACTTGGATCCTTCTCTCCACCACTAGCTTTTCTGAATTGCAGAGGTGGGAGTTATTCTCACAACACATTCTCCTCTCCCGTAATTATCCTGGCCTCAACCTACGGTAACATACTGTCTCCACAACCTCCACCCAACAGTTTCCACCCTCTCTGTCCTGTCATCTCCTCCCCATTCTCATCTCTCACCCTGTTTATTTGCAGCCTTCTGGGAATACAGCCACCCATCTTTCCATGCTGTTCTCCTTTTTTGCTCCTTTTTCTCCCCAACTCCCTGCCCCACAACCTCCTGATGCTGCGACTGTTGGCAGTCTAGCCCCTGCACAATCTGCAAGACAGTGTTCGTTCTTCTGCTCACCCTTATAATATTATCCCTTCTCCATCCCCACCCCCTCCAGATTGCTGTTTTCATCCCACTTATGGTTGCAGTCCAGCTCGAGATGCTGAGTTGGCAGTCGTGTGTGCATGAGGTGTGCTTGCTTGTGTATGTGAATGCTGTGTGTGTCTCTCTTTTACTGACGAAGGCTGTGGCCAAAAGCTTTATGTCATTGTCTTTTAGTTGTGCCTGTCTACAATGTGACATGTTTTCCTTACAGTAAGTAGAAATCGTCGTTTCCTACATTGTTGATATTCCCAGCTGGAGTTGCTGTTGTTTTATTTGTGTTCATGTTTTATGCTTCACAAGAAGGACTTTGTCTGAAAGCTTAAATGTTTTAGCAGTCTTTTTCATTGTGGCTATCTGTGACTCAACATGTCCTTTACATGGTGAGTAGCAATCTATCATTTCCATATTGTTGTTACTTCATCCTGGACTTTCCACTGTTTGTATGGCCTTTTTCCTGCTTTATTTATTGCATTTTTTTATTTTCTCCTTTTGGCAGTTAAATTCAATATCTCATATATTATCCAAGTATTTGTACTGGTTCTGTTCTTTTATGCATTTGATCCTCTGCTGCCTTCATATTCCATCCCTCAAAGCTACCCAATCAGTTTGTATTGTATTTCTTTCCCGTGTTTCAGTCAGTCATTGCTTAATGCTGCCCTTCTCAACAACTATTGATTCTTTCAATTTATTATTATTATTACACAAATTTGGCCATTAAAGACCGTGAAAACAGTTATTTCTTGCGCTTCTGGGAAGTCTTCTTTCTCTCAGTCCACACTTCTTTCATTCTTGCGCTGAAGGCGGCTTTTCTCTCTTCAGACCATTTAGTTCCACAAGTCTTCTTAATTTTCACACCGAAACCCGTGAATGAATTCAGTTTTTTTCTAAAAAGGTTTCTGTTAAATATTGTTTCCTGATCTATGTCCATTTCTTTTAGATCTCTTTCTGTGTTGATAAACCATAAATTTTTATTTTTTAGATTTGCGATGTACGAAAATATTTGTTTTGTAAGCCTATTCGGGTTCATCCTCATGATGTGAGCATAAAAGGAGCATCTTCTTTTTCTAATTTCGTCTGTAATTTTGCTGCACTTCGTATACACTTCTTTGTTGCTTTTTAGTCTGTATACAGGCTTGCCTTGATCATCTGTTATTTTCCTGTGTCCAAGAATTGTCCTCACAATTCTTCTTTCACGATTTTCTATCTGTTCTGCATATGTAAAATTTGCCAGTGTTTCTGATGCATATAGTATCTGCGGTCTAATGACAGTCTGGTAGTGTCTGAGTTTAATGTTTTTGGATATACATTTTTTTGAATACATTTGTCTGCAATAGTGAGTTGCTGTCTCTAGTTTTTGTATTCTAGCCCTGCAGGCTGGATGACCTTTTGCCACAGGCTGAATTAGTTCACCAAGATATTTAAAATGTTTAGATACCTGTATTTTCCCATATTTCGTAGTTATTTTCTTTGGTGGATTTTTGATATTTCTAATGATTTCTGTCTTTTCAAATGAAATTTGCAAGCCTGCTTTTTCAGCAGTTTCTTTAAGTAATTCTATTTGTTTTATTGTGTCTTTTTGTGTGTAAGCTAAACAGGCGAGATCGTCAGCGAAGGCAAAACAGTTGGTTTCAATGGCTTTGTAGCACTTCCCTCCAATTTGGACTTTCTCAACTCCATGTTTTTGCGTGAGTTTTCTCCATTCTGCTATGACTTTATCAAGAACACAGTTGAAGAGTACTGGGGACAGCGCATCTCCTTGTCTGACGCCGGTTTTGACCTCGAAATGCCGTGAAATTTCTCCTTGGAATTTTACTTTTGATGTTGTATTTGTTAATGTTTCTTTGATTATGGTGATTGTTGTTTCATCTATTTCATATTCTCGAAGTGTTTTGATGAGTGTGTCCCTATCGATTGAGTCATAAGCTTTTTTGAAATCAATGAATGTTATGAAATATTTCTTGCTCCTTGTAGATAAATAGTTCATTGTTGTTTTGAGGTTAAAAATTTGTTCGGCACAGGATCTTCCTGGTCTGAAGCCAGCTTGATATTCTCCAAGTTTTCCCTCTATAATTGGTGATACACGATTGAGCAGGGCTTTTGATAGAATTTTGTATGGGACTGGGAGAAGCGATATTCCACGATAGTTGTTAACATCCCTTTTGTCACCTTTTTTAAACAAAGGGTGAATTAGGGCAGTTTTCCAGTGACTTGGGATTTTCTTGGTTTCCCATACTTGTTCAAGTTCTTTGCGTAGTGCTTCTACTGATGTTTCTCCCCCAAGCTTGAGCATTTCTGCTGTAATTGTGTCTTCTCCACATGCTTTCCTGTTTTTGAGATTTTTGATTATGTTTGTGATTTCCTCTCGTGTCGGAGGTGTTGAATGTGTTGGTAATGTTTCTGGTTGCGTAAAACTGAGAGTCTGGATGGGTGTTTGGCAGTTTAGGAGTGTCTCAAAATATTCAGCCAGGTTTTCACAGTTTTCAGTATTGTTGGTGGCGAGAGTCTTATTATTTCTCATAAGGTCTAGGCAAGGGGACTGGTATCCTCGGAGTTTCTGGTTGAATGTTTTGTACCAAGCTGCCGTGTTGCATTTCTTGAAATTCTCTTCGATTGAGTCCAGTTGTTGTTTTTCATATTGTCTCTTGGTGTTGCGAATAGTTTTCGAGGCATTCTTTCTGGCTTGCTTAAATTCATCAAAGTTGTTTTCAGTTTTATGTGAGTTCCACTTTTTCCAGGCTTTAAGTCTTTCATGCAGAACTTCATTACAGTTGCTGTCCCACCATGGGTGTCTCGGTTTGCTCTTTTTTGGAAAGGTTGTTTCTGTTGCCTCAATCAAGTTGTTCTGAAATTCTTGGAGGTTTTGTGAAGGGGAGAATGTCTTTAGTTTTTTCTGAAAATCCTTGAGGTTAGAGTTGGGCTTAAGGTTGTAATTTCTCAGGGTTGTAAGATCAAAATTTATTTTATTTCTGTTTTTATATTCACCGTTTCTGCTTTTCTGTTTGTTTTGTGGGATCAGTTTAGTTTTTATTTTCATGAGATAGTGATCGGAGTCGAGGTTTAGAGATTTTCGGACACGTGTGTTCAATATTTCTTTGTCACATTTGGAGGAGATGGCAACGTGATCTATTTGAAATTCTCCGATACTCTTTATCGGAGATACCCAGGTTTTTTGTTTTCTGGGAAGATGTTTAAAATGTGTTGACATTAGCTTGAGTTTAAACTGCTTACAGAGCATAATTAACCTTTCTCCATTTTTGTTGGTTCGTTTGTGTGCGGGAAAGTTGCCGACAATATCGCGGAATTTCTTTTCTTTTCCAATCTGAGCGTTAAAATCTCCTAGAAGTATTTTTGCATTGTTTTCTGGGATTTCTGATATATGATCTTTCAATTTATATATACGTCTCATCACTTTAATTTCCTTCCTTTCTACATTCTTTTTGGTTTTAAACTCCAGGTCTTAACCAATAAATTATGGTCAGAGTTGACATCAACCTCTGGGCATGTCTAGTAGCATAAACTGAGGTTTCAAACAAAATCTTTGTCTTACCATTATCTCTCTGAAAACTTCCAGTATCTCCAGTTCTCTTTAGGTATACAAAATTCTTTCAGTGTTCCTAAACCAAACGTTAGCAATGATTAGACAGTGCTCTATGCAGAATTCTGCCAGTGGCTTTCCCCTTTTTTGCGTCCCCACCCCCTGCTCTCCCCCATCCATGTTCTCATACTATATTATCTTCTCTTCCTTTTCCTGCTATTAAATTCCAGTACTCCATAAAAAATAAATTTTTACCTCTGTTAATGATCTGAATCATTTCTTTTATCCCGTCATACATTCTTTCAATCTTTTTGTATTCTACATAGCCGGTAGGCATAAAAACTTGTACTTTATGCTGGACATTGGCATTGTGTAACACCAGTTTCATCAGGTTTATTCCGGTAAATGGTTTTCTGCTAGTCAAGATGTTTTGCCCTTGTTTCTCTGCAGTCTTCTGTGGATCCTACTAATACTTACAGCAGCATTTTCAGCTCATTCTTGGTGCTGCAGGTAAAAAATACACTGCTTTACCTGCCTTTTATTTCATTGCTCTTTGTCCACTGTTTTAACAGCATGCAGATTGCATCCCAGAAGTACACTAATAGAGGGTCTGCAAAATACCTGTCTGGTTGCCATATGCTTTTGTGTGAACTCTAATCAATTTTCCAGATACAATTTAATTTTATTCCTTTTGCAAAACTTGAATATTACATCTACTTGGTGGATCACATTCCTATTGTGTCTCACTCTATAGAACATGCCCTATACAGCCTTCTGCAACTACCTACTCCAGATGCATCACTGATAATGTTCCTGATGATGAAAAGGAGAGCTACATGGCACACAACTTGTGTTACTTACCAGTTAATGTGCTATCACAATTCTCTCTTCTCTGTCAACATGGTACTAAGGTTTCAGTAAGAATGATTGAATAGAAAGAACCACCACTCCAAAACCTGATAAAACTATGCTGATTCTGATGCTACACCAGAACCTTTCATTCTACCTCACAATGATTGCCAATGAGGAATCTACATTATAACATATAAATAGTTTCCATCATCCACATCAGCTAGGTTTTTTCTAAAATCTGTTTTCATGAGCAGTTTTATTGTAGAGTATTCAGTTCTCTTACTTAAATTGGTTACTTGTAATGTTCATTTCAAAAATGGTATATCCACTTATTTAATTGTTGTTGTTGTTGTGGTCTTCAGTCTGAAGAATGGTTTGATGCAGCTCTCCATGCTACTGTATCCCTCTATCCTTTGCAAGCCCTTCACCTCCAAATAACTATTGCAAACTACATTCTTCTGAATCTGCTTACAGTATACATCTCTTGATCTCCCTCTATAATTTTATTCTCCCCCCTCACCCACTCTCGTCACCCCACACGCTTCCATCCAGTACTAAACTGGTGATTCCTTGGCATCTTGGAATGTGTCCTGTCAACTGATCTCTTCTTCTAGTCAAGTTGTACCAATTATATTCAGTACCTCCACATTAGTTATGCAATCTGTCCATCTAATCTTCAGTGTTCTTCAGTAGTACTGCTTTTCAAAAGACTCTATTCTATCCCTGTCTAAACTGTTTACCATTTATATTTCACTTCCATACATGGTTACAGTATGGACAAAAAAAAAAAGAAAAAAAAAAAAGGCCCTGATGCTTAAATTTATATTCGATCTTAACAAAGTTCTCTTCTTCGGAAATACTTTTCTTGTCATTACCATTCAGTATTTCATATCCTCTCTACTTTGGCCATTGTCAGTTATTTTGCTGGACAAATAGCAAAACTCATTTACTACTTTAAGTGTCTCATTCCCTAATCTAATTCCCTCAGCACCACCTGCTTTACTTTGACTACCTTCCATTATCTTCATTTTGCTTTTGATGATGATCACCTTATATCGTCCTTTCCAGATACTGTTAACTCTATTCAACTGCTCTTCCAAGTCCTTTGCTGTCTCTGACAGAATTACAGTGTCATCAGCAAACCTCAACGTTTTTATTTCCTATCCCTGAACTTTAGTTCCTACTCCAAATTTTTCTTTAGTTTTACTATACAGATTAAATGATATCAGGGATCTGCTACAATCCTGTCTTATTGCCACGTTAACCACTGCTCCCCTTTCATGCCCATTGAATCTTATAACTTCCGTCTGTATTATGTGCATACTTGTAAATAGCCTTTCACTCCCTTTATTTTACCCCTGTTACCTTCAGAACTTCAAAAATTGTATTCCAGTCAACATTATCAAAAACTTATCTAGGTCTAAAGATGCTGTACATGTAGGTTTGCCCTTCAGTAACCTATCTTCTAAGATATGTTGTGGGGTTAGTACTGCCTCATGTGTTTCAGAATTCGGTAATGTACACACCTGTCAGCATCTGCTTTCTTTGGAATTGGAATTATTACATTATTCTCCAGGTCTGAGGGTATTTTGCCTGTCTCATATATCTTGCACACCAAACGGAATATTTTTGTCATAGCTGGCTCTCCCAAAGCCATCAGTAGATCTGACAGAATGTAGTCTACTCCAGCGGCCTTGTTTCAACATCAGTGCTCTGTCAAATTCTTCTTGCATTATGTCCCACCTCATCTTCATCTCTGTCCTCTTTCCTTTCTGTAATACTGCCATCATCTCCCTTGTGTAGAACATGTACATACTCTTTCTACCTCTCAGCTTTCCTTTCTTTGCTTAGTACTGATTTTCCATCAGAGCTCTTGATATTCATATAGCTGCTACTTTTTTCTCGAAAGGCCTCTTTAATTTTCCTGTAGGTGGTATCTATCTTTCCTGTAGTGACATATGCTTCTAAATCCTTATATTTGTCCTCTAGCCATTCCTGCTTGGTCGTTTTGAAGTCCCTGTCAGTCTCATTTTTCAGATGTTTATATTCCCATCTGCCTGCTTCATTTGCTGCATTTTTACATTTTTTCCATTCATTAATTAAATTCAGTATGCCCTGTGATATATAAGGATTTCTACGAGGCCTTTTCTCTTCACGTATTTGATACTCCACTGCCTTCACTATCTTGTCTCTGAAAGCTAACGATTCGTCTTCTACTGTATTTCTTTCCCCTGTTCCAGTCGATCTTTGTCTAATGCTCTCTCTCTGAAACTCTCAACACCTTTCGCTCTTTCAACTTATCTAGGTTCCATATCCTTAATTTCCTACCTTTTTGCAACTTCTTTAGTTTCAATTGTCAGTTCATGACCAATAAATTGTGGTCAGAGACCACATTTGCCACTGGAAATGTCTTATAATTTAAAATCTGTTTCCAGAATCTCTGTCTTACCAGATTTTAAGTTTTAATTTACACCATGGGTAGGTGTGGACTAAGATGTGTACTCAGACCACAATTTATTGGTTGTGAACTGTGGGCTAAAACTGGGAAACTTTAAAAATTTATTTAACTGTCTAAAAGAAAGTAGTTTAAGTAAAGCATCATGCAGAGATTTTATATTTGAAGTTCTTACCTCTTTTGCCCCTTATAGTATTCATTCTGAATGTGTTTCGAAGAAAAAAAAATGCAAAATTTTTGTATGTTTTGTTGTGTCTGTTTCAGTGTGCTGTCAAGCAAATGGAGTCCATGGTGCACCAAGTCCAGGGTCAATATGGGCAATAACAGGGCTTGGTGATATATTTGTTTTTGATCCAATTAATTTAGAGGTTTGTAATATACTATTGAGTGTAAGTCATTTCATTATATTCTTTATTATCATTTTCATCATTACATAATTATCCTTGCAATTACTAATAAATGTCTCCTTGTCTGTAATGAGAGAATTTAATTTTTAGAAAAAGCATAGTCCATTTAAAATTACTTGGTAGCTAACATCTGTCATTTGCCACTATGGTGTTGCCACATTAGCCACTGGCTACCTCTTGGTTACAGGTAACACACAAACACAAGAATCACTTATGCTGTTAATGTGTAATGCTTAGCAATGTTGGAGGTCATCGCTGCAAGGTTTGTTGCAAATGTGAGATGTTCTGTCAGCAGCTGATTTTAAATGACCAAGCCCTGAATTTAAACTCATATCCAAAACAACCACAACCCTGTGATGTGAAATGTATTCAAGAAAGTGGTGGTTAACAAACTGAGGCACAACTAAACTCATGATCGCTTAGTTTACAGCTATTACAGTTAGTCTTTACGAGAAACTCAAGACAGAAAAAAGTTGAATTTCAGTGCTAAAAGCAGACTGTAATTTCTTGGTATCATCGATTACCTGAAACTGTCCTCTCATTGGCTACATGAGCTGCCATGTTACCAACTGATGAGGAGTCCTTGTTGACACTTGGTTGCAGGTTATAGACGACACAGGAAGATTCCAGATGGTAGAAAAATAAAAGCAAATAAAAGTCAATGTAATGAAAAAAATTGTGGCAAAGAATTAGAAATACAAAAATATGTTTGGACCAGTTAATTGAATAAAAATGATAATCAGACTCTTTTGATTAGATTTAGAAATAAAATAATTTCACAACATCTGATGAGATTTGAACCTGTGATCTCAGCATGACAAGTTAATATGCTAACCATTGCACTGACATATAACACTTAGTCATGTTGTTCTATTATTGACTGTGATCACCCAGTCGCAGTGATGAATTACAGTCTTCAAAGACTTTATTTCATGCACTGTTGTGCAAAGCTTATCTAATGTAAGCTGAGCTGTCTGATTACAACAGCCACATGTGTTATGCTGGATCGCGTCTTGTGCAGGAGTCTCCAGTAGTGCTGTGTATAAGTAAAAAAGTTAATGTTTAGGAAATAAAAAAAATGGAAGTTGCATAGTCAGAAGCTATAAACAGTGATTAGATGGATGGGGCTGATCCGTTGCTAGTGCACAAATACAAGGGAAAAAGGCAAAAATAAACACGTTTGATATGAAAGAATATTAGGAAAAGTATAGATTGCCACTCACTCTAAGGATGAACATTTATTCCCAACACTAGCAAGCACACATGACTGACACCTCCAGCAGCTTGGACCAGAATAAAACTGTCATGTGAAAAAGCAGCAATCTGGAGGAGGGCAGGGAAGGGGAAGGGATAGCAGGGTATGGGTAGGCGGAGAGAAGCCCCCCCCCCCCCCCCTCCCTCCCTGACTCCCTGTCCCACAGCCTCCCGCAGCCTGTACCTGATGGGGCAGTTTGTCATGCCTCCCTCTAGTCACTGCAGACTCCAATCAGACAGTACTCTTCTCTTCCCCTATGCATACCCTGCTATCTCATCCCCTGCCCCACCCCCTCCAGATTGCTGCTTTCGTTCCATGTGACTGTTGGGTTCCAGTTTGAGCTGGCAGAGATGGCAGTCGTGTGCATGAGGTGTGCTTGCTTGTGTAGATGAATATATGTGTGTTTTCTTTTCAGAAGAAGGCTTTGGCCAAAAGCTAAGTGTTTAATGGTCTTTTTGTTATGACTATCTGCCACTTAGTTTGTCATCTTTGTGGTGAGTAGTAACCTATCCATTTCCTTATATTGTTGATATTCGAACATGGATTTTACATTGTTTGATTTTGTCACATTTTGTAGTTTCTTCCTCCTAGATCCCTTATAACCAAATACACATTCCTTGACTAGTGCCATATATCTGAGTATAAAATACATTTAAGTTCTTATAGCATACCACTTGAATGTAGCCTTGCCTAAAACCAGAAGCAATAAATAAAAAATAAGTATCGAAACAGCTCTGGTGGACTACCATTACAATGTGTTTCATACACTTTGTAGCTGCAGAAGACCATATATTTATACAAATGAAATATTCACTTCTCTAAGCATTTGTCTTTATTTCAGTCCATTTATCTTACTCTTGTCTGGGAAGTGGAGATTTCACTGAAGTTTATTTTTAACACCAATATACAGGATGATTATAATTGAAGTTAAACTTTCAAATTGTTATAGAAATAACACCACTGATCAGAATGATGTCAAATTGCAATGGAATATTATCAGGGAAGGGAGAAAATGTACGGCAGAAGAAATATAAATACACTCCTGGAAATTGAAATAAGAACACCGTGAATTCATAGTCCCAGGAAGGGGAAACTTTATTGACACATTCCTGGGGTCAGATACATCACATGATCACACTGACAGAACCACAGGCACATAGACACAGGCAACAGAGCATGCACAATGTCGGCACTAGTACAGTGTATATCCACCTTTCGCAGCAATGCAGGCTGCTATTCTCCCATGGAGACGATCGTAGAGATGCTGGATGTAGTCCTGTGGAACGGCTTGCCATGCCATTTCCACCTGGCGCCTCAGTTGGACCAGCGTTCGTGCTGGACGTGCAGACCGCATGAGACGACGCTTCATCCAGTCCCAAACATGCTCAATGGGGGACAGATCCGGAGATCTTGCTGGCCAGGGTAGTTGACTTACACCTTCTAGAGCACGTTGGGTGGCACGAGATACATGCGGACGTGCATTGTCCTGTTGGAACAGCAAGTTCCCTTGCCGGTCTAGGAATGGTAGAACGATGGGTTCGATGACGGTTTGGATGTACCGTGCTCTATTCAGTGTCCCCTCGACGATCACCAGTGGTGTACGCCCAGTGTAGGAGATCGCTCCCCACACCATGATGCCGGGTGTTGGCCCTGTGTGCCTCGGTCGTATGCAGTCCTGATTGTGGCGCTCACCTGCACGGCGCCAAACACGCATACGACCATCATTGGCACCAAGGCAGAAGCGACTCTCATCGCTGAAGACGACACGTCTCCATTCATCCCTCCATTCACGCCTGTCGCGACACCACTGGAGGCGGGCTGCACGATGTTGGGGCGTGAGCGGAAGACAGCCTAACGGTGTGCGGGACCGTAGCCCAGCTTCATGGAGACAGTTGCAAATGGTCCTCGCCGATACCCCAGGAGCAACAGTGTCCCTAATTTGCTGGGAAGTGGCGGTGCGGTCCCCTACGGCACTGCGTAGGATCCTACGGTCTTGGCGTGCATCCGTGCGTCGCTGCGGTCCGGTCCAGGTCGATGGGCACGTGCACCTTCCGCCGACCACTGGCGACAACATCGATGTACTGTGGAGACCTCACGCCCCACGTGTTGAGCAATTCGGCGGTATGTCCACCCGGCCTCCCGCATGCCCACTATACGCCCTCGCTCAAAGTCCGTCAACTGCACATACGGTTCACGTCCACGCTGTCGCGACATGCTACCGGTGTTAAAGACTGCGATGGAGCTCCGTATGCCACGGCAAACTGGCTGACACTGACGGCGGCGGTGCACAAATGCTGCGCAGCTAGCGCCATTCGACGGCCAACACCGCGGTTCCTGGTGTGTCCGCTGTGCTGTGCGTGTGATCATTGCTTGTACAGCCCTCTCGCAGTGTCCGGAGCAAGTATGGTGGGTCTGACACACCGGTGTCAATGTGTTCTTTTTTCCATTTCCACGAGTGTAGTTACAAAATGTAGCAATAGATGACACTGTACGCATCATATTTTAATAGCGGTCAACTACAAATGACAAATGAATTGTACAACAATGCCTAAGGTGTATGTTTGACACTAAACAAACTGTACTACTCAGTGTGAATGGGTCTACAGGTGTGATTCTGTTAGTTACATAAGCCCATCCACCACTGCAAGGTCGTATCACATCGGATGGGAAAAATCGGTTTTTAATTTTCCTGAGGCCAAAAACCACATTAAAAGCATCACTCACATGAATTTTTAATTGTCCTGCGGCCAAAAACCATGTGAAAAGCATCAATCACATTGGTTTTTAATTGTTCTGAGGCCACAAACTGCATAAAAAGTGTCAATCAAATTCAAATCGGATTATTAATTTCCGTGTGACTGGTGCAAAACAGGTTCAATACGCTGTCCACCATTTTCTGCAACAAGTTGAAATTGAGAAACACTATGTTCCATAATGGGTTGAAGTGTTTCCAGATTCATGTTCAGAATGTGTTGCGCAATGCGTGCCTTCAATGCAGCTAAGTTTGCAATGGGGACACTGAACACAATATCTTTCAGATAGCCCTACAGCCAGAAGTCACATGGACTAAGATTAGGTGATCGGAACGGCCAGGCTGTAGGGAAATGGCGGCTGATAATTCTAGCATTTCCAAAATGGCGCTTCAGCAGCAGCTTAACTGGATTTGCAATGTGCGGAGGTGTGCCATCTTGCGTAAAAATGATCCCATCCATACATCCACACTGTTGAAGAGCTGGAATGATGTGGTTGCGCAAAAGACACTGATAGCGCTTACCAGTGATGGTACAGGTAACAGGACTGGAAGCCTCTGTTGCTTCGAAAAAATATGGCCCTATGATAAATGATACCATAAACCTCCACCACACAGTGACCTTTTCAGGATGAAGTGTTACTGCTTGATTTTAGTGTGGATTTTCTGTTGCCCATATTCGGCAATTCTGTGTATTGACATATCCTGTCGGATGGAAGTGGGCTTTGTCTGTCCACAAAATCTTCCACGACCAATCATTGTCCACTTCGATGTGAGCAAGAAATTCTAAAGCAAAGGTCTGTCTTGCTGGCATGTCAACAGGAAGCAACTCTTGCATATGGGTAATTTTGAATGGATAGCAAAGAAGGATGTTTTGTAGCATTTTATGCACTGTGGTCACGGGTATGTCCAATGAGTGGGCAATTCTCCATGCACTACACGTTTGTGCACCACCACCACTTGTCTCCTCCTGCATTGCTGTGGTCACTGCTTCCACTGACATTAAATCAATTAGTTTCCTCCTTCTACCAGGTTGCACACCAAAAGAACCCGTCTTTTTGAATTTCCGGATCATTTTCTACAGACCCAAGGCAGTCATTGGACCAAAGCCTTTTTTCAAGCCCTTCAGTGTCTGGAACTTCTGCAGAGTGATGTGTGCACAGTCATCATTCTTGTAACACAGCTTTACAAGCAGAGCGCGACCCTGTATTGAGACAGTCGTGCTGACGTCACAGACGCGAAAGGAGGAGAAGCTGCCATGTACCCGGCATGTTTATACCAACTTCAGTTGGTTGTGTGCATGACAGGTGTTTTCATTTATGTATTCTGACACAATACAACGCCATCTATTGATCAATTTTCACACTATTTTTTTCCTTCTGCCATATGTTTTCCCCATTCTCTGATAATATTCTGTTGCAATTTGACGTCATTCTGACCAGTGGCGTTATTTCTATAGTGTTTTGAAAGTTTAACTTTAATTATAATCACCCTGTATTTATTTATTTTTTATTGTGATACACATTCCATGGATCTATTATTGCTTGATAGCACGATACTAATTAACAGTCACATACAGAGATTAGAAATATAAATTTCACCTATTACCTAAACACAGAATTTGATTTATAAAGTAAAAAAACCATGCTTATATTTGGAAAGTGATTTTATATTGTATAATTTTAGGCAGCCCAGCAAAAGGATGATTTCTATGTGCAAGAAATCGATATTACTGGACGAGGTTTGCCATATGAAGCACAGCTACACAATGGTTTTTGCCCAGGTTCAGAACTCATTGTGACAGGATGTGTGCATGACAAAGCAGACAGGTTAGTGCATTTGAACCATTGTGTACTATGTTCACAGAAATAATATTGGAATTCACTGTGAGTAGTTATCTCCTTCATTATTTACACATATAAGATGTCAAATGTATAAGACATTCAGCATTCACAATGCAGATCAACACTTCCATTCCTCTGTCCTTGTAAACTCTAGCGAAGTTTCAGTGACTACTGCTGTGTATGATTGTGAAATATTGTGTATTTTAGAGAACAAGGAATTGGTTCAGTTGCATGAATCATGAGAATGGTAGAAACCTCTGTTTAAGAAAATATCAGCCTCATTGTGAGACACATGTTGACATAAAACAGTTGTTAGTGAATAGCCCAGATACTTACTGAATCTCAGCTGTCTTGGAGTTTCCTAGGTGTGTGGGTCTCCAGCTATATGGACTGCATAGTTCCCTAGTGTCTCACCAGAAGACAGTGAAATTCAGACTTTCAAATTTGAAAAATTCCAGTCATTTCAGCTTGAGTGACCAATCAGACATTACAATATGCCTTCAGCCGAAAGAGACATAGTTTTTATGCATCTTGAGCAGTACTATAAATTGAGAGTAAAGAATGGTTCTGTAAAATAGAATATGTTTCTGCAGGAAAAAATGGAAGAAGTTATGCGTTCAAGGATTGAACAGCACTTAAAAATCATTTAAGGAGTTGTGGAATGGTACTTTCCTGACTTAGACAAATTCATTGTATCAAGCATAGTCTGCTGAAGTCAAAAGAACTAAGCATGTATTTTATTTAAAGTTGAAGTATACAAAACGCTAAAGTTGAGTAAGTATGTTATGATTTTCAAAGAGTTAACTGTGTAAAATGTTGAGAATTGTTAGCAGAATTGAGAAACAGATGAATGACAGGTTGAGGGAAGAAAAACAAAATTGTAAGTGTTGAGCAAGAAAAAACTCAGGTTTAATATCAAGTTAGAAAGTTATAAAAGCACAGTTAATTTCCTGCGGGTTTGAACGAATTTGCCTTACACCATGTCATTTTCAGTGCTGTCTGTACTGCCATACAACTGTAGTATACACAGCTAAACTTACCTGTTGTAATGCCGAGCAGAAGTTCATGTAAAGAGCTTCAGTCTTCTCACAGAGAATTTTGTATAAATTACTTTGGTAGCCTTGCATCATGGATCAGGAATTGTCATGTATCACCAGAGAGCAAAAAGTTTAATAAATAAATGGCCAAAAAGATCTGTATGCTGAGACCAAGAAAGATTCCAATTCTCATCTTCTGCCAGCTCAAGCACTTCACTTACTAAAAAACAAGGGAATGTAGCAGAGGCCATTTGTAATAAAATTTCCCAATACTTCAGAGAGAATGTCTTGTACATGTAGTGCTCTGCAACTTGCAGATATTGAAAATAAGGGTATCTGGTAAGGATCCTACACAGTGTAGCAGTATTCTAAAAGAGGATGGACAATTGTAGTGTAGGCAGTCTCCTTAGTAGATCTGTTACATTTTTTAAGTGTCCTACCAATAAAATGCTGTTTTTTGGTTGGCCTTCCCCACAACGTTTTCTGTATGTTCCTTCCAATTTAAGTTGTTCATAATTGTAATTCCTAGGTATTTAGTTGAATTTACAGCCTTTAGATATGACTGAATAATCATGTAACCAAAGTTTAATGGATTCCTTTTGGAACTCATGTGAATGACCTCACACTTTTCATTATTTTGGGTCAATTGAAAATTTTCGTTCCATACAGATATCTTTCTGAATCATTTTGCACTTTGTCTTGATCTACTGATGACTTTATTAGTTGATAAATAACAGCGTCATCTGCAAACAACCTAAGACGGCTTCTCAGATTGCCTCCCAGATCTTTTATATAGATAAAGAACAGCAAAGGGCCTATAACACTACCTTGGAGAACGCCAGAAATCACTTCTGTTTTACTCAATGTCTTTCCTTCAAGTAATACGAACTGTGACCTCTCTGACAGGAAATCACGCATCCAGTCATGTAACTGAGATGTTATTCCTCAAGCACACAATTTCACTACAAGCCACTTGTCTGTTACAGTTTCAAAAGCCTTCCGGAAATCCAGAAGTTTGGAATCAATTTGAAATCCCTTGTCAATAGCACTCAACACTTCATGTGAATAAAGAGCGAGATGTGTTTCACAGGAACGATGTTTTCTAAACCCATGTCGACTGTGTGTCAATAGACTGTGTTCTTTGAGGTAATTCATAATGTTTAAACACAATATATGTTCCAAAATCCTGCTGCATATCGACGTTAATGATATGGGCCTGTAATTTAGAGAATTACTCCTACTACCTTTCTTGAATATTGGTGTGACCTGTGCAACTTTCCAGTCTTTGGGTACAGATCTTCCGTTGCGTAAACAGTTCTACATGTACATGACTACTCTGCAATTCACATTTAAGTGCTTGGCAGAGGGTTCATCGAACCACAATCATACTATCTCTTTACCATTCCACTCCCGAACAGAGCGCGGGAAAAACGAACACCTAAACCTTTCTGTTCGAGCTCTGATTTCTCTTATTTTATTTTGATGATCATTCCTACCTATGTAGGTTGGGCTCAACAAAATATTTTCGCATTCGGAAGAGAAAGTTGGTGACTGAAATTTCGTAAATTGATCTCGCCGCGACGAAAAACGTCTTTGCTGTAATGACTTCCATCCCAATTCGCGTATCATATCTGCCACACACTCTCCCCTATTACGTGATAATACAAAACAAGCTGCCCTTTTTTGCACCATTTCGATGTTCTCCGTCAATCCCACCTGGTAAGGATCCCACACCGCGCAGCAATATTCTAACAGAGGACGAATGAGTGTAGTGTAAGCTGTCTCTTTACTGGACTTGTTGCATCTTCTAAGTGTCCTGCCAATGAAATGCAACCTTTGGCTCACCTTCCCCACAGTATTATCTATGTGGTCTTTCCAACTGAAGTTGTTCATAATTTTAACACCCAGGCACTTAGTTGAATTGACAGCCTTGAGAATTGTACTATTTATCGAGTAATCGAATTCCAACGGATTTCTTTTGGAACTCATGTGGATCACCTCACACTTTTCGTTATTTAGCGTCAACTGCCACCTGCCACACCATACAGCAATCTTTTCTAAATCGCTTTGCAACTGATACTGGTCTTCGGATGACCTTACTAGACGGTAAATTACAGCATCATCTGCGAACAACCTATGAGAACTGCTCAGATTGTCACCCAGGTCATTTATATAGATCAGGAACAGCAGAGGTCCCAGGCCGCTTCCCTGGGATATATGATTTTTAAGTATGGAGCTATTGCATCAGTATACTCTGAAAGAAACCTAATTGGTATAATGTCTGGACCAGAAGACTTGCTTTCATTAAGTGATTTACGTTGCTTCACTACTCTGAGGATATTTAGTTCGATGTTGCTCATGTTGGCAGCTGTTCTCGATTGGAATTCTGGAATATTTACTTCGTCTTCTTCTGTGAAGGCATTTCGGAAGGCTGTGTTTAGTAACTCTGCTTTGGCAGCACAGTCTTCAATATTATTTCCACTGCTATCCCACAGAGAAGGCATACTTCACATTCGACCAGAATCTCTTTGGATTTTTTGCCTTGTTTGGAGACGAAGTTTTGTTGTGGAAACTATTATGAGCATCTCACATTGAAGTCCGTGCTAAATTTTGAGCTTCTGTAAAAGATCACCAATCTTGGGGATTTTACACCTGTTTAAGTTTGGCATGTCTGACCCATTTTGTGTACCAAGCTAGTGCCTTCTCACATTTTGCAGCACCTAAGAAATGCTTTCATCTGGCTGTAACTTTAGTTTGGAAAGGTGGTAATTATTCTCATTCTGGAGATTGGGTCAAGCCATGTTCTTATTACAGTGTAGCCCTCATGGTGTATATGGGCAAGGAGTTCATTCTTAAACTTTTTACTTAAATTATATTGACATTATCTAGTAATAAATCATAATCAGGCAGCTATATTGATGGCGCTTCCTTGGCTACTCCCTTCTTATCTGCATGATTTTCATATTTTGTATTTCTGGTATTTTCTGAGACTGGTGTTATCAGGAGAGTTTTGCCCCTCAAGGAAATGTTTCAGGTTTTACTGTTTTTACCACAGTATTCAACAAGAACGTCATTGACAGAAAAGGGCCCCATGAACAGTTTTTGGATTTTGTTCTCATTTTGTGGCCTCCCAGTAACTGCATTTCAGTTACAGCTGATGCTGAGGAGATAGGTAGTAGGAAATAATGAGCATGAATTTCCATTTTTAAATACTTCCGTCATCATCATCACTATCATCCATTTATTTCCACTGCTCAGTAAAGACCTCCTACAGATTTGTACCTGAATTATCATCTTCAGCTAAATACATCCACATTTCTCATGTGTGTATTAGATAGTCATCTCAATCTTATTTCTATATCTTGAATCTAGTGGAAAACTTCCTTGGACCCTCTACCATTGACTTGCTAGGCTATACATTTTGTCCACCTCCTTTACATTTTCATTACAGTCATAATTGTGCCAGCCATCCTGATTTAGGTTTTCCGTGATTTCCCTGGATAAACTGACTAAACCAGAGGTTGTACAGAGTTTCAGGGAGAGCATATGGGAACAATTGACAGGAATGGGGGAAAGAAATACAGTAGAAGACGAATCGGTAGCTCTGAGGGATGAAGTAGTGAAGGCAGCAGAGGATCAAGTAGGTAAAAAGACGAGGGCTAGTAGAAATTCTTGGGTAACAGAAGAAATATTGAATTTAATTGATAAAAGGAGAAAATATAAAAATGCAGTAAATGAAGCAGGCAAAAAGGAACACAAGTGTCTCAAAAATGAGATTGACAGGAAGTGCAAAATGGCTAAGCAGGGATGGCTAGAGGACAAATGTAAGGATGTAGAGGCTTATCTCACTAGGGGTAAGATAGAAACTGCCTACAGGAAAATTAAAGAGACCTTTGGGGAAAAGAGAACCACTTGTATGAATATCAAGAGCTCAGATGGAAACCCAGTTCTAACAAAAGAAGGGAAAGCAGAAAGGTGGAAGGAGTATATATAGGGTCTATACAAGGGCGATGTACTTGAGGACAATATTATGGAAATGGAAGAGAATGTATAAGAAGATGAAATGGGAGATACAATACTGCGTGAAGAGTTTGACAGAGCACTGGAAGACCTGAGTCGAAACAAGGCCCCGGGAGTAGACAACATCCCTTTAAAACTACTGACGGCCTTGAGAGAGCCAGTCCTGACAAAACTCTACCATCTGGTGAGCAAGATGTATGATACAGGCGAAATACCCGCAGACTTGAAGAACAATATAATAATTCCAATCCCAAAGAAAGCAGGTGTTGACAGATGTGAAAATTACCGAACTATCAGTTTAATAAGTCACAGCTGCAAAATACTAACGCGAATTCTATACAGACGAATGGAAAAACTGGTAGAAGCCGACCTCGGGGTAGATCAGTTTGGATTCTGTAGAAATATTGGAACATGTGAGGCAATACTGACCTTACGACTTATCTTAGAAGAAAGATTAAGGAAAGCATTTGTAGACTTAGAGAAAGCTTTTGACAATGTTGACTGGAATACTCTCTTTCAAATTCTAAAGGTGGCAAGGGTAAAATATAGGGAGCGAAAGGCTATTTACAATTTGTACAGAACCAGATGGCAGTTATAAGAGTCGAGGGGTATGAAAGGGAAGCAGTGGTTGGGAAGGGAGTGAGACAGGGTTGTAGCCTCTCCCCAATGTTATTCAATCTGTATATTGAGCAAGCAGTAAAGGAAACAAAAGAAAAATTTGGAGTAGGTATTAAAATCCATGGAGAAGAAATAAAAACTTTGAGGTTCGCCGATGACATTGTAATTCTGTCAGAGACAGCAAAGGACTTGGAAGAGCAGTTGAACGGAATGGACAGTGTCTTGAAAGGGGGATGTAAGATGAACATCAACAAAAGCAAAACGAGGATAATGGAATGTAGTCGAATTAAGTCGGGTGATGCTGAGGGAATTAGATTAGGAAAGGAGACGCTTAAAGTAGTAAATGAGTATTGCTATTTCGGGAGCAAAATAACTGATGATGGTCGAAGTAGAGAAGATATAAAATGTAGACTGGCAATGGCAAGGAAAGCGTTTCTGAAGAAGAGAAATTTGTTAACATCGAGTATAGATTTAAGTGTCAGGAAGTCATTTCTGAAAGCATTCGTATGGAGTGTAGCCATGTATGGAAGTGAAACATGGACGATAAATAGTTTGGACAAGAAGAGAATAGAAGCTTCCGAAATGTGGTGCTACAGAAGAATGATGAAGATAAGGTGGGTAGATCACGTAACTAATGAGGAGGTATTGAATAGGATTGGGGAGAAGAGAAGTTTGTGGCACAACTTGACGAGAAGAAGGCACCGGTTGGTAGGACATGTTCTGAGGCATCAAGGGATCATAAATTTAGTATTGGAGGGTGGCGTGGGGGGTAAAAATTGTAGAGGGAGACCAAGAGATGAATATACTAAGCAGATTCAGAAGGATGTAGGTTGCAGTAGTTACTGGGAGATGAAGAAGCTTGCACAGGATAGAGTAGCATGGAGAGCTGCATCAAACCATCTCAGGACTGAAGACCGCAACAACAACAACAACAACAACAACAATATGTTCATCTACATTATTTTAATCTTATTACAGTTGATTTTTAGGGCTGCCTTCAAACTTAACTGTGTTAAATTCATCCATTTATTGTTGCACTAGAGGCAAACAATACATAGTCAGGAAAGCAAAAGGTGGTTCAGAATGTTCCATGAACACATGTTCCTATTTTGCTTCCTGGTTTGTAGGTCTGAAAGCTATCTATAGGACTGCTGTGGATAGTTGAGGTAAGATGTTGGGAGCTGTAGCATTGATGTGTACATTTTTCATTTCATTAAGATAGACTGAACCGATGCCTTGTTTCTTGCAGTCCATCAGTACTGGTTTTGCTGAAACAGGAGTAAAGTCTCAAAATCTTTGTTTAATTGAGCAAGTATTGTTATGTTCCAGTTGGCATTCATCTGTCTACCAGAGCAATCACTCATAAACAATTTTAGTGTCAGGAAAATATAAGTGTGTAAGTCTGAGTAGGGTATAGTGAACTTATACTAGAAAAAGGGTCAAAGGTGGATGCACTTTCACAATCTGTTAAGCTCCTTTTACATGATTTTCATAATTTGTTTCAACTGACCATTTGTGGCAAGTATGCCTTATAGCAGCATCCAAGGCATATTATTCCTGTACTGTGACTCACTGTCACGAGTGGTGGCTTATGTTTACATGTTGGCATCAAGATTATGTGTTTTATAACCATATGGGAGCCTTTATATTTTATGAAGCAACAGCTTTTTCATGAGATGAGAAAACATTTTATTTTCCAAGCACAGATCAAGAACTAACAAGAATAAACAACTCGTAACCAAGCCGACTACGGCAAAGATAAGTATCTGTCAGCTGCAGCTTTCACTCGCTGTTCTTGGCGCAGTGGATAAATGATGTCGCCACATCAGCCCCCCTCCTTTTGGAACCGGGTGCACCATGTATGTGGGGAAACTTGCACTTGATTTTTCTACCAGCTCTCGTGAAAACATCTGGTGCAGGCAATGGCTACTTCTGTTCTGCACTTGCTGCTTCGTTGTCCTCTTCTGAAACCGAGGGCTCGGCGAGACTATCTGCTGTTTCTTTGGCCTCCACGTTTGAGGGTGATTTTGCAGACCGAGGAAGGAGTGTACCCTCTTCGGTGTAAGCAGGTTTAAGCCACTCAATTGAGACTGTCTCTTCTTTACCATCCTTATCGATGTTGAAGCTATGGCTTCCTCTCGTGATTACCCTGTATGGTCCAGAGTAAGGCGAAACAAGCGGCGGGTGCACCGTATCATCCCTAGGCCACACGTGGGACGTTGCTTGTAGGTCGTTATGTACAAACACTCTCCGGTCTCCATGTCTGACAGGGTTAGTGGGTTTGATGTTTCTCATTCTAACGCTGAGTTTTCTCGCGAATTGCAGGCATAGCTCAGGGACGAACGGCTGTGTAGATGCTGGAACGATAAATTCTCCAGGAACCCCCAATTGCTCACCATAAACCAATTCTGCGGAAGAGCATTGTAAGTCCTCCTTCATGGCCGTTCTCAATCCGAGTAGGACCAGCGGTAGTGCTTCAGGCCATGACGTGGAACTACACATTAATGCAGCTTTGAGCATGCAGTGTAGTCGTTCCACCATTCCATTACTAGGTGGATGATAGCTTGTGGTGGGTAGGTGGTTGCACCCGCACAGTAGTAAAAGTTCATTGAAAAGTTGGCTTTCAAACTGCCTTCCGCGATCTGTTGTTATGTTTTGCGGAACACCAAACCTGGAGAACCATGAATGCAACAGTGCTTTTGCAGCCGACTCCGCAGAAATGTCTTGTATTACAACTACTTCTGGCCACCTGGTAAAACGATCAATGATTGTGAGCAAATAGCGTTGTTCTGAAGAGCATGATAGCAGGCCCACAATGTCCACATGTATATGTGAAAATCTTGCAGATGGCGTCGGGAAGTCAGCAATAGGTGCAAAGACATGTCTGCTGATTTTATTACACTGGCATGTTAGGCATGCACGCGCCCATGCACGACAATCTTTTTGTATTCCAGGCCACACTACTTTGGAGGAAACTAACTTGGCTGTAGCTCGTACTCCTGGATGTGATAGGTTATGTACTGCACTATAAATCTCGCACCGATATTGTTCTGGTATGTAAGGTCGCTCCTTTCCTTTTGCAACATCACACCAAATTCTGTCTGGAACATTTGGGACAGACAGACGTCTGAGCTGCAGCGCAGTTCTCTGTTCCTCTATTAGGCGGCACAAGAAAGGATCTTCTCGTTGTTTAGACGCTAACTCGGTCCAACGAATTGAATTTAAACTGGCACAATTCCTAGACAGGCAATCTGCGACCAGGTTGTCTTTTCCTGAAATGTGACGCACGTCAGTTGTGAACTGTGCAATGTACTCGACTTGCCTGCACTGACGTGGTGAATTGAGCTCTGTGTCTCTTTGAAATATAGCTACTAACGGCTTGTGATCGGTAAAAATTGCAAAGTGCCTCCCTTTGACAGACGTGCGAAAATGCTTTATGGCTAAGTAAGTAGCAAGCAACTCACGGTCAATAGCACTCCATTTTTGCTGCTGTCGAGTCAGGTTTTTATAGAAAAATGCGAGCGGCTGCCATCTGCCATCAACTTCTTGCTGTAGCGCTGCACCCACTGCTGTTTGACTTGCATCAACCATGAGCGCTAAAGGAGCGCTCAATCTTGGATGTCCCAGTAGTGTTGCCCGAGAAAGACATTTCTTTAAGTCACGGAAAGCTGCTTCAGCATCTGGACTCCATGGAATTTTACGATTTCCTGTTGTATTTTTACCTGCAAGTAACGTTGTGAGTGGCTCTTGGGCGGCAGCTAATTTAGGTAAGTGACGTCTGTAATAGTTGAGCATGCCTAAAAATCTGCGAAGTCCTTTGTAAGTTGTGGGAAGGGGCATCTGTTGTACTGCTTCAACCTGCTCAGGTAAAGGTGACAGGCCTGCTGCTGAAACCAAATATCCCAGGAACTTAACCTCGCGTTTTCGAAACGCGCACTTTGTTTCGTTAATAATTATGCCATACTCTGTCAGATGGTGGAAAAGCTGCCGCAGATGTTCGACATGCTGATATACTGAACCAGAGAGTACTAAAATGTCGTCCATATAACAAAATACGAATGGTAATTCTCGAAGCACCTCATGCATGAATCTTTGCCATGTTTGGGCAGCGTTTCTGAGGCCAAATGGCATAAAATTGTACTCAAACAAACCGAATGGTGTGATAACTGCTGTTTTTTAATGTCAGATGGAGCCATGGGAATATGGGAAAATGCTTTGGCGCAATCAATCACACTAAATATTTTGGCATTGCTAATCGTACTATTAAAATCAGTCACATTGGGTACTGGGTAGCGGTCGGGAATTGTGCGGGCATTGAGCGCCCTGTAGTCTCCACATACTCTCCATGAATTGTCTTTTCTACGGACCATGTGAATTGGAGATGCCCATGAACTATCGGACCTACTTACAATACCTGTTTTTAGAAGTCTGCCGAACTCAGCTCGCGCCGCGAGCAGCTTCTCTGGAGGCAGACACCGCGGGCGGAAGGCAACGGGTTGACCTTGTGTCGTGCTGATGTGGTGTTGAGTATTGTGTCTGCATTTCCTGGTTGCGTTGACGGGTTCGGTAAGTGCTGGAAAGTCTTGAAGCACTTCACGAAAAAGTGATTCCTCCGACAGTGCTCTGATATTGCCTACAGTATACGAATCGTTACGACTGTCGGGTGTCTTCTTGCATGAATCACACGTGTGCGCCCCGCTTAGTTGCGGGTACGAAATTGTATCACAATATCCCGACGCGGATGACGCGGTAGAGAAGCCGGAAATCTTCGTGCGGAAAGAGATGGGCACATTGCACTGCACTTGAACCGACATGGAAGACGCAGTAGGCAATATCCCTTCTGTGGGAACTGTCACCAAACAACGTTTAACCAGGTCGGGCATAAGTTGGTAGTTCTGTAAAAAGTCCGCTCCAATTATAGGACTCGGCACATCAGCAACCACAAAAGTCCATTTTGGATGAAAGTTGGAATTCAGATGTAATGCCAACTGTTTCTCACCATAGGTAGATATTCTGGAATTTTTTGCTGCAATCAGCACATGTTGCGTTGTTGTCGTGAGTATATCACCTCTCTTTCTTGGATAAACACTAACTTCTGAACCTGTGTCAATCAGAAACTTCTCACCTGAAGAGAGGTCCAACACGAACAATCGGTGTGATTGGTTGACTGCAGATACCGTGGCGTTTTCACCTCTTTGAATCACGCTCTGACTCGGGCACCTATGTTGTTGTTGATGAACGTTAGCACCCTTTAACGCCCGCCTCTTAACTTTGGGTATCTGTAGGGTTGAATACATTGACGGGCAGCTTTACCGAAGCGTCTGTGGTACCAGCACCATTGATCTGTCAAATCCTGTTGGATAGCATTTCTTCATCTTTTCCAACTGCGACTTCGTAGCTGCTGGTGGAGTGAAGTTACTTGCACGTTGAGTTTTGCCACTTGTGCTGCCAGTTGCTGTATGGTGGGTTCGGTCGATGAGCACTGCTGTTGGGAAGTATTAGTGCATGTTCTTGGCTCACTGACGTCAGATTCCATCACACTACACGTTCTTGGGCCACTATCCTGGCTGTAGTTGAATTCGGAATACGCAGAAACTTCGGTTAAGGTGTTTGCGATGGTGTCTGCCTTATTTGCTAAGACTTGCAATGGTAAGTCCATTTCTGCTGCAATGACGGCATGGATGTTGGCAACGAAGTTTACGAAGCCATATTAGATGTAAAGACTCTTCAGGTAGGAGTTCCGGACCGGCTAATGTACGTAAGGCTTTGAGTACTTGTGACGGAGTCTTGTCGCCCAAATCTTCGTATGCGAAAATTTTTTGTAGTCGCAAATCTGGTGACAACGTATAATGCTGTATGAGAGTTTCCTTTAGCACAAAGTAATTTTGTTGCGACAAGGTTTCTTCTACTTACTCTATCACTTCTAAATTTAGATGTGAAACCACTATAATATATTCATCAATGTTGTTAGACACTCCACGCTGCCAAAATATGCATTCAGCCTGCGTAAACCAAAGCTGGGGGCGCGTCGGCCAGAACGCGGAAAGCTTAACATTTCCGTGTCGTGTGCAGGTACTCCCATCTTTTGCGTTAACATCTGTCGTTCCGTTTTGTGGCGAATCAAAAGGCGTGGACCGCGATCCTTGCTCGAACAGACTGTAGTCTTCAATCTTGATTCCACTGCCCCATGCTTTTGTCTCTGAATTCATTATTCTCGTCGGTATATATATTTTCTTTATGCTTCTGCTACGATTTTTCGGGGTCACCACTATGGGAGCCTTTATATTTTATGAAATAACAGTTTTTTCATGAGATGAGAAAACATTTTATTTTCCAAGCACAGACCAAAAACTAACAAGAATAAACAACTCGTAACCAAGCCCACTACGGCAAAGATAAATATCTATCAGCTGCAGCTTTCACCCTCTGTTTTTGGCCTAGTGGATAAATGACGTCGCCACAACCGTATAGTATGGTGAAAGTGTACGTATGGAGGACAGTCCTTTTTAACAAAAAGTCAGAGTAAGTTAACATCATCAGGAACTGGCAATTGTAATAGAGTTAATTCATGACCAAGCAAAATTCATTGTGGATGTTATTGACTAAAGTCTTACAGTATATTCTCCACATAGGTGAGAACTAAAAAATAGGAAAAGTGTCATTTGAAACATCAACACTTACTCCCTTGATGAAGTACAGACATACACACCAAACAATATTTAAAAGACAGCATATAGTGCCTATTTACTTTGTCTTTTGTGCTTTGTTTTTCTAAGTGCTAAATAAAACCCTAAACTATTTTTCTCCTTCAGTATAGCTGAACTGTAGAAGCAGGATATACATGTGTTCATCTCTTAATTTTTTTGTTTACAATGTGGATTTTCTATTATTGTATTAATTTGGAGCTATTTTTAGAATCAGTGTGCTGAGCAGTCTTTAAAGGAGATCAGAGTGGGAAGGGGGAGGGGCTACTGCTACTTACTAAAATTTTGTGTCTTGATTATAGATGAGGATTTTTTCAAATATTGAGGTTAGATTTTATCATAAGATACTTAATGAACTATTTGTTTTAATTTCATGTAATAACCAAAATATCAGTGCAAGGGGTTTTCTTTTTAGCAGGTTGGGGGTATGTGCGTAAGACGTAATATGCCAATCCTTTTGATGTAAATGAAAAACAAAGCCAGGATGAAGATAATTGGTGGTTGGATGTTTGATAATAGGATGTTGACATAAGATAAGTTCTGGAAACCTGCTTGACCCTCGGAGTTACTCCCAAAGGCCTAACACTGAAAGTCCCCATTTCTGGATGTAATCCTACTCTATCCCAGCCTCTTTTACAGTTTCTGATACATTCTTGAAATTTGCTTGTCCCTTGGAGTTACTCCCTGAGACCTAAAATTGAAAACCCCTATTTTTGTTTCCAACTAATTCTTTTTTATAAAAACCTATTAATATATTTTATTCCACAGGTTTGCTGTTAATTTGCAGTATTTGTCATTAGCTGTGCGTCACAAAGCAGATCTAGAGGCCAAGGACATTGCATTCCATTTCAATCCTCGTTTCTCACCAGATGTAGTTGTGAGAAATTCATACTTGGCTGGTTCATGGGGAGAAGAGGAAAGAGAAGGAGCAAATCCCTTTAGACAAGGAGCAGAATTTACCATTACAATAATTTGTTGTGAAGATGAGTACAAGGTAGGCACAATTAACAAACTATTATAAGAAATAACCAGCTTTGCTAAATAGTTTTTATCCGAATTTTGCAGTATATAAAACTATTAATTTCATTGACACATATTAGATGAATGAAATCTATAAACCTAGCATAGTTTAATAGAGAACAAGATGTTTTTAATCATTAATGTGTGCAAGGGCTGACATTAATTTCCATCTGAATTTTTTTAGGTTCATGTAAATGGGCAACATTATGTCACATATACTCATCGGCAAAAACCACATTTCATCACCCACCTTTACATACATGGTGATGTCTCACTAACTAAATTTGTATACAAATCCAAAAAGGTATGTTTTTTGTGTCAAAATAACAGCTGTAAGTATAAAAAATATATTGTAACAAGTTCCTTTTGATGATATGCACTGCCTTGAGTTGGGTGCATTGCAGGGATGAAAAGCGAATTCTAGAGAGAAAAGGTACAAACACAATGAATTAATTTTTTTCTCTATGAATGACACTTCCTGCATAAAATATGCAAAGACATTTGCAGACTGCAAGTAATGTTGCAAAGAAAGCTGGGAAACATACTGAAAATTTAGTTTAAAATGTTGACCAGAACTGTAATGTACTCTTCGTGAGGAAAATGGGGAAAAACAGCCAAATTAATTGCAATAGTACAAGGTTTATTGAAAACCCATTGACCTAGGTTTCGACTTATTTAAAACAGTAGTATTCAGAAGGTACAGTGATTAACACTGGTTACGTGATGTTGTGGAGGTACGTTAAATATGTAGCTGTAAGACAAAAATGAAGATCAAATTCACCTCCTAATAATAAAACCACAAAATGTCATGCTGATTGTCATTGGAAAGTGTTTCACAAATGCAACTAGCGAACTGACATTATGCTATTATGAAGAATATGAACTGGCATGTCCCCAAAGGGCTTCTGCAAGATGTGAAAGAATAAAACCTTTTTATCCTTGTTCCATTATTCCATTATAGTAGAATATTATGACAGCATGGAATGAGGAGTCTTAGTAAGACTGGAGGTTAAACTAATTGCTGTGAATCAGATGTATTATTCCTGTTGTATAAATTACTAATGTGACTCTGTTTTCCATTGTTATTTGTGATTCAATCTATGCACAGGCAATGCATTAAACACCATATGATTTCAGTTTCCTTAGTACAATTTTGTGACCTACACAATTAGAGGCCTTATCAAGATCACAGAAAATGCCAACAGGGTGATTTTTCTTGTTAGTTCTACCAGAACTGAGTCTGCCTCCACATGCTTCACTTGGGGGGCATCTCTGTGGCATTCCTCTGGAACCCAGAGCATGTTGGTATCTGCGGAAACAAGGCAGCCGACATAGCGTCAAAGGCTGCAGCCTCTCTTCCTCGGCCCGCTGTTCACATGGTTTCCTTTGCCGATCTGCTGAACATTTTATGTCATTGTGTTGCTCTTTTACGGCACAAACATTGGTCTGCACCTCTTGATAATAAATTGTGGGACATAAAACCTCTTTTAGCCATTGACATCTTTTAAGTGGCAATCTTCCCCTGCTTTGTCCCCACTGCTCTCAATCATGAATGGTGAGACACCTTTTACTTCAGTACCCCTGTTTTAATCCACTACGTGCCCGTTTACAACTGTTGCCTGATATATCTTACCTTGTACCAGATGACATGAACTCAGCTGATCGTGTCCTTGTGTTTATCAGTATTAGTGAGATGACATTGGTAATTTGAAGCTCTTTTCAGGTAGAACAATCCCCCCTCAATAGCAACTTTCTAAGATTTCCTTCCATTTTTAGTTTCCTCCTTCTTGAGTTTAGCTCCCATTGCTGCTGATTTAAATTCCAGTTTTTACCCTTCACTACGCCACGGAATGGGCGCTTATGGCCATAGCAGTTTTGTGCCCTAAACCATAATCCAAAAAAGAAGGAAGAAATAAACAATTTACCGGTAGTTTAAAAGTCCATACAAAGAAAAATGCTGGTTAGACCAAGCTGGCAGGTGACTGAAGTTATTGTGTAGTATCTACCAAAATTATAAAAGTAAAATTTCACTTGTATCTACACCAGCTCTGTGCAAGACGAGAAGCTTTTCTCCTTGCTCTCTTATGCATCATGGCCATTGTACCTTACACCCCGCCCCAGTTTATATCAGCTTCGGTTCTTGTTCTTTTAATACATAAGAAAAATAAAACACTATCCTCATTTTAGATGTTACCAGTACTTGTGAACATTGTGTAATGCAGCTTCACTGCTTGTGTGCCTATGCCGAACACAATTCACCCTAAATGATATTACATTATCTTATCAGACATCTCTGTGTAATGTAGAATTGACCTCTTGATGTGACAAGAGGTGGGCCTACCATTATAAAATGTTTTGGGGAGTATTGTGTTGTCAGTAGAGGCGGTATTATGTTGTCGGTAGAGAAGCAGAACTGCAGAGTGGGTCAGTCAGGACAGCTAAGTGACTTCAAACATGGACTAGGCATTGGATGTCACCCAGGAATAGTGGTGTGCACTGAAGAAGGCGGCTCTATATTGCATTCTGCACAGAGATAGATGGAGAATACTTTGCACTGGTACCAGTGTGCCCTCTGTCTCTGTTGCACACACCATGCTCCAGCCATTGTGTACCTTAATAATGGGTATCACCAAGATAAGTGCTGTACTGATCCACTGAAGCTGCTTTTGATTCCCCCTAGTAGAATTTAAGTGCTTGGAAAAGTAGCACTTTTGAACATATTACTTATAGTGTTTGTTTTATGCCACCCATAATGAACAGTATAGTAGCTAAGTAATGTCACCATATGTAAACTGACATCAAAGTCAATGCTAAGTGTTCTACATGCATTCTGAAGCAGTCATGTGAAGTTGGTACCCAAATTTTTTTCAGAGTTCTTGGTAGACATGCTGTAGTTCTGGAGTTCTCTGTACTAAATCTGAATAATTCTGCAGAATTTCATGACGAAAATACTAAATTTTAATGTTGTAAAAAATTATTTGCCAATTTGCGAAAATAAAATTGTGATCACAATTCTCGATAGGTCCCCGAGAGTTCTACAGAAAACCTTAATGCTTTTTTTTTGTGTAGGTAGTAGTTTATGAGATAATTGCAATAATGAGGGTCCTATTTTCACTACAGAAAAATACAAAATCACACTAGAATTTTGATGGTAGTTCTGATCATAGTTCTTAATAACTGTCCAATAGTTTTATCAAAAAAACCTGCTATAATTTCTTGTCCAGGTAATCGTTAAAAACTGCAATAATATGGGACTCACTTCCCTGACGTGTAGCTTTTCGCTCGGAAGCTGAGCTTTACTGCCCTAGTTGTGACTGGTGCATGTAGGTGCAGGTCAACACACATCATGTCGATTGTCATTATGTGTCCAACTGCTGATAACCCTAGCAATCTAATGGTAGTTATATTACAACAACTTTAATTTAATTTTATATTATTTACTACACTTAAGTACTAGATTTGAAGGCAACTGTCTCTATAATGTGCCATGAACTCTTGTTATTTCAGTGATGATTCTTTCTGGAATTTTCCAGTATTTAATAAGACATATGCTTTTTTTTTTTTTTTGCCCCCCCCCCCCCCTCCCCCGCTGTGGAGTTCAGATGTGTCGTACAGTCAAGCACCTTGTGTACCTTAATACTTTCATTTCAGGGTTTGAAAATAGCAATAGGGATAGGGGTAGGGTTGTGTTCGCTTAGAGGAGCTAAAAGAACAACTGACTTATGCAATTAAATCAATTAATTTATGTCAGCTCAAAAAACACACACTTATTGGAGTGCCAATCATCAGTGTTTGGAAATTTCTTCAGTGAGAAACTGAGCAGTCATGGGTTCACTTGTGGTGCTACAGTTACTGTAGAGTGTCATTTACTGAAGATAATTGTGGACGAGATTTCTGGATCAAAGTGTGTTTGTATGTTTTTCTTGTGAGGAGGGTGAGGGGGGGGAGAGGGGGGGGAGATAGCTTGGTGTTGTCTCTGCTCGCTAGGAGTAGTCGCAAATAATGCTTAGCAGCCTAAAATAAAAGTTGTTTGTTAGACTAAATTAACATTTTAAATGATTTAACTAATGTATTTAAACATCATCTTTTATAGCCCAGGAACCTTAAGTTCCATTAATTTGATTCTTTTATCTGTGACATTGTTTTGCCATCAATAAAGGTCATGGATGAAAAGCCTCGTACTTGTCTGTATGTCATCTTAGAAAGACTTAGGCCTATGTCACTTTGTGCAAATGTTCTTAGCTGTAGGAAATGTGCACTGTGTAATGAATGCCAGAAATTAATTATGGCAGAATTTTTTGAGGACTTCGCTCCATAGTTTGGAGGTCCTTATTTCTGTTTATTGTATTCCATCAGGAACAGACTACTGCATTGTCTTTTGAAGTACTCTTGCACATGATAGACAACATGGCCTTGATGGACACTAGAAAACGCAATGCCAGACCAACAAAGAAGCAATGAAGCTTGTACTTGGATCTGATGTACAGAAAGAATTTGTGACTTACGAAAAGGAAAAAGCCAGAAAAAGATATTTATATTTGCTAAAGTAAGTTGATAAGAGTTAGCAATGACATAAGCATCATATGAAACTTCTGTAGCATTAGTGATGGGGAAGATATTTTTATAATTGGCCTCCAAATGCTTACACGCCATCATAGTAATAAGGATATTGAAATGAAAGTGAAAAAACTGCTATATCAAGGCCAGTTAAGAGATGAAATGAGGAACTCTCTCAGGACGTACCTCAGCAACTTGAAAACCTTGTTCATTGTACTGTCTTCTCACTAACTTCAGGTGGATCAAATGATATATGCAGTGTTGCCCAGTATATAATTTTTGTAACAGGAATTGGTGTTAATTTTAATGTCTTCCAAAATCTTGAAAGTCTGGAGGCATTGCATGCTAAAATAATACTATCAGAAATATTGGAAAATGTGGAATTATGCCTGAAAAAATTTAGAAGTATGTTATGGTAAAGTCATCAATGTGTGTACTGATGGAGAGCCGCCAGTGATAGGTAGAATCAATGGCACTGAAACTTTAATCAAAAAGTTTTTAAATCATACTGTACTAAAATATTACTGCATTATACATCAAGAGTCACTGTGTGGAAAAATTTCCAAACCTGAAAGAACAAGCGTCAATATGCTGTGGATAAGAACAGTTTGTGCAAATATACTGAATAACATAAATATTGCAAAGGTCATTTGAAAGTCATTTTCATAAGTTTGAAACCCATTTTTAGTTAGTGATCAAAATATAATACAGATTCCTAATGACATAGAATTAGAGCTGAGTAATTTAAAAGCAATTTTTTTTGTTAAAAATGAAATCAGTATGCTTTTTTCATATCAAAATAATTCTGCTATAATTAATTTCTGGTATTCACTATGCAGTGCACATTTCCTAGAGCTAAGAAAATTTGCACATTGTTATATAGACCTATGTCTGTTTGACATGACATGCAGATGAATACAAAGCTTTTCATCCATGACATTTATTGAAGGCAAAACACCACTGATAAAATGAAAACATTGAAAGTGTTAATTAAGTCTACAAATGACCTTTATTTTAGGCTGCTAAGCATTGGCTGGGACTCCTTCTAGTGAGCAGAGATGACAACACCAACACCAAGTTTTCTCTCTCTCTCTCTCTCTCTCTCTCTCTCTCTCTCTCTCTCTCTCAAATGACCCTCTCCAGCAGCTGTACCACCATAAGCAGGGTCTACAACAGCGCTCACATTCTCATTGAAGAGGTGATTTCTGAATACTGATGATTGGTGGTCCAATAAGCACGTGTCTTTTGAGTTGACACAAGTTAATTGAATTCATTGTATGAGTCAGTTGATGTTTTACCTCTTCTAAGTGAACAAGAACCTACCCCTATTCCTATTTTACAACCGTGACAGCGGAAGTATTAAGGTACAAAAAGTGCTCGACTTCGATGATGCATGAACTCCTCTGTGAAAAAAATAGCATATGTCTTGCTAAATACTGGAATAACCCAGTATGTATCGAACAATGAAGTAACAGGAAATCGTGAAAGCAAATTATAGAGAAAGCTACCTTCTAATCAGATACATAACTGTAGCAAAGAAAATCAAATTTAATTTTTTGTAATACAATGTCTCCACTCCAGGAGACACCGCCTTAAAGAAGCACTGTCTGTGTGGGCGGAGAGGTTTGCATGTTCAGATGACACTAAGAGCTATGCTGGCGGTAGCATAGCTACTGGCAAGGCCACCCAAGCCAGACAGGTCTTTGTCAATGAACCAGACGAAGTGTGTCTCAAAACAACCTATCTTTTCACTCCCTGTTCTTCATACTTTCACATTTGTAAGAAAAAGGGAGATGAACCTCAACAGCTGAACAGAAAGTAATTCGTCTAGGGAAAGTTTACCCCAAAATCAAATACCCTGGTCCTCCAGGTTGGGGGCTGGCAGTGGGTTACATCATGGAAAACTTGTTAATGGTAAACAGGCTACAAGGAAGCCTCAGAATTTGGTAATACAAAATAGATGAAAAGTGTGTAAAGTAAGTAATACAATGCATGAAATAGATGAAAAATCGCAACTGCCATTAGATTTCTGGGGTTGTTAGGAGTTGGATACATAGTGACAGATGACAGGATGTGTGCTGACCTGTACCTACATGCACCCATCACAACTAGGGCAGTGAAGCTCAGCCTCCAAATGAAAAGCTATATGTTAGGGAAGTCCCACATCATTGCAGTTTTAAATGATTACCTTCACAAGAAATTACATTAGGTTTTGTGATAAGATTCTTGGGCTGTTATCCAGAACTATGATTGCAACTGTCATCAGAACTCTAGTGCGATTTCATATATTTTCTGTGGTGAAAATATGACCCTCATTATTGCAGTTATCTCATGAACTATTATGTGCACAGAAAAATGTCATCAAGGTTTTCTTTATAACTCTCGGGAAGCTATTCATAATTGTGATTAAATGTTATTTTTGCAAATTGGCAAATAATTTTTTTACAACTTTAAAATTTTCCAATGTCTAGTGTTTTCTTCATGAAATTCTGCAGAATTATTCAGATTTAGTACAGAGAATTCTATAACTATTGCATATCTACCAGGAACTCTGAAAAAAATGTATATTTCTTAAAAATTGGTTGCCAGCTTCACAGCTATTCAGAATTTTGATCATAATATTTTTTCGGAAAATTCTACAGAACTGTTAATTTTTTTACAGAGAACTCAAGAACTGTAGCGTTTATACCAACAACAGTGAAAAAAAGTATATTTCTCGAAAATCAGTGCCAGCTGCACCACATTCTGTGAAGCTTACACTACAGGCATATGTGGCTGAAAGATGTTATTGGCTGGAGTTTTATGTGGCACAAGTCTCCCTGGCATTGTGCATCACCCAACCATTTGCTTTCTTATGTGCACACTGCTGTAATAAAACCGTTAGGGACATTTCAACCTTTCTAAAGGTGATGTTTTACATCTTCATGTCAGTGATGTGATTGTGAAGTGGAAACATGAAGGAAAAACCACAGCTAAACCTAGGTATATTGACAGGCAGAAAATGTCGAGAATTGTGGAGGGTAGTTGTAAAACAATCACATGAAATCAACGGAAAGAATCAATAATGAATTCCAGAGTGTTACCAGCAGTGGAGCTAGTGCAATGACTGTGTGTAGGGAATTAAAAATAATGTGGTACAATGGTTGAACAGCTCCTCGTAAGCTGCTTATTGCTATAGTCAGTGCTACACCACACTTGAGGTTATGTAAGGAGAAATGCCACAGGAGAGTTGATGACTGGAAACAGTGACTAGGAGTGATGAATGCACTATACCTTGTGGCAATCTGATGTTAGGGCTTGGGTTTGTCAAATACCTGGAGAATGTTACATGCCATCATGTGTAATGCCAACAGTGAAGTGCGGAGAAGGTTCTCTTACAATATGGAGGTAGTTTTTCATGGTTGGAGTGCGGTCCCCTCATTGCACTTAAGAAAATGCTAAATGTGGAATATTAACACATTTTACAACATTGTGTTCTGGACACAGTAAACGAACAGTTCAGAGATGATCACTATTTCTATTAGCATGACAATGCACTCTGTCACAAAGCAGCATGTGTGAGACAAAGATTTGTAGACAACAACATTCCTGAAATGGACTGGCCTGCCCAGAGTCCCAACCTTAAAGCAGTTGAACAGCTTTGGGATGAGTGAGAATGTTGACTTCACTCCAGACCCCAATGTCCAATAACACTGCCTCCTCTGGTTTCAGCTCATGAGAAAGAAAGTGCTATCATTCCTCAACGGACATTCAGACACCATTGAAATTGTCCCCAGTTCATAGGTTTATAGCATATAGTACACAGATCCCTTGCACACTGCAAATTCACTGGCATGGTGTAATGCCCCTGTCCCTCCCCTCTCCAACAGACCCCACCTTCTCTACCTCAGAGTCTTGTAGCATTCTACATCTACATCTACATTTATACTCCGCAAGCCACCCAACGGTGTATGGCGGAGGGCACTTTACGTGCCACTGTCGTTACCTCCCTTTTCTGTTCCAGTCGCTTATGGTTCGCGGGAAGAACGACTGTCTGAAAGCCTCCGTGCGCGCTCGAATCTCTCTAATTTTACATTCGTGATCTCCTCGGGAGGTATAAGTAGGGGGAAGCAATATATTCGATACCTCATCCAGAAACGCACCCTCTCGAAACCTGGCGAGCAAGTTACACCGCGATGCAGAGTGCCTCTCTTGCAGAGTCTGCCACTTGAGTTTGCTAAACATCTCCATAACGCTATCACGGTTACCAAATAACCCTGTGACGAAACGCGCCGCTCTTCTTTGGATCTTCTCTATCTCCTCCGTCAACCCGATCTGGTACGGATCCCACACTGATGAGCAATACTCAAGAATAGGTCGAATGAGTGTTTTGTAAGCCACCTCCTTTGTTGATGGACTACATTTTCTAAGGACTCTCCCAATGAATCTCAACCTCGTACCCGCCTTACCAACAATTAATTTTATATGATCATTACACTTCAAATCGTTCCGCACACATACTCCCAGACATTTTGCAGAAGTAACTGTTACCAGTGTTTGTTCCACTATCATATAATCATACAGTAAAGGATCCTTCTTTCTACATATTCGTAATACATTACATTTGTCTATGTTAAGGGTCAGTTGCCACTCCCTGCATCAAGTGCCTATCCTCTGCAGATTTTCGTGCATTTCGCTAAAATTTTCTAATGCTGCAACTTCTCTGTATACTACAGCATCATCCGCGAAAAGCTGCATGGAACTTCCGACACTATCTACTAGGTCATTTATATATATTGTGAAAAGCAATGGTCCCATAACACTCGCCTGTGGCACGCCAGAGGTTACTTTAATGTCTGTAGACGTCTCTCCATTGATAATAACATGCTGTGTTCTGTTTGCTAAAAACTCTTCAATCCAGCCACACAGCTGGTGTGATGTTCCTTAGGCTCTTACTTTGTTTATCAGGCGACAGTGCGGAACTGTATCGAACGCCTTCCGGAAGTCAAGGAAAATAGCATCTACCTGGGAGCCTGGATCTAATATTTTCTGGGTCTCATGAATAAATAAAGCGAGTTGGGTCTCACACGATCGCTGTTTCCGGAATCCATGTTGATTCCTACAGAGTAGATTCTGGGTTTCCAAAAACGACATGATACGTGAGCAAAAAACATGTTCTAAAATTCTACAACAGATCGACGTCAGAGATATAGGTCTATAGTTTTGCGCATCTGCTCGACAACCCTTCTTGAAGACTGGGACTACCTGTGCTCTTTTCCAATCATTTGGAACCTTCCGTTCCTCTAGAGACTTGTGGTACACGGCTGTTAGAAGGGGGTCAAGTTCTTTCACGTACTCTGTGTAGAATCGAATTGGTATCCCGTCAGGTCCAGTGGACTTTCCTCTGTTGAGTGATTCCAGTTGCTTTTCTATTCCTTGGACACTTATTTCGATGTCAGCTATTTTTTCATTTGTGCGAGGATTTAGAGAAGGAACTGCAGTGCGGTCTTCCTCTGTGAAACAGCTTTGGAAAAAGGTGTTTAGTATTTCAGCTTTACGTGTGTCATCCTCTGTTTCAAGGCCATCATCATGCCGGAGTGTCTGGATATGCTGTTTTGAGCCACTTACTGATTTAACGTAAGACCAGAACACTTCACGCATAGCCCTCCTTACGCTAACTTTGACATCGTTTAGCTTCTGTTTGTCTGAGAGATTTTGACTGCGTTTACACTTGGAGTGAAGCTCTCTTTGCTTTCGCAGTAGTTTCCTAACTTTGTTGTTGAACCACAGTGGGTTTTTCCCGTCCCTCACAGTTTTACTCGGCACATACCTGTCTAAAACGTATTTTATGATTGCCTTGAACTTTTTCCATAAACACTCAACATTGTCAGTGCCAGAACAGAAATTTTCATTTTGATCTGTTAGGTAGTCTGAAACCTGCCTTCTATTACTCTTGCTAAACAGATAAACCTTCCTCCCTTTTTTTATATTCCTATTAACTTCCATATTCAGGGATGCTGCAACGGCCTTATGATCACTGATTCCCTGTTCTGCACTTACAGAGTCGAAAAGTTCGGGTCTGTTTGTTATCAGTAGGTCCAAGATGTTATCTCCACGAGTCGGTTCTCTGTTTAATTGCTCGAGGTAATTTTCGGATAGTGCACTCGGTATAATGTCACTCGATGCTCTGTCCCTACCACCCGTCCTAAACATCTGAGTGTCCCAGTCTATATCTGGTAAATTGAAATCTCCACCTAAGACTATAACATGCCAAGAAAATTTATGTGAAATGTATTCCAAATTTTCTCTCAGTTGTTCTGCCACTAATGCTGCTGAGTCGGGAGGTCGGTAAAAGGAGCCAACTATTAACGTAGCTCGGTTGTTGAGTGTAACCTCCACCCATAATAATTCACAGGAACTATCCACTTCTACTTCACTACAGGATAAAATACTACTAACAGCGACAAACACGCCACCACCGGTTGCATGCAATCTATCCTTTCTAAGCACCGTCTGTGCCTTTGTAAAAATTTCGGCAGAATTTCTCTCTGGCTTCTGCCAGCTTTCTGTACCTATAACGATTTCAGCTTTGGTGCTTTCTATCAGCGTTGAAGTTCCGGTACTTTACCAATACAGCTTTGACAGTTTACAATTACAATACCGATTGCTGCTTGGCCCCCGCATGTCCTGACTTTGCCCCACAGCCCTTTCTGTACTTGCCTGAGGCCATCTAACCTAAAAAACCGCCCAGTCCATGCCACACAACCCCTGCTACCCGCCGGCCGGGGTGGCCGAGCGGTTAAAGGCGCTACAGTCTGGAACCGCACGACCGCTACGGTCGCAGGTTCAAATCCTGCCTCGGGCATGGATGTGTGTGATTTCCTTAGGTTAGTTCGGTTTAAGTAGTTCTAAGTTCTAGGGGACTTATGACCACAGCAGTTGAGTCCCATAGTGCTCAGAGCCATTTGAACCATTTGAACCCTGCTACCCGTGTAGCCGCTTGCTGCATGTAGTGGACTCCTGACCTATCCAGCGGAACCCGAAACCCCACCACCCTATGGCGCGCTCGAGGAATCTGCAGCTCACACGGTCGCAGAACCGTCTCAGCCTCTGATTCAGACCCTCCACGCGGCTCTATACCAAAGGCCCGCAGTCAGTCCTGTCGACGATGCTGCAGGTGGTGAGCTCTGCTTTCATCCCGCTAGCAAGACTGGCAGTCTTCACCAAGACAGATAGCCGCCGGAAGCCAGTCTGCTCAACCCATATTCCCATTCTGTGCCCATTAGCAGTGGACATAAGCTACATCTTTAACTTCGCTGCCATCCAATTTTAGATACACTTTTAAATTCTCGTGAGCCTTAGTGCTGTGATTGTTACCTATTATATGACGATGCATCATCAGAGTTGTTCAGTATAAAGGCTGAAGCCTTACTGTCTGTTCTTGCATATAGCTAGATTGTTAAATCTACTATCCACACAACTGTATATATTAAACTGGAAAACAAAGTATGTGCCTAACTATAGAAATATTCACAGACATTGCATTTTAGCAAAAAGAAACAATAGGTATGACATTCCTCAGCAATCAACAAGTGAATTTCATTATGAGTTTCTTGGGAACCACTGCTGAGAAGTTGAACTGGGAATTGATGGAAGGATTTTTGTCTGGGAGTGATTCTGAGAAATCTACATTAGGTAATGTAGATACTTGTTTCAGAAGAGATAAAGTAATTCTTACTTCAATTAAGATTAATGTGCATCATGTTTCAACATTTTATTATGCTGAGTTCACTTATAAAATGAAGGGAAGGAACTATAAACCCATGCATTTCACAGTGATTGCAGAGTATGTATGTATGTATGTATGTACATGTAGATATACTGTGTGACACAGTTAGAGAGAGAGTGTGAGTGTGAGTCATACAGCTTTGTGTGGTAACATTGAAAAGGGGAAGTTATTTTGGCATTTTCTGTTCGCTACCTACATTTCAGCTTAAATTTATAGTAGTGAGAATGTACTTGTTTTTACTGGCTTGTCAAAGATTGTTTATTATTAATAACAACAACATGACTGTAATGTTCAGTTACTGCTTTTTTAAATTTTGTTTGTGATTCTTTTTATATTTATTTGTCTGGTGTCATTAATTCAAGTGTACTAATGACCTCAATGACGTGTACCAGGAATATATCAGTCCGTTTTACCATGCATATAATGGTGCTATCTTGTACTGGTGTTCAAGATGACCTGCTTTTCTTTTCCAACCTTCTATTCTTTAAAACTTTTTTTGTTGACTTCTGTTCATCATGTCATACTAAAATATTCACAGCCCTTTATACGTGTCTCTTGAGTGTGGCATAAAAGATAATGATCTGTTTTCAGCATTGTTATTACTGTGATTGTTATTACTAAGTAGTAAGAGTATATTGATAATGAAACATTTCTATTCAGGTGATTATAGATCCATTGGAGATGTACTGGAGGCAGATGGGTGGTCATCTGCGTCGTGTTGAAACATGTGCCGCTGGGGTAACGTGGGGTGTTGGCTACGACAATACAGCATGGGTCTACACTGGTGGCTGGGGAGGATCTTTCCTGAAAGGTTGTCATGAATTTTTCACCTTCTCCATTGTAGTAGTTTTTACTCTGTCATGGAAATTTTTCCCTACACAAGGTGGGGTCACCAAAGATGCAAACTTAAAATATTTTTAAAATTGTAATATATTCCTGAATAAATTATAATTATTTTCTGTTGTGAATTTATTACAGATGTATCATCATCAAATTAATTTCCTTTCAAATGAAACCATAGTCTTTTATACCATCACAATTATTGAGTTATTTTTTTTAAATGCCTATCTGTTGTTGGAAACCTCTTGTATTTGGTGACCATTGATCTGTCATCATATAGATATTTACACTTTTATGACTCACTCTGTGTACATGGTTGTTTACCTCCAATCATTCCATGTGGCTGGCTCCTACAGAATGAGAAATATGACTCCTTTTTACATTTTCCAACAAAACCTGAAACTTTGAAGACCAAATGGGCACAGTTGCAGTTGTGTCTGACAATCTAGTTGGATTGTAAAGTGGTGTTAAAGAAGAGGTGTTCTGTGGGGTGGGGGACGAATAGCAAGGTAGGAGTGGGGGAAGGTGCTGCCTGTGGGTACTCTTGCAGAGATGTGTGTGTGTGTGTGGGGGGGGGGGGGCAGGGGCAGGGGCAGGGTCAGGGGCAGAGGCAGAGGCAGGGTAGGACTGCTAGGTACAGCATTTGGAGGCTGTGATGAGGTGGGGAGGGGAGAGGGGTGGACAGGAGAGAACAGGAAAGGACTACCGTATTTACTCGAATCTAAGCCGCAACTGAAAAATGAGACTCGAAATCAAGGAAAAAAAATTCCCGAATCTAAGCCGCACCTGAAATTTGAGACTCGAAATTCAAGGGGAGAGAAAAGTTTTAGGCCGCACCTCCAAATCGAAACAAAGCTGGCCCATTGTAATATGAGGCACAATTTAGGTCGAATGAATGACGATACAACTACAGTAGTTTTGTTCGAGTCATAAGCTTAGCAGTTAAGCTTTACCAGGTAGCCATTGCTATGCGTCAGGCGCTCCGTCCGTATTTATAAGGGGTACCCTACCTTTTTCACGTGCTTTGTCTGGTTTGAATTGATTGCTTATTTTTCTTTGATGTGATAAGTGCCGTTCTCTTGTTATAGGTGTTTACGTCACTCTTAGCTGAAAATGCATTATTGTACTGTGTCATGCATTGTTTGTCGCATTCTGATAATGAGTGGTTACGGCCTGTTGGCGCTCGCGGCATGGCTTGCTTTTGTGCACGATACCGCTGTTTACAGTTTTTTTTTTTTTTAAAAGAGAGGAATCGTCTCATTAGTGAAACAATGGCAAGAGACTGCTGTTTGTTGTTACTTACACTGCTGCTTTCTTTGATAATGATCAACAAGAACCAAATAATAGACTGCGTATGATAGATGATGTTCTGAACGAGAGTTTAGCGAAAATTTTTCTCCGTTTGAAAATCTTTGCAGACGCCTCTTTAGTACATTACATGCTGCACAGAAATTAGAGTCATCTTAGGTTTAAAAATCTAGTCAATTGCCGTGCTTCATTTCTGACTGCCTCACTATTAGGCATAAGATTAATACGAATATAAACATGACATTATATGTATATTCTTACGCGTTTGCTGTGGTCTCACACTAGATTCGTAGTTTATTAGGCAGACAGGATTTAAATGAGATAGCAGCAAACACGAAAGAATACATGGCAAAATATTCGTATTATTCTTATGCTGAATAGAATACTGCATGTGATTCACAATTCATAAAAGTTCCTATTAGCAACCATCTCTTCTCACAGGTAGGAAAAAATTCAGAACAGAGTTGGCCATACTGACAAACATCCCAAATAGTCTTGCCAGTCAGATTTTCGTAGTACATTGAAATGCTGCTACATTCGAATATGAATAATACGGAATTTGTATTTACTTCGTTAGATAATGTATGAAAATGCAGTGGTCGAAACTCGGGGTGGAGAAAAGAGTTCGTCTTCCACCTTTTTTTTTTTTTTTTTAAATTTATTTGCTGACGCAGAGGTTTTGGCACCAGTATTTATCTTTGTGCCTGCAAAGCATGCCTGTGCAGCGCTACATGTATTCGACGGCAGAAGTTAGTTGTGGCGGCACCTACCAACATTTTTCAGAACTTCCGCTTACTTTGCACTCGATTCTAAGCCGCATGCGGTTTTTTTGGATTACAAAAACCAGAAAAAAGTGCGGCTTGGATTCGAGTAAATACGGTATGTAAGTATGATGGAGGGAAAGAAGGCATGTTTAGCACTGGAGTGGGAGCAGGGAAGGGGTAGGCATAATAAATAATAAGATTGTAATACAGTTACAATGTTTTAAAAATAAAACTGCTTTATACTGAAGCAATTGTGTTTAGATATGTAAAAACTGGAAATGTTTTTCTAGGATATCGCATGCTCTATTTGGAAAGCTATTTTGAAAGCTGAAATCTGTTACAGGTCTGGAAACAAGCAGTTCAGGTATCAATCCTATGGCAGATACTCACTGCTTCTATGTTTATGAAAACCAACGCTGGAACCCTCTCACTGGATACACTTCTCATGGGCTACCAACTGACCGATATATGTGGAGTGATAGCACAGGAAAACATAAGCGAACAAGAGAGAAGACAAAATTGCTGTCCATGCATTGGCAATGGGTGTGTTTCCAGTTATAAGATTTAGAGATTCTTAATCACATAGACATTTGTTTTTGCAATTTCATAACTATTTTTGAATTTGTATTCCACCATTATCAGCTGGCTTCAATTATTGGTAACATGCAGCCAAACAGGGTGATTTTGGGCACCAGGAGGATTTTGGATGGTATGATTTATTAGCTATTTTCCACTGCATATCAATGAATTGCCACTAATTTTCACTTCTGCACAGCAATTATTTTAAGCACAGATTGTATTTACCATGTTCCATGACTTTTTTTTTTGGTCAGATGTTTACCTAGATAAATATCTGATGAACAGTTTCATTGTTAGAAGTTTACGCAGTATCATCAAGTGAAAATTTTTGAATGTTGAGACCAGCAGAAAAGTACTGTAATTGCAGTTGTCACTGAGATCAGTAGCTTATGGCATTGAGTCAGTAGCTGTATAAGGATCAAGCTTTAGTGTAAATTTATAAAATAATGATAGATTTTATAAAATTGTGTACTTTGTGGAGTGATTTTGAATAATGCCAAGAAAGTATAAAAGCAAGAAAGGTGCTAAGTATAGTGTAATTATGACCTAGAACTTTTAGATAAAGCTGTTTGTGATATTCATTGTGGTAAATTATAGTATAGAAAAGCATGTGATTTGTGTAGTATACCTACATCGACTCTTCAAAAGAAAGTGCAGGAAACACATTCAAAACAAATGGGAGGACAACTAGTACTATATGAGGAAGAAAATGAAATGCTGAAGCAAGGTATCTTGAGATCTGCACATTAGGGATTTCCTTTCACTAAATGGGATACCTTGGGTAATTGATCTAACTAGCCAGAAAGAGAAGAAATTTTGTAACAATTTTCCAGGAGAAGTATTGGTGCATTTATTCCTCAGATGGCATTCAGAACAACTCTGTTTGCCATGACAAAGTGACAGCTAAAATGTATTTTCGCAATATAAAGCCAGTGCTGGAAAATCTCCCACCAAGCAACATGGTCAGCTCTGACAAAACTAACATTTCAGATATCCAGGCAAGCAGCAGATAATTAAAAAATGAGGTAGTAAGGTAGTAAGCATGCTTAAAAAGTGAAGGATTTGTCAAATCTAGTGTTTTGATAATAGTGGGAGTAAGTGTTGATGATAAACTGCTTCCACCATATGTCCTTTGTAAATCTGAGCATTTCTGGGACACATGGCAAGAAGGTGGCCCATAGGGAATGCGTTTCAGTAGGAATAAAAGTAGATGTGATCTAACAGTATTTGAAGACTCATTGCTTACAGTCGCTTTGACCTATTTGAAGAAGCAAAGTGGGCCAACAGTGATGATTGGTGTTGACTTACCCAGTTACATTTTATTGGAGAATGTAAGAACAATATTTCATTCATTCTCCTTCGCACCAGTGAGACCCACTTCCCCAAACACTGTATGCAAGCTTCTTCAGACCATTGAAAGCAGCATGGCAAGCAGTACTAACTGAATGGAAAAAGTTTGCTCGCGAGACCATTTCTGAAGATGTTTTTCCATCTCTTCTGAAGCAGATTTCAGCAAACTTTACTGAAAACATAAAGAGTGCATTTCACACCACAGGCCTAATCCCATTTCATTGAAATTGCCTGATAATGAGGAGGGCCAACATAGCAATGCAGAGTCATGGACTTCCGTTTTCAAAGAAATGCTCAAAGAAGTTTGTTATCCTCAAAATAAGTCTGGTTATTTCCACCACCACAAAGTAGACATTGCTTATGGGAGATCAGTTATGGCTGTGACTTCCAGGAAAATGGAAACAGTGTGCAAACAACTGAAGTGCTTCTACCAGTATAGTGAAAGTAAAAATGACCCATCATCCATTGAATTTTTACTACTGAATGAAGAGGCTTTTCTTGTTGTGGTCTACAAATACACATCCAGAAACAATGAGCATATGAGGCAATATGTTGGAGGGGCCACAAATGTTGGTGCAAGGGAAGTATGTGTGAAATTCTTGTGCTCACACAATAGTAGAAACATATCTTTGGTTCCAAATTTCCCTGATGAAGACACAACACAGGAAGAACAAGTTTCGTGAGCAAATTGTACACCAGTCGAGAAGAGAGGGTTGTTTATTTTTGGAGGCTTTGTACTCATAGGTTATTGTAACTTAATGGCCAATGTTCAAAGTGTTTTCAACTTGATTTTGAATGTCAAGTAAGAAAACTGATTTTTCTCTGTTAGTAGAATTTCCCTGTTTTGTTTCTTTTTTCAGTATTTTGCTTTAGGATTTAAAAAAAATTGCAATTTAATTTGTTAGAAAATAAGAATTGATCTTTAATATATAAAATTCTTTATCTCAATCCTTATCAGTTATATATAATGATGGACATCATCAAAATGTTTTAGAAGTCACTAAAATCAAATAAGAAGAATGCAGAATTTTTAAGAAACATCAATTTATGTCCAAATTATCTGCCTGTACTTTGTAACTGGATAGAGATTTAAAGATCGTGTGTCCGAAATCACCGAAGTCCATAGGGCTGTTTTGGACACTTTGTCTGTCTCGGTCAAATATAGGTACACATGGACTTTCTGTTTAGGATATTTTATTTGTTATACATATACTCCACCACTTCTGTAACAAACAATGCAGTCTAACGTAGCGTATGCAAGTTATGGTGATAATAACATCAAAGCATCCAGAATCGTCTCGTTTGATGCTATGTGAATATAAAGAAATCTTGGACAATTTTTTAAATAGTTCTATGGAAGTGTAGTACATTTTTTTCCTAATATACGTCTTGTCTATTAATTGTGTAAACTAATTTCTGTGAAATAGGTTTCAGAGTGGAGTATTGACTACCACACTCCCGGAGGAGTAGATAAGGAAGGGTGGCAGTATGCTGTTGACTTTCCTTCTACCTACCATGGTCAGAAACATTTCACGGACTATGTACGTCGGCGTAGGTGGGTGAGGAAATGTCGACTCTCAACAAGTGGTCCTTGGCAAGAGCTAGGAAATACAAAACTTGTTGATATCTCACTGCAGGTGTATATTTGCAATATACTCTTACTCTGCAAGTGTAAATATTAAAATGACTGTTATATAACATGATATAACAGCAGCTTTCATTCTTTGTTAACAGGACAGTGGAAAAATTGGTAGTGACCATTTGATTCATGTTTGGGCTGTTGCTGCAAATGGTGATGCCGTCTACAGGAGAGGTGTGTCTCAGACCTCTCCATCTGTAAGTAGAATTACTTCTCTGTCTGTATCATGCTTGTTTTAACATAAATGAAATATTTTCAGTATTTTAGGAAAGTGGTATATTTTTTTATTTTACCCAGGGCACTTCTTGGGAGCATGTACCAAGTGATTATCCTCTGGCTAGTATCAGTTGTGGTCCTAGAGGCCAAGTTTGGGCAGTTGGAAGGAATGGCTCTGCATACTGGCGTTTTGGGATCACTGACAGTAATCCTACAGGTCCGAAAATACAATATGAAGCTTGACTCTTAATATTAATTTTACTCATTACCATTTTTAGATGCTAATTTGTTCTTCAGTTTCAGCTAAGTTTCTCGTGGGTCAATGTCTAACACTTATCTGGTGCTTGTTACCATTGATACATGAGGTTACCACTACAGTTGTATGCTCCATATAGGCTGGAGACAGTACATCCTAGTAAGGTCTTGGACATAGTGGTTCTGACTGCATATTATGTGGTTTTGGTACAAAGAACTCATGTTATAGGGAAGCACTGTGGCACAATAAACACATTTGGATGGCCCTTTGCATAGCTGGATCATTGGCCGATTTGTGGTCAGTCATTGTCAGATTGTCTGGGAGTTCAGTGTCATCTGTGACATCATTTCAGAATTGTATAAAAGATTCCAAGAAAAGAAAAAGAAAATTCACCATTAGTATGGGCAGTGTTGAACAAGTTCTACAACTCAAACGCCAGGGTCAGTTTCTTGATAGAAGTGCCCAAAGGTGATCTGTCACCTCTTCTGGCTGGAAATCTCATGTCAGGCTCTGCCTCACACATCACCTGTCAGGCTATATATAGCTAGCCTTGAGAGGCTTCTCTGCTAACTTACATTCTTTCTTCTCTCACAAAGGCTCTCCATGTTAATATTATGCCTTAAATAGTTCATGCAACTGGGAAATCCCTCAAGTTATAGACTTGTGTGAATCCCAATAGTACTCCTCCTCCCCCCCCCTCCCCCCACCCCCCTTTGTCACATATGAGTTTCTTACGAAGCCTACTGTTATACTCTTACACTTATATCCAACTACATATTAAATGTAATAACTTGAGAAAGGCTGCAGTCATAATTATAAAGTGACCTTGAACTGTCTTGTTGCTGCAGTTGGCAAGTACTGTATCTGATACATGATAGTAGTGGTGGTGGTGGTGGTGGTGGTGGTGGTGGTGATGGTAGTGGTAGTATTAGTATTAGTATTAGTAGTAGCAGTAGTTGTTGTTGCTGTTGTAGTGTAGTGTAGTGTAGTAGTAATGGTAGTAGCACTGGCAGTAGCAACACATATCTAACTGATAGCCAGATGTCTGCACGTAGTTTGTATGTTTACATTTTCAGTCTCATTTAAGAGCTTGTTCTATATTGTTACACATTTGTTGCACAACAATCATTGTGTACACAGGTGCAGTGTGGGAAAGTGTGGAGCCTCCAGCTGGCAAAGTCTTGAAACAAATATCTGTTGGCTCTTATGCTGTATGGGCTCTTGATTCTCAAGGGCAGTTGTCTTTAAGACGTGAAGTCACTCCTGTGTTCCCTGAAGGAACACATTGGCAGACTCTGCCAACATCTGCAAATGATGCAGCTACTCAGGGTAAGAAGTTAACGTGAATCTTAAAGTGGTAATGGTTCTATCTGCCATAACATTCCTTCAGAGTTTAATTTCAATGTTGTAGATCAGAAATAATTGCTATAGTTATAATTATGTATCCAGGCAATTCTCAGTGCATATTTACATATAACTTGTAGTTGCGGAAAGGAGATTCACCATTCAATGAGGTTAAAAGTTGCTGCAGAGGGCTACAAAATACTTATAAGAGATCATAATAATGTTCAAAATAGATGAGAATACTGAAAGATTAATGATAAATTATGGAAGCATTCACAAATAGGGGACAGAGTTTGAAACACTATTGTATTGATAAGAATCCACATAATATTCAGCATCATGAGTAGACTAGAGCCAGAAATTGAGGGCAGGGAGAGCTATGAAACAAAATTTTGCCTAAAAGATGGGATACATGGAATGAGAGATTACGTATTTTTAGCAATAGACTAGAATCTTTAGTCAGCTTAGACAGAAATTTAGTCTACATGTGGAATGGTTTAGTTTCCCCCCTGAAGAGTGTAACAGGGCCGTTGATGTGCATTTTATACTTCGATGATTTATCAAATAGTTTTAATAGCAATTCCAGGCTTTCACACATGATGCAGTTATATACAAAGAAATTCTGTCTGCTAGATTTTGACAAAATGCTGGACCGGTGTGCAAAGTGTGACAATTAACTCTTAATGTAAATTAACTCTTAATGTAGAAAAATTCTAAGTTATGCTCTACACAAAATGTAAAAGTATGATATTCTACTGCAGGATTAATTAGTCACAACTCGAGTCAGTTATATTATAAAAATATTTGGGAGTAACAATGTTAGAAATATGAAGAGGTACGACCACATAGACAATGTTGTAGTCAAAGAAATAGTAGTCTACAATTCATTGGCAGAATTTTGATAAACTGCAGTTTGAATATAAAACAGACTTACATGGCCCAACTTAAATACTGGTCAGATGTGTGAGATCCAGATCAGACTAATAGAAGACATTGACCATGTACAACAAACAGCTGTATGAACTGTGACAGGCCTGTTGAGAATGGTAATAGAGTGGAACAGAATGCTGAAAAATCTTAAACTGATAGACATGTAGTGGAAGACAATGTGCAAATACTGAGGGCATATTTAGAAAAATTAGAGAAATATATTTTAGTGCAGAAATTGCAGTTGTATTATACAAAAATTGAGTGCCTTACATATCTATCCTTTGGAAATTATGCAGATAAAACTAGGCATGTAACAGCTTGCACACAGGTGTACAGACATTCTCGTGTACTCAATCCATGAATGGACCAGGAAGAGGCTGTAATATATGGTACAATAAAAAGTAACCTCTGCAATTCACTTCAGAATAGAGGTGCAGATGTAGATGAGAAGCATGGAAAAAATCACACTAGTGATATATTATGACATTTTTTTTTTTTGACCGTTGGCTCAGAAATGTGTTACAACTACACCTACGTGTTATTAATGAACAGAATATTTCTTAATTCTATAGAGGCATTGAAAATGAATAAAGACAGGTCACTTAGAAAAGGAAGCTATCCTAATAACTCATGAAAGAAGGTGCAAGTATCTCTCCTTGCAGTCGGAGATTACGTTCAAGCGAAAAGTCAGATTTTTTTCAACTTATTCCCCTTTTAGATCAATGTATTTGTCCAATATTTTTCCAGTGCATTTATGGAATGTCTGCATAACATCCATTCATATTATTCATTTGTGTGGCCATTGTTTCCATAACTACTTTAGAGTCATCAGTGGATTTCAAATACCATTACCCACCTATAAGGGACATACATTGCATTAAAAAATCCAGTTATAAATGTGTTTGTATATGAAAGTATGGATGTAGATAGCCAAATTCAGTGAATAAGATGAATGTTATTACAGAATGTAGCTTACATCCCTCTTTTTACCATGACCAAAGCACTTTCGTCGACAAGATTACTGTCCCAAAGGATGAGAATTGTCTCATTTTACAATATCTCTTCTGCTAAAATAAAAGAATGTAAAATATAGGATGGAATAACAGTATTATGAAAAGGATAGATTGCTACTCACCAATAGATGAGACACTGAGCCACAGTCAGGCAAAATGAAACCACTGCTATACATTTTAGATTCTTCCAAAGTAGAAAACACACACACACACACACACACACACTTATTCACACCAACACCAACTCACATACACATGACCACTGTGTCTGGCCACTGTGGGCAGACTGAGTTGTAATCGTGCCTGAAGGGAGCAGCAATCCGATGCTGAAATGGTAACGAGGAAGGGGATAAGTAGGTGTAAGGCAAGAACTAGCGAAGGTTATGAAAGCCAAGTGGGATATGAAAATGTAGGATATATTGCAGGGAGAATTCCTGCCTGCACAGTTCATAAAAACTGGTTTTGGTAGGAAGGGTACAGATGGCAAAGGCTGTGAAACAATCGTTGAAGTGAAGCACACTGTGTTGGGCAGCATGTTCATCATCTGGATGGTCCTGCTGTCCCTTGGCCACAGCTAGTTGAGGCCTTTCATGCGGGCAGGCATCAGAGCTTTTTACTCATTGTGCCCACCATAGAAAGCAGCACAGTGTTTGCAGCCTAGTCTGTAGATCATATGACTGCTTTCAACCCCCTCCAAAAAAGAAAAGCACTGCCGGCTGTACCAATCAGCACACTACCTGCCCCTGCAAGCTCCCACTAGCAGCGCTACATGTTCTCCCCCCTTCCCCCCCCCAATCCTTCTCCCCACCCCCTCTACTTCCCACACCATGTCTCATCCTTACCCCCACCACCGGATTGCTTCTCCTGTCAGGTGCACTTACATCTTAGTCAGGCCACAGTGGCCAGAGACAGAGAGAGAGAGAGAGAGAGAGAGAGAGAGAGAGAGAGTGTGTGTGTGTGTGTGTGTGTGTGTGTGTGTGTGTGTGTGTGTGTCTGGGGGGGGGGGGGGCAAACGCTAAAATGCATATTAGTCTTTTCGTTGCGCCTGTGTATGAGTTAGCATCTCCTTTATGTGGTGAGTAGCAATATCTCATTTACATAACATTGTTGGGTATTTTATTGCCATTTTTCATCCTGTTACTCCAAAAAATTGCGTAATATTCACCTATTATTATTTTACACTATGTGACGTTATCGGTAAGGAGAACCCCTTTGTGTCGCAGAAAAGACTGGCCATAATCTTCCAAGAAAATGAAATCAGCTTTCCATTTCTGATGCATGGCCATTGACTTCCATCCACTGATTTGATTAAAATTTCATTTTAAACATCCATTTGATCATCCACCTTGCACAGCGACACTTACTTACCATTTGTTCATACTGTTATGAGAACAAATCCACATCTTCTCAAAATAAACCTCTAGCCAGTTGAATTCTGAAGCAGCAAGCGTTTCTCTGTAATCAGCTGCAGTTTGCCTTCTTCACAACTACATTCTGTCAGTAGTACAAGTTCATCTTTTTAAATATTTGTCATGCACTGTTCATTAACTTCTCCATTGACACCATAATTCTTTTCTTTTTCTTAATATCAGAAATGGAATGAGTTTAAGTCAAACAGTTACATTGTTTGCACTACCAGGTAATGATGTGCAGTAGTTTGAACAGAGATGTGTCCCTTATCCTGCTATAGCCTTTATACACTGAAGCATCAGAGAAACTGGTATAGGCAAGCATATTCAAATACTGAGACATGTAAACAGGCAGAATACGGCACTGTGGTCGGCAACGCCTATATAAGACAACAAGTGTCTGGCGCAGTTGATAGATCAGTTACTGCTGAAAGAATGGCAGGTTATCAAGATTTAAGTGAGTTTGAACGTGGTGTTATAGTCGGTGCATGAGTGATGAGACACAGCATCTCCAAGATAACGAGGATGAAAGATCTGCAAGAACGGGACCAAGGACAACAGAAGAGAATTGTTCAACATGACAGAAGTGCAGCCCTTCCACAAATTGCTGCAGATTTCAATGCTGGGCCATCAACAAGTGTCAGTGTACAAACCATTGATATGGGCTTTCGGAACCGAAGGCCCACTCATGTACCCTTGATGATTGCAAATGTGTTGCCTGGTCAGACGAGTCTCAATTCAAATTGTATCGAGCGGATGGACATGTAGGGGTATGGAGACAACCTCATGACTCCATGGACCCTGCATGTCAGTAGGGGACTGTTCAAGCAGGTGGATGCTCTGTAATGGTGTGGGGTGTGTGCAGTTGGATTGATGTGGAACCCCTGATACATCTAGATATGAATCTGACAGGTGACAAGTACGTAAGCATCCTTTCTGATACCTGCATGCATTCATATCCATTGTGCATTCCTATGGACTTGGCAATTCCAGCAGGACAATATGACACCCACACATTCAGAATTGGTACAGAACAGCTCCAGGAACACTCTTCTGAATTTAAACACTTCTGCTGGCCACGAAACTCCCCAGAACATTATTGAGCATATTGGGGATGCCTCGCAACGTGCTTTCCAGAAGAGATTTCCACCCCCTCATACTCTTACAGGTTTATGGACAGTCCTGCAGGATTGATGCTGTCAATTCCCTCCAGCACTATTTCAGACATTAGTCGAGTTCACACCACATCATGTTGCGGCATTTCTGCATGCTCGCGGGGCCCTACCTGATATTAGGCAGGTGTACCAATTTCTTTGGCTCTCAGAGCAGTTTGCTGCGTTAATAAATACAGAGAGTTGTGTTAATTTGCTTTTTAGTTTACAAAGTTTTATTAATTTGATGTTTATAATACCTAACACTCAGCATCTATTCCTTTACTTATTTAACTCTCTCTGAACTTTATAGACAGAATAGCCTCTGGAAGTACAAGTAGTGCATCAACATCGGGTTTCCGCCATGTGTCAGCTGGAAGGGCAGATGGTGAAGTGTGGGCCATAACAGCTTCAGGAGTTGTATCACGCAGATATGGTGTTACTCCAGAAAACCCTGCAGGAACTGGATGGGTGCATGGCATTGTGGTGAGACCTGCTAATTCTTTCTATACACAATTTATTTAGTTATTAAGCTATAAACATTCAGTTTGACAAATACAGTACATGTTGAAACTTCCTGGCAGATTAAAACTGTGTGCCAGACCGAGACTCGAATTCGGGACCTTTGCCTTTCGCAGGCAAGTGCTCTAGTTTGGTAGAGCACTTGCCTGCGAAAGGCAAAGGTCTCGAGTTTGAGTCTCGATCCGGTACACAGTTTTAATCTGCCAGGAAGTTTCATATCAGCACACACTCTGCTGCAGAGTGAAAATCTCATTCTACAGTACATGTTGTTTCTTATTTTACCTTCAAGTAAATGTCTGTTTTTATGAATAACAATGTTAATTTTCTTAGCTGCTTATGCCAGTTCAGAACTATATTTTCTGAATAGTGAATTATAGGATTGATATTGTATGCATTACTAGTTGTAATAAATAAAGAAGCACCCAGTTTCTTTCTATTTTTATCAGTTTAGGCACAGAGAAGTACGTCATGACTGTTTTAAGGCTTAAACAAACAAAACCACTGGTTCAGAGGAGCTGTAATAGTATGGCTGTTGTGATGGGTGTTATGCATTATGTAAAATGAACTCCACACGATGGACTGACATACAGTGCTGAAAGGGTGTGATACACAACAAAAGTAAAACTGACACATAATCAAAAGCTAAGAACACTAGGTTCTTTCATGCAACAAAAGAGTATAATGCTTGGCAAAAATGGTTTATTCCAAAGTTAGATAGGAGGTTCTTCCAAGACATTGGATCAACGAGAAGATGTGAGGTGGAAATTTATTGTTGATTTCCTTCTGTATCTGTCCAGAACAACTCCCCTTGACCTGGGCGTCTTAACTCATACTCTTGGCTAATCTTTAGTATAGCTATTCCTTCATCCAAAGCCCCTACTGTTGTTGTTATTATCATTATTATTGATATTATTGTCTCTTTATTTGGTGTTTGTAGATGTAGTAAAGCATATCTTTAGCCAGTACATGGGAGGCTATGAAATCAGTGAGAACAAATAAAAGCTATACATGCATTTCAAACATTATAGAAAAATTCTATATCGAAAGTCATAGTTGGGATATATTTATCACCTTGTTTCAAGTTTAAGAAGGTATTGTGCCAAGGATATTGTAATTCACCTGCTTAATATAATGTACACACAAAAGAAAGTGTAAGCATTAGACGCAAAAATATAATAATACAAGGTGCATTCAAGTTCTAAGGCCTCCGATTTTTTTTCTAATTAACTACTCACCTGAAATCGATGAAACTGGCGTTAATTCTCGACGTAATCGCCCTGCATATGTACACATTTTTCACAACGCTGACACCATAATTCCATGGCAGCGGCGAAGGCGTCTTTAGGAGTCTGTTTTGACCACTGGAAAATCGCTGAGGCAATAGCAGCATGGCTGGTGAATGTGCAGCCACGGAGAGTGTCTTTCATTGTTGGAAAAAGCCAAAAGTCACTAGGAGCCAGGTCAGGTGAGTAGGGAGCATGAGGAATCACTTCAAAGTTGTTATCACGAAGAAACTGTTGCGTAACGTTAGCTCGATGTGCGGGTGCATTGTCTTGGTGAAACAGCACATGCGCAGCCCTTCCCGGACGTTTTTGTTGCAGTGCAGGAAGGAATTTGTTCTTCAAAACATTTTTGTAGGATGCACCTGTTACTGTAGTGCCCTTTGGAACGCAATGGGTAAGGATTATGCCCTCGCTGTCCCAGAACATGGACAGCATCATTTTTTCAGCACTGGTGGTTTCCCGAAATTTTTTTGGTGGCGGTGAATGTGTGTGCTTCCATTGAGCTAACTGGCTCTTTGTTTCTGGATTGAAAAATGGCATCCACGTCTCATCCATTGTCACAACCGACGAAAAGAAAGTCCCATTCATGCTGTCGTTGCGCGTCAACATTGCTTGGCAACATGCCACACGGGCAGCCATGTGGTCGTCCGTCAGCATTCGTGGCACCCACCTGGATGACACTTTTCGCATTTTCAGGTCGTCATGCAGGGTTGTGTGCACAGAACCCACAGAAATGCCAACTCTGGAGGCGATCTGTTCAACAGTCATTCGGTGATCCCCCAAAACAATTCTCTCCACTTTCTTGATCATGTCGTGAGACCGGCTTGTGCGAGCTCGAGGTTGTTTCGGTTTGTTGTCACACGATGTTCTGCCTTCATTAAACTGTCGCACCCACGAACGCACTTTCAACACATCCATAACTCCATCACCACATGTCTCCTTCAACTGTCGATGAATTTCAATTGGTTTCACACCACGCAAATTCAGAAAATGAATGATTGCACGCTGTTCAAGTAAGGAAAACGTCGGAATTTTAAGTATTTAAAACAGTTCTCATTCTCGCTGCTGGTGGTAAATCCATCTGCCATATGGTGCTGCCATCTCTGGGACGTATTGACAATGAACGTGGCCTCATTTTAAAACAATGCGCATGTTTCTATCTCTTTCCAGTCCGGAGAAAAAAAATTGCAGGCCTTAGAACCTGAATGCACCCCGTATAGGGATCTCAATAAGTGATTATACAGTGTATTTATTACAATTTGCAGATGGCCAATGAATTTTGACCCTAGAGTATGAGGTATAAAATATATGACCAGAAAATTGATACAAGAATGTCAGTGTGAGGTTTAGATCTAAACACCATTAAAATGAAGTACTTTGTAAGCAGTGGAATAAATAAAAATTTAATATTGGAAGTATCGGAGAGTATCAGGCGCTGATGAATCTAAACACATAGTGGTGAAAAATACAAACATGAAAACAAGACAAAGAAATTGGGTCAAGAACAACTGTGGAAAAGACGACTATTTGTTTATTAAATGAAGATCCATGAGATAAAAACATGAGAACTGATATTGAAACAAGCATATTTAAAACAATAGCTGGAATTTTTTGTTTGAAAGGTCTTCTCACCAAATAGTAGAGACACTGAGTCATCAGCGAGCACGTAAACAAAACCGAAGATGTCACTAGCTTTTGGATGAACCCTTTTTCAAGCTAGAGTACACATACATGTGCGCGCACGCACGTGTGTGCCCACATTGTGCTGGCTGGAAACACCGAATAGCTACTATAGTTATGTAGCTTGAGTGGGGTGTTGGGGATGAGGAGAAAAATAAGGTTGGGAGGGGGAGAGAAGGGAAGGTTGGAGGAGAGTGGCTGATAGCTAGGAGGGAGGTAGCTGGTGCGCCACGTGTAGAAAGTAGTGCAGTGCATGTGTGACAGTTGTTATTTGATACTAGTAGTTTCACATGTTGCTCTACATTTAATACTGCAGGTTTTACCAATTGGTGGGGGAGGAGGGGGGGGGGGGGTTGGACTAAGGAACTGTGGGTGGATACTTTAAATCACGTTTTAAAGTAGGACTAGTATTTTAGGGTTATGAACCTTGGGATATGGCTGCTAATCTGTGGATTGGTTTTGCTTGGGTTTTTGTGGGAAATGAAAGAGAATCCAGAAGATATTAAAGCTGAATGCTTTTACTTCTGGATGAGAATAAAGAAATTTATAGCTGTAGCAGAACAGTACTAGGAGATTTTCAGGCTCAAATGGTATTATATTTCAAGTGAAATGCTTCTGGGTTGTTTTGAAGTAAGAAATTTTCTATTATTAAAAGGCAGCAGTGGGATTGTGTGGTTTCCAAATCAGTCTAATGAAGTTGTTCTGAGAGGCATCTTCTGGAAGTTTCAGAAAGCTAGCTGCAGTAGCCTGCGCAAAGGTAAACTTAAGAAGGATACATCTTGATTTCGACATTGACCCACTGATTTCTTTGCAGTTCTTGGCCTAAGAGATGAATTACACTGGATTCCACAAATCAGCTGTAACTGTGGATTAAGCAAAGAAACTGACATGAAAGTTGACTATACTGCAACAATGTTAATTTTCCACAAAACTACCACTTGCAAACCTAAATCTTTTGCAGTTAGCAAAAAATAGTATGTTTAACAGAATAAAATCTTCTTAGTCTTCAATCTGCGTCAATTTGAATAAAATGCTCGAACTTTCAGTGGCTATCTCCGTCATTGCTAGTATGGATTTCTGCTTATATAAGTATGATTGCAGCCTCTGGCACCAGTGAGAGACAGCTTAAGTGACACATGCACTAAAGGTGAGTTGGACAGCTCGTAGCAGCTCCAGCTGACCATGGGACCGAGTGACATGAAGTGGTGCGGGAGGCTCGTCCGCATTTGAAACAGGTACTCCTGCTTCCCTATAAGCTTCAAGCATCTGTCTTTGCTTCCTTTCGATATCCAAAGCTGGCCCCAACACCAAATTAAGTGTGACCCCCGCTTTGTGTTAAAATTGTTCTTGTTCGTTATAATCTCAGTATCCTCCTTTACAACGGAATCCCAATATGTTAATGCATGAGCCAAGACTTTTGTGTTTTCAGACTGTATTTTGTGTCTGTTTTCCAGGCAATGCTGAGCTATGGCTGACTTGTTAAGCTCCCTTTGTTCACTATGTCGCTTGTGCTCGATACAACGCTCTGCAACTGTGCAAATTGTCTGACCTATATAGATGCTTCTGATTTGTAAGGGGCACCATACACATCAGGCACATGAGGTGTTATGTTGTCATTAATAGGGTGCAACATATCTTGTGTCTTGGAAGCGGGCCAGAACACTGGTCTTAGTCCATGTTACTGCAGGACACATCCTAACTTGCTGCTTGTTGCCCCACAGCGTGGCAGGAATGCAGCCAGCGTGGTCTCTTCTGCTAATTTACAAGATGTCCTTCTTTGGTGGCACCTGAAAGCATTTGCAGCGTCTCTTTTGCTACAACCATTCTCTCTGAACACGTCTCCAGAGCTGCAATTCATACAATAGGTGGTAATCAGAAATAACTTTCCCTCTGTGCATTAATGTGTTCAGGACCACTTTTTTGTGTACAGGGCTGTAAAAACTATTGGCATTCAAGTACTGATCAGTGTACGTCAGTTTCCTGTACAATGAATGACCAAGCTGGCCTCCTGCCTTCCACTCAACTAAAACATCCAAGAATGGCACCTTGCCATCCTTCTACATCTCAGTAGTAGAAATAATGTTGAGATGGACATTGTTCATGCAGTCAGTGAACTGCTGAAGTGCATTTTCATCATGAGGCAATAACAGGATGGTGACATTGAGGTAACTTAGGAAGCAAGATGAACGCAACACTACAGAGTTCAGAGTTTGCTCTTCAAAGTGCTCCATGAAGAAATTCATGACTGCCAGAGACAGTGGTGATCCCATCATTGTGCCGCCCACCATTTCATAATATTCATTGCAATACAAGAAGTATGTTTCATTAGAACAAGACAGAACAGCTTGACGATTCCAGGTAGTACAAAAGAACCAGCATGTCTTGTACTGGCACCCTGTAAAATGTGATACAATGTCCAGACAAACCATTACATCATTGTGGCATATTTTCATTTTCTTGAGTGTTTCAACAAATGTCTGTGAGTTTGCAACATGGTTTTCTCAATGACCCAGTTTTGGCACTCATTATCCTGCCAGATGTTCGACCAGTCTGTAGGTGGGCGAACTGTGTGCACTAACAGTGGGCCTAAGAGGGACATTTTCTATATCTATAAAGCCTGAGAGGTCTGACAGTGTGGGTCATTAAATTCTGCAGTGCTTCATCTAGTAAACCAGTGTCCTCTAATAACTTCCCTGTCTTTTTGACAGTGGCCTGTGTCAGATCGCTACTTAGTTTCTGGTACACATCATATTCTAAATAATGTAGCACCTCCAGGTGGAAGTCATCAGTCGTGACAATCACAGTGGCATTTCCTTTGTTGGCTGCAAGACAACCAAGTCCTCATTCTCTCGTAATAAGTGCAAACCAAACTGTTGCTCCAGGTTAATATTAGATATCAGTGGCTTAGCTTTTACTAGTATTTGGCTGATGGTTAGTCTGACATCCTCGGCTGCATCATGTGAGAGATGCCGAATGCACTGCTCTATTCCAGTAAAAATATCCAAAATTGGCAGATGTTGTGGGGCTGGAGAAAAATTAAGTTGTGTACTCAGCACTGTCACAGAGCCATCATCCAGTTCTTGGTCAGAGAGATTAACAACTGATCTATGAGCCTTATCATTCTTCATGTAAGTTACTCCGTGAGTTAAGCGGTCAAACTTGTTACGCTGCTTAGACATTGTCTTGCGCAAATTTGTGTGCTATTGTGCTTCCGTGACTGTGTCCACCCACTCTCAATAGAATGACGACAAGGTTGATGACAAAAATAGATGACAATCAAATAAGTTTCTGGCATTAAGGTTGAGCTTATACCCTGTATATCACATTCACTTTCTCATAATGGTGTGAATTGCCCTCTTAAAAAATTTTGCCCACTGCACCAGTTTGAATGTGTTGCTTAACTACAGCAAAGTGATGAATTAACTTCTTGTTGTGGCAGTGTTGTGAAAGTGCTGAAGAACTCAGCAGATGTGATTTCTTTTTTCAAAGTTTTCTCAGCCATCTTACACTGTGCATTACATCCTCACATTAGAGGAAAGATATGTCGTCTCGGAGTCTTTTGCAGTGGCATGACTACCTCTGGTCTCGGTTAAATTAGTTGTAATTTGTTTTAATCTCAGTTGCTCCTTTACAACGGAATCCCAATATGTTGTCACATGGGTCAAGACTCTTGTGTTTTCAAACTTAATTTTGTGTTGGTTTTCAGGGAATTGCTTACCTATGGTCGACTTGTCAAGCTCTGGAACACTGATCTGAGTCCCTGTCTCTGCAGCACAGCACATGCATAACTTGCTGCTCATCACCCCACAGTACGGCAGGAAAGTAACTGGCTTAGCAGCTGACATTTTAAATGCTTTCAGGTGCCACCAAAGGAGGATGCCTTGTGAATTGGCAGAAGAGGCCAAGCCGGCTGCATTCCTGCCATACTGTGGGGCAATGAGCAGCAAGCTAGGATGTGTGCTGCAGAAACATGTACAGAAACCAGTGTTCTGGCCCACGCCATGAAACGAGATATTCTGTGTCCTGTTAAGATGGCATAGCTCTTTGTGTTCCTGGTGTGCATGGCATCCATTGAGAACGTGGAAGCATCTATATACAGACAATTCACACAGTTGCAGAGTGTTGTGCCAAGCACAAGTGACATATTAAAGAAAGGAAGCTTGACAAGTCAACCATAGCTGAGCATTGCCTGCAAAACAGACACAAAATACAAATTGAAAACATGAGAGTTTTGTCTCATGCACCAACATATTGGGATTCCCTTGTAAAGAAAGTGGCTGAGATTAGAATAAACAACAACAATTTTAACAGAGACCAGGAGTACACACTTAGTAGGGCATGGAGGCACACTTTGGATATCAAAAGGAGGCCAAGCTGGGTGCTTGACATTTGTAGGGATGTGGGAGCAGCAGTTTTGAATGTGGCACAGGCCTCTAATACCACTTGACACCGCACAGTCCCACAGTGGGCCAGAGCTGCTATGAGCTGCCCAACTCATCTTCTGCACGTGCATCATTTCAGCCATCTCTGATTGGTGCCAGACACTGCATTTGTGCCCGTATAAGCAGAAAATCATGCCAGCTCCAGCAGTCCGAGGTTTTCACTCCTGATGACAATGGTGGAGATAGGCTTCAAAAACTTGAGAATTTTATTCAAATTGACGCAACCTGAAAACTGAGAAGATTTTATTGAGACATGCTGCCTTAAAAGACTCCAAGGACAGAATTTTGTTCAAACTGACACAACCTGAAAACTGAGAAGATTTTATTCAGACATGCTGCCTTAAAAGACTCCAAAGACACAGCATGCTTAACAGTAAAATGGCAGTTGGAGACATGGGAGGAAGAGAAGATAGCTGAGATAAGCTACTTGGTTGATGTCAATACTAACTGCAATGGAAGATCATTGGGAAATTAGAGGCATCTAAAACTTGGACATCAGTGGCCAGGTAGATGAATGTTTAGTGTTGCTATTGTTCAGAGGTGGTGATATCAATTTATAACCACAGATTCAACATCTAGAAGGTTCATCCAATGATGGACAAGGGTCATAATCCATGTTTACTTCCATTACTGTCTGTAACGCAGCTGGGAAAAGTAAGATAACAAAAACTTACCACATAGTGGAGATGCTGAGTTGCAGATAGAGACAACAAAAAGACTGTCAGAAACAGAAAATGAGCTTTCAGCCAACAAGGCCCTCATGGGAGATAGAAAACACACACACACACACACACACACACACACACACACACACGTGAACGTATGTACTCCATGGAACTTCCACTCAGAATTGTAAATTGCAGATTTTTAGAAATGAAGTCATTGATCCTTACATACAACCTTGTGACTGTGCAACAAAATGTATCAAAGGAAAATTCAGTTATTAGATTTTGTTGCTGCTTTTAGGAGGTGAAATGCATATTACTATCTAACTTTTGGAACTACGAGTAACAGTTCCTTTGTTGGGGAGGAGAGGAAAATATTTTAGGAAAGGTTAGAAATGAAGAGCAGATCACTTAGGCCCCACGATGAAAAAGATCCACCTGCATTGACAATGAAGGTAAACAAGGTCTCAAACTGGGACTGGAGTTACTTACCCTTCCTTTTTAGTCTCCTCTAGTATACCCCTCTCCCCTCCGTGCCAAAGGGGCACTTAGTCCTGAAAGCTGGGTAGTATGTCTCTTTTACTTTTATAGGTGTTTGTTGACTGTATGTACTATATGTTGCATCTTCTGAAGGCAAGTACTGACCAGTAAGGTAACAGGGAAGACCACAACCAGTATAGCACATTGAGTGACCTGTCTCTGGATCTGAACACCATAAAAACATGGTTTGGGATACTCTTCAGGAATAACCACATACTTCTGCCCATAGTCATCCAAAGACTGTTACTACCACAAGAGCAGCTTTGTAGGAAGAATGACATTCACTTCATATAAAGTTAAAGACACTGTCGGTAGCCACATCACAAGTCACTCTATAAACACACTCTCTCTCTCTCTCTCTCTCTCTCTCTGTCTGTCTCCTCCCCCCCTCGTCCTCTCTCCCCCTTCCTCAACATTGCTTTTGGTGTACCTCTCTGGTGCATTTTGTATGTTACAAAATATGTACCAAGTTTGACCATAAAACTCATTGTTTGGAACTGTGTTATTTTATAAACGTTGTATAAAGCATTTTACACCTAAATTTCTACATGTTTGACACACAATTTTCTGAGTTATAATTAATTTTGTGTTTCTTCCCCCCCCCCCCCCCCCCCAAATCTCCTTTCATTTCTTTGTAGTTACACTTAAGAATGAAGTTAAAAGTATGACAAGGAAGTCTTTTTTTTTTTTAAAAAAAAAGAGTGAAAGAGAAAAGTAACTCTTATTCTAATATTTCGGTCCATGTTGTCTCATCATTGATTAGGTGCTAGTCCAGCTATTGAATTCCTATCTTCTTTGGCTCCACAGGTGCCATTTCCTTAATCTTTAGTGTTCTTTCCATGCTCACTCCTCCTATTCTATTCTTTTCACAGCTCCGGGATGTCACCCCACTCAAATGTGTTTACCAGTTGGGCTCTGCCTCGCTTCTCTGCACCATGATTTCCATCTTCTCTCTTTGTCCTGTTCCCCATGTTCTCTCCTGAAACAATAATGGCTCCAAATCCACATCATGTGGGATAAGCCTTCATTTCTTCTCTTGGAAGGGAACACCATCTCTTGCCTCCCATGTGTGGAATTGTCTACTCTGGAACTAATGACCATTTACTGGGCTCAATGTTTTATTAATCATTCCTCCCTCACCCAAGTTTTGTTATGATGGACTCTATGAGTGGCCTTCAGGCTATCACCCAGTGTTTTCCCCACCACCCCTTGATCTCTGCCATTCAACCTTTGCACCGATTTTGACCATGCTGTTTGTTCAGTTGATTTCCTTTGGTTTCCCAGCTGTGTGGGTATCCTGGGTTATGAGCTTGCCAATTGTATGGCTGGGAGGGCAGCCACCTACCCCCAATCTTTGTGACCCCTCCAGGGATGTATTTGCAGCTTCATGTCAAATTCTTTTTCAGTCAGTTGTGGGACCGTTTATGGAGGACCGTCCCCCTCGTCTAATGAAACTTGTGCAAAAATGTACCATCCTCTGCTGTCTTCATTTTAGCCATAGGGATTTTTATTCCACATTTATCCATTCTCCTTTGTAGCTGTGTCCCCCTCCTCTCACAGTAGTCCATAGTTGCTGGACTGCCCCCATCTTGTGCCCCTTCACACTAAATACGCCCTCCCACTTTCCTTGTCACATGTGTTAGTGGAGGACCCTTGTGGTTACATCTATCCTCAGTTTTCTTTGTGAAAGTGATTTGACTTCTCAGACTTAAGTGCCTTAATTTCTTTCCAGAATTGGAGTCCCTCAGTTAGCATTGGTGTCGATTTGGGAGGTCTTTGGCCTTGCCTCCATGCCAGCCAGGTTCCCCACCCCCTCCCTTTTCCCCTCTTCTTCTGTATGTGTTGTCTCCATTTTGTTGCAGTCATAGTATGGAGTGGGATCAGGACGGGTAGGTGGTGGTGCCGGTGCCCTGTAGTACCTCTGGGGTGTTCCTGCTCTCAGCCCACCCCACCTTCCCTCCCGTTTTTGTTACTCTGCTTGCCACCCTGACATTCCTTCCACCTCTTTGTTTGCACATTTCCCTTTCCCATTGACTGGACTGTGCTGCTGGTGTTGTTCCTACCTTAGTTTTTGCGACCTTGGGTCATGGGACCAATACCTTAGTTTTTGCGACCTTGGGTCATGGGACCAATGACCTCATGTGTGTTTGATGTCCCCCCACCCCTTCCAGTCAACCAACCAACCATAGACCTGTGGCTAGCAGAGGCAGTGTCTACTTCTAGTGGAGATCCACTTCGGGTTGTTAGCTGGTGTGAAGTACTACTTGATGTAGTCTGCTGCCAATGACAAATGCAGTGGCAGGGTGGTATTTGTGGCCACTCATCCTAGCCCTGTTATGATAGGATGTCACGTTTGGTCATGTAGACCACTGAAGCACCCCAGCAGAATGTAATCCAGGTCACCACTGCAGTGGCCTGATGCTTACACCATGCTGCATTGACAGTGTTCCATTCCTAGCAGCAGTTGGCAGGGCACAGTGTGTGGCAACTGAGCTCACTTAAGTGCCAGAATGGAGGCTTTCATTATGTCAACTCAGCCATTCTTGCAACTTCTCCAGTGGATTGTGGAAGGCATCCTTCTGGCTTGCCTGGCTGCAGGCTATGGATACTGATTTTGAAAGTGTTTTTTATGTCCATTAATCATTCCAATATTTTATTCTTTTATGAAAAGACTTATTAATGGACTATCTGATTACCCATTGTTACCATGTTACTTTTATGTCACTGCTTTTCCATCCCTTCCCAACCAATAGAGGTAAATTTCAACAGCACTACCATCAGTCAGCCAAGGAATCCAATAGTCACTGGATGTGACAATAATATCAGTCTTTTTGAATGTTTTCTGTGTCTTGGCCTTCCAATCTATATCTTTACCAATATGTCCACACAGGGGTGTGAGTGCTAGACAAATCTTATGTGGTGTTATTTCTTTCCAGTAGTAGTAATTGAGATGTGTTTTGCTGAAATTATTCCATACATTCCACACTTATGCTTTAGTAGTTACCCCTTCCCACCCATACCCCCATATCCACCATTTATGGTCAGTTGTCATCATGACTGTCACCATTTAGTGCAGTAATATCGAATACTGTGGATACAATGCTTATATTCATCACATTGAACACTTCCTATCTACACACACCATTTATAATGCTTTCCTACTAACAAGGAGACCTCTTTAATTCTCTAAAGCTAGAACTGGTTTTAAATGGGCCCCACAGCTCAATGTGGTAGAATGCTTGTCTGCTATGCAGGTGGCACAGTTTCAATTCCTGGCTGATGCAAATTTTTAAGCAAAGGTGCATATTCTATGAGCATATCTGTGAAATGTAAAATACATTAAGATGGAAGGGAGGAGGGAGGATGGGGTTAATTGCTGGTTTGTGTTTCAGTCTTCTTTTTTTTGTCATTTAGTTTCCATTCAGTTTAAATATGTATGCTATCTAAAGAAAAAAATTCATCCAATATACTGTGCTAATTAACACAGCTGATTATCGTGTTTAGCCAGTGATTAGCAGTCTGGAGTACTACTGATTTTTTTTTTTTATATATATGTAGGCATCTTTGTGTCAGTCAGGAATTGAACCCAGACCACTCATGTGGCTGGCAAGCATTCTACAACCCCACCTTGCAGCCTATCAAATAATTGTCCTAATTTAAATGAATTAGCAGTACAACATGTCCTTAGTTCTCACCACCCACCTGGCCATAATTTATGTTAATTTTTTCCATCTCAGAATTTCTTCACAGTAAGTGCTCCTTTCTTCACACCATTTTAGTTTTCATTTTCTGCCTTGTATATTTTTTGCTGTCCCCCCTCCCACCTCTATTACATGCAATGCACTAAGCTTTTCATTCTTACTAAGCTGTGCATGATGTTTTAGCAGTAATCAGAGTCTTGCATATTACCCTGTCTTTCATCTCAAGTTTTCAAATCCCACCCAGTGCGGTTCCCAACAAACAGTCCTTCCAGTAAGTCTCCCCTGACCTGGGGTTCTGTCTGATTTTTCCAAACTCTACTTCTTTTCCTAAACCTCTCCAGTCCTTTTCCTTCACCCCTCTTTCTTCATCATCAGCCTGTCTGCCAGAAGAAGGGGCCACTGGCTTCAAAAACTTGCATATGTAAAACCTTTTTTTATACGTAAGTTCTCCTGCTGCTGCTCAGTGAGTAGATTTTTTTTTCTATCCAATTACATTAAATGAATGTTGCCTGAGCCTGCAGTCATGTGTGTGAGTTGCATTTGTGTATGTGTGCGTATTGCTGACAAAGGCCTTAGTGGCCAAAAGCCATAATTGTGTGAGCCTTCTTGTTGTGCTTATCTGCGACTCAGCATCTCTGCTATATGGTTAGTAGCAACTTCCTTCCTCATAATATTGTTACATTCTATCCTGGATTTTCCATTGTTTGACTTATGTTTTACATCTGTTGTTGTAGCCAGTAAAAGTTTTATTATTGTGAGTTGAATCCACCTTTAGCTGTTGTTTTGTGTTTTCAGGGAAACTGGCAGCATGTCAGTGCCCGTGGTCTTAATGCCGCATCATTAATGGACAAATAAAAATAAAATTTGTTAGTGGAGGAGAGGTTCACGAAGATACTTGAGTCGGGAAGGTCTTTGCACATAATAGAACTTTTATAGGTGCATAGTGTTTGCTTATTTTACTAATTCAGGAAATTTTATCTTATTTGTAGTTTTATAGTTAAAAATGGGCTTGCAAATTTAGACTTGCAGAGTTTTCATTGCACAAACAGGAAGAGTGTGAATATTGGTAGATAAGTTTATTGATTTAGCAGCAGCGAAGAAAATTATGGAATGACGTGAAATGAAAAGTGAAAAATGCTCTATTATTCATAATTTTGTTTTATTTTACTTATGCGTGCACAGGACGCTTGTTAATTGTAAGTTTAAAACTGTTGATTTGGTGATAGTTGTCTGTTATGGTAGACAATGTTTTTTTTGGTGAACTGAACTGGAGTGGTGAAAGGAAAGAAAAGGGGAGAAAATGCAAAAATGGAATCTAGTGTAAATGTTCAGTCAGCAGGAAACAAAGGGTAGAGATCAGAAGACTTCAAAAGAAGAAAAGTAGGATTTAAAATAAAAATTGTATGAGAAGTTGGTAGCATATTAATAAATTCCTTTTTCAGTGCTGGTAGTTGATATTTTTATCATAAAAGAGGTGCAAAGCTAAGTATTATGATCATCATCTTGTGATCTCCCATGACTGTCTATTTGCCAGTGGTGCATTCTAAGCCACATACTATTTTTATTGTGCTGCTGTTATGCAGTATCTTTTCAAATTACAAATGTGATATTAATAAACCATTATTTATGGGCTTCATTGCCCCTCCTATCAGTTATTATGTTATTGTATTATTTATGTAAATATAAGAGGTTTAAAGTATATTCAGTGAGGATCTCAGTGCAGCACTGAGGATTTGTTGAAAGGCCATGATGCAATTCACAACATTGATAAATATACTGTAGTAAAAGTGCAAGAGAACTGCCACAGATGTATTATAGGACTGCTATTTCATGTACATAAATTCTCAGATTCCATCAAAATGGCCACTTGTTCCTTTTTAGTATGCATGTTGACATAAATTTTTATTTTTACTTAGCATTTTGTTTATAGTATTTAATTTTAAAATTTTTTGTGTTATTGGGGTTCCTGTAATGCTTGTTATGTTGAGTGCTTGAATATCATGCTTATTAAAAAAAAGACTTAGTGATTATAGTGAGGGAGCTATTAAGTTTGCTGATGAATGAAATTAATGTGACCATGTTAACACAATTTTGTCTCTGTCATTGTGTTGGATATTGTTTGTACAATTAATCTAATTACTTTTTTCTTTCTGTGTGTTATAGACTGAAATAACAATGAACTAAATTTCCTGCTCTGTTTTTGTTTGAGAATTTGTGAATGGTTTGCAATTTTATGTGGCAGTGCAAGCAATTTTTATGAAAATTTGATGTTTTTCTATAGCAGCCAGAAACATTGTCTGAATTGTTAGTGTGTCACTGCTAAGGAAAATTAGGTTTTTGTTTAAAATACAGCCTGAAGAATATATGAAGTACACTGAACATCTCCATCATGTACAAATGTCCACAGCATATATTTATAAGCTCATCTAGAACTACACAGTAGTTCCTAATATAAATGTTTTATATGATGTTTTCATGTGACTGTGAGTAGCTTTTTATACTGAAACATTGACCCAGAACATCACCATACATTGAAAGGACTGCATTTAAAGCAGTTATTTGTTGGTCTTAGGAATTTATAGCTGCAGTGCATAGCAAGTTCTGATTTCCTATAATGGAACTGTGATAATATTTTTGTACTTGTGTTTAATGTGTTTTGTGGCCCCTTGTGTTGTAACTTGAAAGCATGATATAATAATGCATGAACATGTATATCATATGTAAATTGTGTGTGTTACTAATTTATTTCTAGTCATACCTGTGATAGTTCGTTTTACACCACATGATGGTGGGACTCAATATGAAAAATAACAATGTAATTTGAAAAGGCTCTAATTCTCCCTTTATTGTGATACTTGAAAGGAATTATCTGCTTCAAACTATTATACAGAAATTATTTGCATTATATTAAACATCTCAATAATAGTCCTTTGTACTGTAGTGGCACAGGTCAAGTGCATAGATTTCATGATTATTGCAGTTTCTTTTGACACTTTTTTTGTAAAAATCTTAGTACATTCCAGAAAACAAAAAATCTTACTTTGTGTCAAAATTTATTTTATGTACATTTTAATAATTTTTAACTGGTACATTGCATACAGGATGACTACCATGCTAAGCCAACTGTTAATTTTCGAATTATAAGTTGCAGATATGTAGCTTTTTATTTGAAGTTTTAATCTTTTGTTGTACAGTTATTCATAAAAGGGTTACATTTAGTATGAGGAGATATTTGTCAGCACTAAAACTTTCATTTTCAAGTATGTAAACAGAATGTTTTGTAGTAAATTTTTCAGAATATTTGTCGCATTAACGTCAGAGATATTAAAGAAAAAAGTCTTGCCCAGAAAACACACATAACTATGTGAATAGGCTACTTTGCTTGCAGGATGTTATCCACAGCCTGAAATAGTTAAATTTTAAGTGTAAGATACAACTTTAGAAACATTTGTATTTAATGGGATTCTACATTTGGTACTTGCAATTGTAGAATCTTCTCAGCCACAAAAGAGAGATTCAGCCATTTGTGTTCTAGTAGTTTAAATTAATTTATTTGAAGTGCCTGAGCTGTTAACTTCATAGACATTTTATGAGAATATTTTGGTACTAATTAATTCAAATAGTTAATACTGTGCACTTATTTACAACTGAACATAAACAGTATTTAACACTTCAAAATTCTGTGAGGACTGTTAGATGTACTGAGCACTATGGAACTTCTTGCACATTCCATAAGCCACAGGAAACTACAGTGGTATGCTTAACTTATTTTGTCTGCACAAATAAAAACTTCATCATTGAGTATAATTGTGGTTACTGAAGGGAGAATTCATTTACCAATTGTACCTTAAATACTATGCAAGATGTGCTATGTTCTTAAGTAAATAAATTATACTTTTAATTCAAAACAGAACTACTTGTATTCATTTTCATATTCCCATACAAATTATCTGAGTGTACCAAATTCTCCATCTAAGCTGTTTGCTAGCTGGTCGTAGAGAACATACTATTGAAAAATGTCATATTTTAACTTTAATCAAAATGAAAGCAAACACTGATTTTTTATATTGTGTAAAGAAAAAATATCAACTGTGGATCACAAGTACAGCAGAATAAATATAAGCACAACTGTGTTCTAATTTACCTGATGTAACATATCTGAAACTTTGCAAAAACAGACATAATGTCTTATGGGACAACAGCAATCAATGATTTTATAATGTTACTTAAAATCCGTCTTGATTGCAAAAATTTTTTTTTTATTTTTTTATTATTCATATGACCGGTTTCGGTTCATTCAGAACCATCTTCAGATCTGATATTTCAGTTACAGGAGTAACCCGTCCAAATCCAGCACCTTTCACGTGCTACGTGACGTAGCACGTGAAAGGTGCTGGATTTGAACGGGTTACTCCTGTAACTAAAATATCAGATCTGAAGATGGTTCTGAATGAACCGAAACCGGTCATATGAATAATAAAAAAAAATTTTTTTTGCAATCAAGACGGATTTTAAGTAACATATCTGAAACTCATTGTTAAATTTAGAATCACATCGCTGGTAATATAATGTTGATGCCTTTTAGAGCATTTAAATTCCCGTTGAGCTCAGAATATGACGCTGAGAGGTTCTTTAATTACAGCACAGAAGATATATTTCTTTGTTATCACATGACAGTACAGAAGTGCAGAAGATGGTGTATGTGATGTGCAACAATTTGTTAGTATTAGTAATTATTTCATTCAAGGATCAATTTATCATGATATTGGATATGTCAGTTTAATATTAGCAAATTGTTAGTCATACACATACATACATACATTACATGCATACATAGGAGTATACACATGTGTTTAATGAGTAAATGACAGGTCAGGCAGCTGGCCAAGGCCTTGTTGAGGGAACCATTTTCTCATTTGCCTGACATGATTTACAAAAATTTAAATCAGTATGGCCAGATGGAGCATGAGTCCCTGTCATCCAGTGCCTTAGCAAATGCAATATCTCACTCAGGTTTTCCTAACTCTCTAAGCAATCTTTAACTGTGTTGTATGCAGTATTTGAGAGGAACACACTGACTGCCCGTTGAAAAAAAATTTGCTTTAATTGTATCTTTCTTCTGCCTGGGCAAATTATTATGCAGTTTAATCCCTGATAAAAAATGGCGTTTAAATGTTTTTGTTTGTTTCTCCTGGGTAAAAATAAGTTCAAAATGTCTCTTGTTCCATAATCATTTATAAAATTATCCTTCCTACCCCTCCTAAAGTGGCGTTACGTCATCCACCCAACCTACACAACATCCTGGTGCATCCCTATGCCACCACTATCAACTCCTGTCTTCCTGTGGAAGATCAAAGTGCAAGACCTGCACAATCCAACCATCCAGCATTTCCTAGTCCAGTCCTGTCACAGGAATATCCTATGCCATCAGGACCAGGCCGCCTGTGAGAGCAGCCATATATATAATATACCAACTCTGCTGCAAACACTGCACAGCTTTTTATGTCCAACCAACTTTCTATCAGGATGAATGGTCACTGCCAGACTCTTACCAAAAAGAAAGTTTACTACCCATTGACACAACATGTAACTGAGTATAACATGCTTGATTTTTAAACAGTTGTTTCACACCCCGGGCTATCTCGATCCTTCCGCTTCTCCACCAGTCTCTTTGAACTACGCAGATGAGAGTTATCCTTGCAACACATTCTTCACTCCCATAATCATTCTGGCCTCAATCACTTTCCCCATATACTCCACCCAGCAGTGTCCTTTTCCTCCATCCTGTCACCCCCTCCCAAATTCATGTCACGACTTCACCTTCAGTGTGTACTGCTCCGCACCGGCTCCTACAATCATGCATCACATGCCTAGCCTGTATACCTACCACCCATCTTTCGGTATTCCTAGATGGCAGACCAGCTGTCACCTGCCGAGGTACAAACCACCTGCCCCCATCTCTCCCTGCCACCCTCTTCTCTCTCTCTCTCTCTCTCTCTCTCTCTCTCTCTCTAGTCACCTCTCCGTACACAACCCTGGTCTGATCAGCACATTGGTGGATGAATTCAATTGGCACAGTAAGGGTACCAAATTTCTTAAATATTTCCTTGTCTTTTATGTATACATCACATTTTTTACTACTGGTATCTGTTAGTATATGGTCTAAGACTAATGCTAAGTTTTTAGTTCCCCTCATAGCACTTTACCACTTACGCTATTCAGAGTGTTTAGGAAGTCATTACTTATTCCAATGATAAAAGTTGTGTTAGTGTTTAACGCCTCATAAACTATGTTAGTCTGGGACCTGAGACTTTGTCTAGGACTTCAGTTAATTTATTTGAAGAAAATGTGTCCACGTTGTCAGTAGGTGAGTGATACAAACAAAAAGATTAACTTTTTATGGAAGTCAAGCTTTATCAGTTCATTGGCTGAACTTTAAAAAAATATTTATCTATAGTAATTATGATCAGAGTTTGTCAATCTTTAAAAAATGTCCCAATCTGATACAAATGAATTTTGTACTTCTGTATTTATATTTTAAAAAAAGGAAAACATGTTTGGCAAAGTTACCTGGAAAACTGGGCAACTTTGCCAACTGTGTTAAAATACATGGAAATCACTAAAAAATTACCAAAAAATAAGTTTAAAGCAATGAAAACAAATTACACATTAGTATGAAACAATTTAATGCAAAGATAGTTACAAAGAAAGTGATACAGAAATCTTCAAAGTTAAAAGAAAAGTTTAATGTTTTCATCAGAAAAGAAAAATGTACCTCTGCTTTGATTAGTGATGTACAAAATGTCTTTTACATTCAGGGATACTTCATCTGACACATATGGGAAGTAAAAATTTTTTCCCATTTGTTGTATGAAGATGTGACATCTCAAACTCCCAAATTGAATAAGTTTATCAAAAAACTGCTTGACACTTTTTTGTCAGCAGTGTTACTACAACAAACATTCCAAGCTTTAGTTTTGTAACATCCTGGGCCATTCAGGCATTAATTTCACAATGCTCATGAATGGCTGAATTATGATCCTCTTAATAGCAAAAAGCAAGATCACACTGGATCAACTAATTCCTGACTATCTAGTTCTTCCACAGATTCTGCATCTTGTTGAAGCTCAGAATCAGATGTTTCATGGAAGTAAAATGCACGGTCAGATTCATCACTTCTGTGATGGCTATTCCTCTGAGTGTTCTTCCTTCTACCAGTCCCCTCAATTTGTTTCATTACAGGGATACTCGGAAGAGATTGGTGGTTTATCAAGTGTGATTTGTCAACAGTTTCTCCTGGTGCCACATCACTTCTCCTTCTTCACGTCTTCAGTGGACTCTGACTACCATTTTCACAACAGGCTTGAGGTTCATTCATGAATGAATCACTAATTCTCATAGGTGCGCCATTGCCATCAGATCTCTCTGCATGTGGGGTTCTAGAACAAACTTCTTCAGGATTTAGTGGCACAATGCCACATTCATTTTCTCTCCTCCATCCAAAAAATGGGAAGTTTTGCCAACGATTTGGGAAATGCAATTTTCTCGAGTGTCTTGGAACTAGATGAGTTTCTCATCTTATACTCTGTCAATATGGCTCTCCATTTCCTTTTACTTGGAGCAAAGACTGAAGCATCTAGAGGTTGACACAGATCAGTGGATGCTGAGAGCAAAAACACAAAGCAAATGCGACGAATTGGTATGCCTTGATAACTCACATTCACTTGGCTACTAAGATTATCTCCTATTAAAAATTTGGGGCCAGGTTTCTGGAAAATGGCAGAACAAAATGGGAAAACTACTTTTCAAAATGCAGAGCATCAATCTAACCACTTGCTGTTTAGCCATATTTGTTCCTTTTGGTCCTCGTAAAATACACAGGTCCCTTAATTGCAGAGACTGATAAACTACTAAAAGAGGAAGCAGTTCACCTGACACCAAAGCAGCAAACATCAAATAAAAACTTACTTAGGTAGAGTTTATAACTCTTTCTTGATACTTGCATCCCCTATGAAATAATACTCATTTGGACCCTGGATCATCAGTCAAATTTGTCTTATCATAGTTGAATATGTGGGATGGTGGAACTCCTTCTAACGAAGACTAAAGTATGCTTTAAGCTGATCTATTCCAAGCTAGCTCTTGCACAGGAAATATTTTGGCACTTGTGTGAAGAAAGTCTTTGCTTATGCCAATTCATAAAAGAATGCTACTAGTCATTACCAGGTAAGTTATTTTTGAATTACAGAATCTGCTTCCCCATCAAATCCAAGAAATTTTTCACAATGAGCCATAGATCAAGGGTATTAAGAGACACTCCCCAACATGCACACATGAGGAATCATTTGAGCATCTCCTCTTCTTCTTCTCTGCTCAGCACAGTCTGACACCCTCGTTTCTTTAAGTGGAGACTCTTTACTTTGTTCTCAATTGGTCTTTGAGGGATATTGAACTCTTTTGCAGCTTTTCCACTACTCATTTGCTTATTAATCTCTGCAGAGACAGCTAGCTGTAGTGTGGTGTTGTCATAATTTTGATACCTGTTTACTCTCGGTTTGGTCTTGGCTTTACAATAAATTCTAGGTTGGCAAAATTGTCCCATTTTTACCAAGCTTCCTGGTAAAACATTGCCAAGTTACATTATTATGCTAAATACACTACATAATTTTATTTCTGAAACTGATTCTAAAATGATAATATACTGCACTGAGCAAAAGAAATAGCTTTCACTTACATCGGAATGAGTGGGCAGGTCTAGACGTGTTTGTAGAGTACCAGAAAGTTCATGTTACAAAAGCTCAAAGAAAAAGCACTGATAAAGACCAGGAACCAATGAATAAATGTAAATTGCATGCCAAATCTGTCATTAATAGTTGTCCGGTGCAGTGAAAGCAGTGGCGCATCAATTTGATGATCCAGGAACTTGGCAGGGCACCAAGGATATTTTCATTCAAAAAGTGACAAAGTTGCCCTGCTTTGCAAAGTCATCCCAGTTATGGTACTTCTTAAGTGTTGGGGCGAGAAGAGCGGGCAGGAGAAAATCCATACAACCAGCACCACCAATGAGGCATAAAATCACAGCCTAGCACTGCAACATTCTGGAAAACTTTATCCCTATCTCTGCCTAATCATATTTGAGCCTGTCATGAGCTATGCAGTGACCATCTAGCAAAACAGTTCTGAACTCATGAATTTTTATTATTACAGGCATAAGGAGCCAAAATAATACCATGTGAAATGAAAGCTGGGCTCTATAAATGTTCAACAGGACAGTACTTGTCCACTTAAAATTACAATTTCCTGATCTGAGAGTCCCTATTCACTCTTGACATTCTACACTGAAAAAATGGCTACAGTGTCTTAGTACATTGTAACACTTACAGTACACTTGTCACATCAAGATGTGCAAAATGTGGCAGTGGGTGACAGTGGAGTGGCATGCAGAAGGTGGTGGTAGCTGTGGGTGGCCGAGGTCCATACACACACGATACCTGCCTGGCAGCAGCACCAGAGGTGGGGACAGCTGCCTGACCAATGATGGAGATACACACCCCAGCATGGAGGGAGGACACTCATGGGGTTGATGGCAGGAGGCTGCCCAGTGCAGCATGACAGAGCTCTCAGGATGGGCAGGCACACACGCAGCAGTCAGCAGCACTGACAGATTAGTGGTGTAGACTGTGCAGTTGTGGGCTGCAGTGGCTGATGTGGCCCCAGCGAGGTGTGCTGTGTTGGCCACAAGTAACAGGGGTTGCTGCAGTCCAGTCAAGGGCTGCAGGTGGGTAATGTGGGGCAGTGCTTCTGGGTGGGATTGGCAGGTGGGCTATGCCGCAGGAAGGCAGCAGTCAAGGTGGCTAGGAGTGTGCACAACTTGGGTGGCAGGCTCAGCTTCAGCAGAGTGTAGCCCTGGCTATGTTCTCAGATGGTCCAGCAGTTGAGCCATGCCAACCATGAATATTGCATCCATGCATTTGGTGAGCCTGCGGAAGCAACACAGGATTTTGCAGGCCACATGCATCTAGACAGCTTTGCAATGATATGCTGCTAAGCATTTCAACAGTTAACACACAGCACAGACTCAAGCAATGTGCACTTATGCAGTGTGGCGCACTGCTCTCTGTAGCGAGGTGGACACATGGCAGCACTAGTTGACAAGCAGCAAGATGACTATAGACCACTGCAGCGAAAAAGTGAGCAGATGCAGCGCTTACTCATCAGCAAAGCTGGTGTGCTGGTACACCCACAGCATGCTAACAATGGCAAAATTTTATGACCAGCTGCATAATGATGGAATTGAATCAAAAACATGGCTACCCTTTGGGCTGAATTGTGGATTCTGTTACGATTCTTACACCTATTAGTACAGGATTCTGGGAGCAGGATGGGTTGTAAGTGCTGGAAGGGAGGCTGGTCTGAAACAAAAAGAGGGAATTAAAGGGAACTCATGGTACAGTCTGCAACTGTGGTATACTATGGTATGCCCTGTGGGAGGAGATGGAAGATGACTGCCAATCTAAGAGTTAGGGCTTAAATGATGAGGAATAGGAAACAGGAGAGGTGGCAGTTCATATCTATGCTGCTAGTGGCTGGTCCTAGTGAACAGAAAGTCAGAAGCAGACAACATGAAGGCTAGATAGACAATATCTGCTCTCTCAATTGCTGGAAACCAAACAATTTAGTTCTTCACTCCAAAACCTTCTGATAGCCACATATATGACCTGTGTCCTATGTTCACTATTGACTAAATTTGTGGCATAGGTTTGCCAGCAAATTCAAGAGAGTGTCTCTTGTCAGTAAGTTTATCTGGATAAAACAGCCTCAGTTCTGAAAGGTAAGCAGCTTGGGTCACAAAGGCATGATGTATGTTACACTGGGATAATAGTTGTAAAGACTTGGCTAGGCTCCTTGAAATAAAAATTTTTAAACTGAGTCCCTAATATTGGGTATTAATAAACCACTTCAACTGTATTTAGTCCTTTTATTGTTGGAACTCTACATGTTTTGTGCCACTGAAAGTAATATCTTCAGGTGACCATATCACTAAAACATTAGAGCAGAAAAGTTCGGAACATTTTTACCTAACATTTGTTGCCCATCAGAACAAAACACTGCTATAAGGCAGTATGTCATAGAATATAACAGCTGGATTCCAATATAGTGGATGGGTCCACTTATTCAGTCTATACGGAATCGTGAACAGGGGATGTGGCTGCATGCTCTGTCATACTGAGTCAACTATAGACACATTTTGTGGGGGCACGAACCTTAGCAAAGTTCAATTGGACACTTGCCAAGCCCCAAAACAAGGGAAAAGTAAATTTGTCCATACAAAAAAAGTTTTTTAAGAGTTACCCTGACTGTAAAATTATTTCAAGAAGTGTACCAAAAGAGTCTCCACTGGAGGAGTAAGTCAAGGAAAAAACATTATTAAAAGGGTAAACATTAGTAATGTGGCTTATCTGACTTCACAGTAGACTGAAAACTTATAAACAGAAGTGATGGGCCATTGTGTGAAGAAGAACATGTCATGTGTTGACTGAGGAAGGACCTGTGTCAAGTGTCAAAAGGCACTTACACCTCAGCTGTACAATGTTGTTGTTATTGTGGTCTTTAGTCAGCTCTCTATGCTACTCTATACTGTGCAACTCTCTTCATCTCTGAATAACTACTGTAAACTACATCCTCCTGAATATGCTTACTGCATTCATCTCTTGGTCCCCTTCTGTGATTTTTACCACCACACTTCCCACCACTACTACAATGGTGATCCTTTGATGTCTCAGAATGTGTCTTATCAACTGATCTCTTCTTGTAGCCAAGTTGTACTACAAATTTCTTTTCTTACCAGTTCTCTTCATTACCTCCTCATTAGTTACATGATCTGCTCATCTAATCTCCTGCATTATTCTATAGCATTTCATTTCCAAAGCTTCCATCCTCTTCTTGTCTAAAATGTTTATCATCCATGTTACACTTCCATGCAAGGCTACGCTCCATACAAAAACCTCCAGAAAAGACTTTTTAACACTTACATTGATATTTGATGTTAACAAATTTCTCGTCTTTAGAAATGCTTTTCTTGCCATTGCCAGCCCACATTTTATATCCTCTCTACTTTGGCCATCATCAGTTACTTTGCTGCCCAAATAGCAAACCTTATTTGCTACTTTAAGGGTCTCATTTCCTAATCTAATTCCCCTAGAATCACCTGATTTAATTCTACTCCACTCCATTATCCTTGTTTTGCTTTTGTTGATATTCACATTATATCCTCCATTCAAAACATTGTCCATTCCAGTAATTTTCCTGTAGGCAGTATCTATCTTTCCCCTAGTGAAATATGCTTCTAAATCTTTGCGTTTGTCCTCTAGCCATTCCTGCTTAGCCATTCTGCACTTCCTGTTAATCTCATTTTTTAGCCACCTGTATTCCTTTTTGCCTGCTACATTTGTTACATTTTTATGTTTTCTTCTTTCATCTGTTAAATTCAATATATCCAGTGATACCTAACGATTTCTACTAGACCTTGTCATTTTATCTATTTTATCCTGTGCTGCATTCACTATTTCATCTCTTAAAGCTACTCATCCATCTTCTGCTGAATTGCTTTCCCCAGTTGTCATTGACTAATGCTCTCTCTGAAACCCTCAACAATTTCTGGTTCTTTCAATTTATCCAGGTCCTACCTTTCTGCAATTTCTTGAGTTTCAAGCTACAATTCAAACAATATCTTGCCCTGGAAATATCTTAAAATTTTAAATCCGATTCAAAATTCTCTGTCTTACCCTTATATAATCAATCTGAAACCTTCTGGTACCTTCAGGTCTCATCCAAAAACATAAGCTTCTTTCATTACTTTAAAACCAAGTGTTACTGATGATTAAATTATGCTCTGTGGAAAATTCTAGCAGATAACTTCCTCTTTCATTACTTTCCCCCAGTACATTTTCACCTACTATTTTTCTTTCTCTTCCTTTTCCTACTGTCAAATTCCAGTCACCCATCACAATTAAATTTTCATCTCCCTTAACTATCTAAATAATTTCTTTTATATCATCATACATTTCTTCAGTCTCTTCATTTGCGGAGTTAGTTGGCATATAAACTTGAATATATACAGTCATGTAGGCAGTGCTTTTTTGGTAGTGTAAATGAACAAAGCTTATGTTATGTCATGGTGCAGTCTCTCACCCTGCTATCAGTAAGTCGGACAATGTATATTATCTAGCTATGTGTGTTCTCAGTGTTGTAATTAGATCAAACTTTCTTGGTGTGACTGTATAGGTAGGTTGCTTTTATCTGCAACTTACTGACTAGCAGGTCCAGAACCATACTGGTGTTTCATTTCCGAGTCCCATGTGGCAGCAGCATGTTATTGTAATTTTGTATGAGAGTCACTATTGAAGTAAAAGTCAAAGTGTTTGATCAGTCAGAATTGGTGCCTGTCTCGTGAATTCTGATGAGTGTCATCTGCATCTTTGAGTATTTATTGTAACTAATCCACACCAAACAAATTGGAGGAAATATGGCCTCCACAATGTACGTGATTTTAATAGATTCTCTTGTTATTTATTTTATGGTGTATCAACATCTCCCAGACTTTTGTTGTGTTACTGCAAAGCTTAATCAGCTCACACAAATGGGAGTGCAGTGTAAATGACTGAATAACAGATAAGAAAAGTTAATGTTAACAGGTCAAGTATGTGCAGATGAACTTCAGGTACACAACACAAAATGGTAGTTCTGTGTTGTCAGTCAGTTATGTCTCCCCACTTGTCCTCTTCTTACTATGCCAGGCAGTTTATTCTATCCTATGTTGTGAGAGTAGTTTTTGACAGAAAGGGAGAGTTACAGTGATCTGCAAACTGTAGCTGGAGGCAGATAAGTTCACTTTTTGGTCATTAATACATCTGCAGGGAGTCAAAACACAGACTGCGGCAAATGCAATGGCAGCATTGTCTTATGGGCCTGGAGGCAAGCAATGACCAACCACAGCTGCAAAGGCAGCTTATGCATCTGTGTGCAACGTGATGGAGATGATATCACAAGCTAATCTTTTAAATTATTTTCTAACTGTTGGGCTACTTATAACATTCAGTACAGACTTCCAATAGTAGTAAGGGCCCAGTAAATTCCATTCTACAGACTGGTAGAGGGTATTATTGATATGAACAGAATTAAGTGGGAACAGAGTAGTACTGAAGCTTTCAGTCCGGATATGTACTTAACACGAGTACAGAATAGGTATGAACCTGTGGTATAATCTCCTAGTGTGGTTTCAGTAGAGCAAGGCAAAGGTGAACCAGTTGTGCTTGATCTGTATCTACCGGTTGAGAAGATACTCACATAATGACAGAATCAGTAGAGGAGCATTTGTATTCAGATTTTAGGCATGAAGGGCAAAATGTTTCGATAGTGTCATTAATTGAGACGTTAAGCAACTTAAAGTTCAAATTAAAAAAGGAAACTGCAAATTTAAAAGTAGAAACTGATAAAGGAAAAGTCATTTTAAAATCAGAGTTTGATAGTGTAAATTCCAAGCTACAAAAGGAAATTAAGCACATACAAACTCATACTTCTAACAAAATTTCTAAACTGAAATCAGAGGTGAAATAAGACATTGGAAATCAGTTTGCTGCCTTCAAAGTACAATTGGATGAGCAGATTAAAGTACAGCTGAAAAACATTGTTGCAAAGGTAGACTTTAAACAAACTGCTGTGCATAAAAGTTGGGAAACATGCACAAAAGTCTCTGACCTACAGGTAGAGAAAAGGATGGAAGCCAGTGAAGTCACTTTCTGAGAGCAAGTAGAGCTATAGATGGATGTACATAAGGCTCTGTGTAAAGAACTGGTTATTATATGCAGTGTTATCATACACAATCAGTGTACTAATTTAAGTAATTATGTGGTAGACACAAGTCACACTTTGTATGCTGAGCAAAAAGTAGATGAGGCATTTTTGTAGCTTGTAGATAATCATGTTGTTGATGAGAAATAAGTTCAAGAGTGACCCTGAAAATTTTAAACGTGTCTAGAAGTATATTAAAGTCTTTGCTCACTACCTCAGTGAAAGCTGTCTTCGTTTGCTGTAGCAAATTCAATCATTTCAGTCAAAATTATTCATATAGGAATTTATGGATGTGTAGTTGGTATCTTGACCAGCATGTGACATAGAAGGTTGAAAATATTCCATCTATTTCAACTTATGTAATTCATTTGAGTAAAGGCCAGTTCAATTGGCCATCACGTCATGGCACCATCACATTGAGGTGTATTCACACTGTCTGGCATGTCAAGTCTGTTCAAGTCATGTGGTCTCAACTGGTTTTACACATGAATTGTGATCTTTGCATAATGATTTCCAGCTGCTTTTACACATGAAGTGTACGTACACAATGTGGTAGCTCATATATATGGATGCAGGAGTCTAATAAACAGTTGTTCAAAAGTTATCATTTGCTCAGAGGACAATAAATGTGACTCACAGTAGAGCAGGAGGGAGGTGGGCAAATGATTGTTTTGATACGTAGCAAATAAACAAAGCAAATAAATATTTCTTATGGTGTAAGACCACATATTGCTCAAACTATGTGATGGTAACACGTAGTTACAATCAATGTGACATGTCGTTTATAGAAATCGTATTCATTCAAGAAAGCAGAGCTGTTTCGATTACTGCGATGCCTCTGGCAGGGTAGGGTTAGTTGATTGAAGTTCAAAATGTCCACGCCTTTACGATATGGACGTGCTGCTGCAATAGCCTATCTCGCACTTCCGATCTATATTCTTTCGTAGTGAGCATTCTTTGCTGGACATAAACAATAACATGGGAAAGAGGCCGGTGTCACGCCGGAAGATAACTTTGTTGTTGATAATGGTTCCTCCAATGCTGTATCATATTTTCTTTCCATTTGACCAGCGGACACACTTAGTGGCTGACACATGTGAAGACATTGCTAATTGTGACAGATAATTTTTTTCATCTTTCTCTCCTTTTGTGTCCATTTCCTCTGTACTTGTATATTTGATTGTTTAGAATATTTTATGTTTTTTCTATAACATGGAATGTGTATATCTGATCTTCTACGTAATGCTTTTGTGAAATGCACTGTGTAAAGCTAATTGAAAGAAGGGAGCCCTCACACATTCAGTATTTACTGACAATAATACTGTCAGCCGTGCGAAGTGGCCAAGCAGTTTGAGGCATCACGTCACGGACTGCGTGGCCCCTCCCGCCAGAGGTTCGAGTCCTCTCTCGGGCATGGGTGTGTGTGTTGTTCTTAGCGTAAGTTACTTTAAGTTAGTTTAAGTAGTGTGTAAGTCTAGGGACAGATGACCTAAGCAGTTTGGTCCCGTAGAAATTCACACATTTGAATAATACCGTCAACAATATAATGTCAAACCTCAATATATTTTAGTGATTCTCACACCATCAACATTTTTTTTGTTGAGTCATCAGTCCCCTTACTGGTTTTATGCGGCCCACACGAATTCCACTTCTGTGCCAACCTCTTCATCTCATAGCAGCACTTACAACCCACATCCTCAATTATTTGCTGGATGTATTCCAACCTCTGTCTTCCTCTTCAGTTTTTGCCCTCTACAGCTCCCTCTACTACCTGGATGTCATTCCCTGATGTCCTATCATCCTGCCCTTTCTCCTTGTCAGTGTTTTCCACATATTCCTTTCCTCTCTGTTTATGTGCAGAACCTCCTCGTTCCTTACCTTATCAGTCCACCTAATTTTCAACATTTGTCTGTACCACCACATCTCAAATGGTTCGATTCTCTTCCATTCTGATTTTCCCACACAGTCCATGTTTCACTACCATACAATGCTGAGCTCCAAACGTACATCCTCAGAAATTTCTTCCTCAAACTAAGACCTGTATTTGATACTAGTAGACTTCTCTTGGCCAGGAATGCCCTTTTTGCTAGTGCTAGTCTGCCTTTGATGTCCTCCTTGCTGCATCCGTCATTGGCTATTTTGCTGCCTAGATAGTAGAATTCGTTAAGTTCATCTGCTTCTTGACGATCAATCCTGATGTTAAGTTTCTTGCTGTTCTCATTTCTGCTACTTCTAATTACCTTTGTCTTTCTTTGACTTACTCTCAGTCCACACTCTGTATTGATTAGACTGTATAGTCTATTCAGCAGATCATGTAACTCTTCTTCACTTTCACTCAAGATAGAAATGTCATCAGCGAATCGTACCATTGGTATCCTTTCAACTTGAATTTCAATTCTACTCCTGAATCTTTCTTTTATTTCCATCATTGCTTCTTCCATATACAGACTGAATAGTAGGGGCGAAAGATGAGCACTTCGTTCTTGGTCGTCCACTATTATTAGTCCCTCTTGGCTCTTGTATGCATAGTGCATTACCCATCGCTCCCTGTAGCTTACCCCAATTTTGCTCAGAATTTCGAACATCTTGCATCATTTTACATTGTCGAACGCCTTTTGCAGGTCGACAAATCCTATGAAAGTGTCTTGGATTTTCTTTAGTCTTGCTACAATTATCAACCACAACGTCAGAATTGCCTTTTCTAAAGCCAAACTGATCGTCATCTAACACATCCTCAAATTTCTTTTCCATTCTTCTGCATATTATTCTTGTCAGCAATTTGGATGCATGAGCCGTTAAGATGACTGAGGGATAATTCTCGCACTTGTCAGCTCTTGCTGTCTTCGAATTGTGTAGATGATATTTTTCCAAAAGTCAGATGGTATATCGCCAGACTCACACATTCTACACACCAACTTGGATAGTCGTTTTGTCGCCACTTCTCCCCATGATTTTAGAAATTCCGATGGAATGTTATCTATCCCTTCCGTCTTATTTGATCTTAAGTTCTCCAAAGCTCTCTTAAATTCTGATTCTAATTCTGAATCCGCCATTTCTTCTAGATCGACTTCTGTTTCTTCTTCTGTTGTATCAGACAAATCTTCCCCCTCACAAAGACCTTCAATTTGTATTATTGTTTATATTATTGTATATGTATTATAATATTGTCAGTATTTTGAGTTGGCGACACGCTTTCGTGAAGACAACATGTCAAACCAAGAAAAAGCATGAGCCATAATCATATTAGCATTGATTGCCAAAAATAAACAACTGAAAATAATGAAATAGACGAAATGGATTCCTGAGTGGTGAAAGAAAAGGAATGACTTTTCACTTGTGAATCTGTTGAAGGAAATCCGAACCACTGACCCGAAAGATTTCTTAAGCCGTTCGACAAACTGCTTATGGCGATACGGGACAGAAACAAAAAACAAGCGCACTGGCTGACCAGAACTTCGATGTAGAAATGTTTGACGTTCTAACACCTGGGCTCTTGCCATCCTCCGCTTTTTTCAGTTAGTTTCGGAACTTTGTTCGCAGAGCAACAGTTTTCGTTTTCATATCTTCTATTTTCGCTTCCGGATATTGCAAGCGATAAATGTCTAATAACTGCTGATAACCATCAATTCTTGCTCCTGTCCGTGTAATCCGGTGATTTTTTATTGCACTGACAAGGATTACTCCGGTAACATTCAATAATCTGCAGCATTAATTGTGCGTTGATTTCTCTGCATAACTTTCTACGTGGATTCGAGATTCATAGCGAGTGCACAGTATTTCTGTGATATTTACAAATATTTATAGCGCCACGCTCGAACCGTACCATCAGCTATTACCACCTGAAATCGGGAGTCATCTGAGCAGGCCACGGTTTTCCGGTCGTGTAGGGTCCAATCGATACGGCTCCCAAGCCCATGAAAGGCGCTAAAGGCGATGTCAAGTTGTTAGCAAAGTCACTCGTATGCTGCCAAGCATATTATCGCAAAATTTCGCCGCACTGTCCTAATGGATACGTTCATCATACGTCCCACATTGATTTCTGCCGTTATTTCATGCTTTATTGCTTGTCTCTCAGCACTGACAACTCCGTGCAAATGCTGCTGCTCTGGGTCGTTAAGTGAAGTCTGTGTTGCCCGTGGTGGGGGTAATGCGTGAAATTTGGTACACTCAGCACGCTCTTGACACTGCGCATCTCGGAATTTTGAATTCCCTAACAATTTCCAAAACAGAATGTCCCACGCATCTAGCTCCAAATACCATTACTGATTCAAAGTCTGTTAATTCCTATCGTGTGGCCATAATCACGTTGGAAACCTTTTCACATGAATTACATGAGTACAAATGACATCTATGTCAATTCATTTCCCTTTTATACTTTGTATACGCGGTACTACCGCCAGTTGTATATACGCATATCGCTATCACGTGGATTTTGTTAGCTCAGTGTACATAGTGCAGAATAAACTAGTTGCAATTCATGTCAAGTACAAAAATAAAGGAAATTACAGGTGGGTAGATTGAAGACAGGAATCTAACAGTAACAGATAAGTGGAAAAGAATGAAAGAAGTATAAAAATTCTATAGAAAAACAAGTAATGTAAATAGGGGGAAAGAAAATGGTGTCATTGATTGATAAACAAAAAGAGAAAGAAGATGGAACCTTTTGCTTTGCTGTCTGACAGAGGGAAAAGAGGTACGTTAATTTTTAAAGAAATATTTTGAGGTCGACAGAAAGAAATGCTCCAGATTCTTCTTAAAATGCATCAGGGTACTGAATTGTGCACAGAAAGGAGTGTAGCTTGTTCCAAGGGGGGCAGCAGCCAGAGAAGAAATTGAGAAAATTTTTATTTTATGAACGAACAAATCTCGGATGCTTGAGACCTTGTGTCTCAGTTATGATGAGATACATGTACTTTTTCTTTGAATACTGGGGACACGTGCACACTGAGGAGTCGATGAAGTAAACATAGTGTATGGTAGTCATGTAAACTCTCTGACCGCAACCATCCTAATATGGTGTTTAGCACTTACATGGTCGAACGGATGGATGTTGCAGATGCACCACATACAAGAATTCACAAGTCAACCACCTAAGATTTTTCGCTATTCATGCCTTTTTAGATCGCATCGAAATAGTAGAGATTTGGTAGAACGGGTGCTATCACAAAGTTAACGTTTCACACTCCGTGCAAATACATTCTGAAACTACTAGAGAGCATAGAGGCAACTGGAGAAATGTTTGCATGTGTCGACTATATTTCCTGCCTAGCTGAGGTGCCCATCCAGAGGTAGACCCAAGTCTTCATTGATTTCTGGTGGGTTATTGGGGAAAAAGTCTAGAAGAATGGGAAGAAATCGTTCACAGAATTCAGAACAAACTAATTTCTGCTGGGATACTTCCAGTAAGCCATCGCCGCGTTAGTTGACTGGGCGGATGATCACCAGTCTCCAATGTTACTGAGCGTCTAGACCACTGGCTGGAGGGGGCTGGTCTTGGATTAGCGTGTAGTTACCACGCCACGAGTTATAGGAATAGGTCGTCTCTCTTTGGAATATCGAACGTGCACGGTCCAACGTCTAGCAAAACGACGAAACAGCTTTGAGAATCCCTTTTGCATTACTTAAATAACCTGTACGCAGGCCAACAGCAGAACCAGGAGCCAGGAGAGTAAAAGAGTTCCCGAGGAGAAGAAGAAGATGGTCTCTATTGTAACGTCCCAAGGACAGAAAACCCCAATTAACAAACTTTGCGGAAACTTAAAAGTAGGGAAGTGAGTTATCTTGACAGTGACAGCAACTATTGACGATAAAAACTACACTTGTAATATTTTGATTAACACCTATATCATTCAAATACTGAGAATAGCATACAAAAAGGGGAGATAAAAGGAAAGGGTTATCATAGATTCTTTATCAAATATCTATAGAATAAGCCGGCCGGAGTGGCCGAGCGGTTAAAGGCGCTACAGTCTGGAACCGCACGGCCGCTACGGTCGCAGGTTCGAATCCTGCCTCGGGCATGGATGTGTGTGATGTCCTTAGGTTAGTTAGGTCCCATAGTGCTCAGAGCCATCTATAGAATAAATTCAAAATCATATGAACGAAGGTTAAATCCAAGAAAGTAATTCATTCAAAGATAACATTTACCTTGGAAGAGAGTTGTAGCCGCATCGAAAAGGAAATCCAGTGCGACTACAATGGAACTCGGTTATGGCAATGTTCAGTTAGTTAGTTGCTCATGAGTCGCTCTAGAGTACTTTTGCGATAGTTGTCTGGACGCAAACGCTATTAGATTGTTTCAGTTTTGGAAGTTTGATAATTCGTGCGGTAGAGACTGAAGTATTGCTCAGTCATTCGACTGATGAAAGTTAATCTTACCGTTCTCAACGCGACGGTATAGTAAGACGAATGCTAGACTTCAGTTGAGTGATATTAGTTTTTCAGACTTAGCCTTCGTACTGATGAACAGTTACAAATCTTGAGAGCAATGGATCAACGACAGAAAAACAATTCGTAGATTAAAACTGTGTGCCCGACCGAGACTCGAACTCGGAACCTTTGCCTTTCGCGGGCAAGTGCTCTACCACCTGAGCTACCGAAGCACGACTCACGCCCCGTCCTCACAGCTTTACTTCTGCCAATATCTCGTCTCCTACCTTCCAAACAATTGGTAAAGCACTTGCCCGCAAAAGGCAAAGGTCCCGAGTTCGAGTCTCGGTCGGGCACACTGTTTTAATCCGCCAGGAACTTTCATATCAGCGCACACTCCGCTGCAGAGTGAAAATCTCATTCTGGAAACATCCCCCAGGCTGTGGCTAAGCCATGTCTCCTCAGTATCATTTCTTTCAGGAGTGATAGTTCTGCAAGGTTCGCAGGAGAGCTTCTGTAAAGTTTGGAAGGTAGGAGAAGAGATACTGGCAGAAGTAAAGCTGTCAGGACCGGGCGTGAGTCGTGCTTTGGTAGCTCAGATGGTAGAGCACTTGCCCGCGAAAGGCAAAGGTCCCGAGTTCGAGTCTCCGTCGGGCACACAGTTTTAATCTGCCAGGAAGTTTCATATCAGCGCACACTCCGCTGCAGAGTGAAAATCTCATTCTGGAAACATCCCCCAGGCTGTGGCTAAGCCCTGTCTCCGCAGTATCCTTTCTTTCAGGAGTGCTAGTTCTGCAAGGTTCGCAGGAGAGCTTCTGTGAAGTTTGGAAGGTAGGAGACGAGATACCGGCAGAAGTAAAGCTGTGAGGACCGGGCGTGAGTCGTGCTTCAGTAGCTCAGATGGTAGAGCATGTGGCGACGTCATTTATCCACTGCGCCAAAAACAGCGGGTAAAGCTGCAGCTGATAGATATTTATCTTTGCCGTGGTCGGCTTAGTTACGAGTTGTTTATTCTTGTTAGTTTTTGATCTGTGCTTGGAAAATAAAATGTTTTCTCATCTCATGAAAAAGCTGTTACTTCATAAAATATAAAGGCTCCCATAGTGGTGACCCCGAAAAATCGTAGCAGAAGCATAAAGAAAATATACACTCCTGGAAATTGAAATAAGAATACCGTGAATTCATTGTCCCAGGAGGGGGAAACTTTATTGACACATTCCTGGGGTCAGATACATCACATGATCACACTGACAGAACCACAGGCACATAGACACAGGCAACAGAGCATGCACAATGTCGGCACTAGTACAGTGTATATCCACCTTTCGCAGCAATGCAGGCTGCTATTTTCCCATGGAGACGATCGTAGAGATGCTGGATGTAGTCCTGTGGAACGGCTTGCCATGCCATTTCCACCTGGCGCCTCAGTTGGACCAGCGTTCGTGCTGGACGTGCAGACCGCGTGAGACGACGCTTCATCCAGTCCCAAACATGCTCAATGGGGGACAGATCCGGAGATCTTGCTGGCCAGGGTAGTTGACTTACACCTTCTAGAGCACGTTGGGTGGCACGGGATACATGCGGACGTGCATTGTCCTGTTGGAACAGCAAGTTCCCTTGTCGGTCTAGGAATGGTAGAACGATGGGTTCGATGACGGTTTGGATGTACCGTGCACTATTCAGTGTCCCCTCGACGATCACCAGTGGTGTACAGCCAGTGTAGGAGATCGCTCCCCACACCATGATGCCGGGTGTTGGCCCTGTGTGCCTCGGTCGTATGCAGTCCTGATTGTGGCGCTCACCTGCACGGCGCCAAACACGCATACGACCATCATTGGCACCAAGGCAGAAGCGACTCTCATCGCTGAAGACGACACGTCTCCATTCGTCCCTCCATTCACGCCTGTCGCGACACCACTGGAGGCGGGCTGCACGATGATGGGGCGTGAGCGGAAGACGGCCTAACGGTGTGCGGGACCGTAGCCCAGCTTCATGGGGACGGTTGCGAATGGTCCTCGCCGATACCCCAGGAGCAACAGTGTCCCTAATTTGCTGGGAAGTGGCGGTGCGGTCCCCTACGGCACTGCGTAGGATCCTACGGTCTTGGCGTGCATCCGTGCGTCGCTGCCGTCCGGTCCCAGGTCGACGGGCACGTGCACCTTCCGCCGACCACTGGCGACAACATCGATGTACTGTGGAGACCTCACGCCCCACGTGTTGAGCAATTCGGCGGTACGTCCACCCAGCCTCCCGCATGCCCACTATACGCCCTCGCTCAAAGTCCGTCAACTGCACATACGGTTCACGTCCACGCTGTCGCGGCATGCTACCAGTGTTAAAGACTGCGATGGAGCTCCGTATGCCACGGCAAACTGGCTGACACTGACGGCGGCGGTGCACAAATGCTGCGCAGCTAGCGCCATTCGACGGCCAACACCGCGGTTCCTGGTGTGTCCGCTGTGCCGTGCGTGTGATCATTGCTTGTACAGCCCTCTCGCAGTGTCCGGAGCAAGTATGGTGGGTCTGACACACCGGTGTCAATGTTTTCTTTTTTCCATTTTTTAGGAGTGTATATACCGACGAGAATAATGAATTCAGAGACAAAAGCATGGGGCAGTGGAATCAAGATTGAAGACTACAGTCTGTTCGAGCAAGGATCGCGGTCCACGCCCTTTGATTCGCCACAAAACGGAACGACAGATGTTAACGCAAAAGATGGGAGTACCTGCGCACGACACGGAAATGTTAAGCTTTCCGCGTTCTGGCCGACGCGCCCCCAGCTTTGGTTTACGCAGGCTGAATGCATATTTCGGCAGCGTGGAGTGTCTAACAACATTGATAAATTTAATATAGTGGTTTCACATCGAAATTTAGAAGTGATAGAGTAAGTAGAAGAAACCTTGTCGCAACAAAATTACTTTGTGCTAAAGGAAGCTCTCATACAGCATTATACGTTGTCACCAGATTTGCGACTACAAAAAATTTTCGCATACGAAGATTTGGGCGACAAGACTCCGTCACAGGTACTCAAAGCCTTACGTACATTAGCCGGTCCGGAACTTCTACCTGAAGAGTCTATACGTCTAATATGGCTTCGTAAACTTCGTTGCCAACATCCGTGCCGTCATTGCAGCAGAAACAGACTTACCATTGCAAGTCTTAGTAAAAAAGGCAGGCACCATCGCAAACACCTTAACCGAAGTTTCTGCGTGTTCCGAATTCAACTACAGCCAGGATAGTGGTCCAAGAACGTGTAGTGTGATGGAATCTGACGTCAGTAAGCCAGGAACATGCAATAACACTTCCCAACAGCAGTGCTCATCGACCGAACCCACCATACAGCAACTGGCAGCACAAGTGGCAAAACTCAACGTGCAAGTAACTTTACACCACCAGCAGCTACGAAGTCGCAGTTGGAAAAGACGAAGAAATGCTATCCAACAGGATTTGACAGATCAATGGTGCTGGTACCACAGACGCTTCGGTAAAGCTGCCCGTCAATGTATTCAACCCTGCAGATACCCAAAGTTAAGAGGCGGGCGTTAAAGGGTGCTAACGTTCACCAACAACAACATAGGCGCCCGAGTCAGAGCGTGATTCAAAGCAGTGAAAACGCCACGGTATCTGCAGTCAACCAATCACACCGATTGTTCGTGTTGGACCTCTCTTCAGGTGAGAAGTTTCTGATTGACACAGGTTCAGAAGTCAGTGTTTATTCCAGAAAGAGAGGTGATATACTCACGACAACAACGCAACATGTGCTGACTGCGGCAAACAATTCCAGAATATCTACCTATGGTGAGAAACAGTTGGCATAACATCTGAATTCCAACTTCCATCCAAAATGGACTTTTGTGGTTGATGATGTGCCGGGTCCTATAATAGGAGCGGACTTTTTACGGAACCACCGACTTATGCCCGACCTGGTTAACCGTCGTTTGGTGACAGTTCCCACAGAAGGGATATTGCCTACTGCGTCTTCCATGTCGGTTCAAGTGCAGTGCGATGTGCCCGTGTCTTTCAGCACGAAGATTTCCGGCTCCTCTACCGCGTCATCCGCGTCGGGATATTGTGATACGATTTCGTACCCGCAACTAAGCGGGGCGCACACGTGTGCGTCACGCAAGAAGACACCCGACAGTCGTAACGATTCGTATACTGTAGGCAATATCAGAGCACTGTCGGAGGAATCACTTTTTCGTAAACTGCTGCAAGACTTTCCAGCCCTTACCGAACCCGTCAACGCAACCAGGAAATGCAGACACAATACTCAACACCACATCAGCACGACACAAGGTCAACCCGTTGCCTTCCGCCCGCGGCGTCTGCCTCCAGAGAAGCTGCTCGCGGCGCGAGCTGAGTTCGACAGACTTCTAAAAACAGGTATTGGAAGTAGGTCCGATAGTTCATGGGCATCTCCAATTCACATGGTCCGTAGAAAAGACAATTCATGGAGAGTATGTGGAGACTACAGGGCGCTCAATGCCCGCACAATTCCCGACCGCTACCCAGTACCCAATGTGACTGATTTTAATAGTACGATTAGCAATGCCAAAATATTTAGTGTGATTGATTGCGCCAAAGCATTTTCCCAGATTCCCATGGCTCCATCTGACATTAAAAAAAACAGCAGTTATCACACCATTCGGTTTGTTTGAGTACAATTTTATGCCATTTGGCCTCAGAAACGCTGCCCAAACATGGCAAAGATTCATGCATGACGTGCTTCGAGAATTACCATTCGTATTTTGTTATATGGACGACATTTTAGTACTCTCTGGTTCTGTATATCAGCATGTCGAACATCTGCGGCAGCTTTTCCGCCGTCTGACAGAGTATGGCATAATTATTAACGAAACAAAGTGCACGTTTGGAAAACGCGAGGTTAAGTTCCTGGGATATTTGGTTTCAGCAGCAGGCCTGTCACCTTTACCTGAGCGGGTTGAAGCAGTACAACAGATGCCCCTTCCCACAACTTACAAAGGATTTCGCAGATTTTTAGGCATGCTCAACTATTACAGACGTCACTTACCTAAATTAGCTGCCGCCCAAGAGCCACTCACAACGTTACTTGCAGGTAAAAATACAACAGGAAATCGTAAAATTCCATGGAGTCCAGATGCTGAAGCAGCTTTCCATGACTTAAAGAAATGTCTTTCTCAGGCAACACTACTGGGACATCCAAGATTGAGCGCTCCTTTAGCGCTCATGGTTGATGCGAGTCAAACAGCAGTGGGTGCAGCGCTACAGCAAGAAGTTGATGGCAGATGGCAGCCGCTCGCATTTTTCTCTAAAAACCTGACTCGACAGCAGCAAAAATGGAGTGCTATTGACAGTGAGTTGCTTGCTATTTACTTAGCCATAAAGCATTTTCGCACGTCTGTCGAAGGGAAGCACTTTGCAATTTTTACCGATCACAAGCCGTTAGTAGCTATATTTCAATGAGACACAGAGCTCAATTCACCACGTCAGTGCAGGCAAGTCGAGTACATTGCACAGTTCACAACTGACGTGCGTCACATTTCAGGAAGAGACAACCTGGTCGCAGATTGCCTGTCTAGCAATTGTGCCAGTTTAAATTCAATTCGTTGGACCGAGTTAGCGTCTAAACAACGAGAAGATCCTTTCTTGCGCCGTCTAATAGAGGAACAGAGAACTGCGCTGCAGCTCAGACGTCTGTCTGTCCCAAATGTTCCAGACGGAATTTGGTGTGATGTAGCAAAAGGAAAGGAGCGACCTTACATACCAGAACAATATCGGCGCGAGATTTATAGTGCAGTACATAACCTATCACAACCAGGAGTACGAGCTACAGCCAAGTTAGTTTCCTCCAAAGTAGTGTGGCCTGGAATACAAAAAGATTGTCGTGCATGGGCGCGTGCATGCCTAACATGCCAGTGTAATAAAATCAGCAAACATGTCTTTGCACCTATTGCTGACTTCCCGACGCCATCTGCAAGATTTTCATATATACATGTAGACATTGTGGGCCCGCTATCATGCTCTTCAGAACAACGCTATTTGCTCACAATCATTGATCGTTTTACCAGGTGGCCAGAAGTAGTTGTAATACAAGACATTTCTGCGGAGTCGGTTGCAAAAGCACTGTTGCATTCATGGTTCTCCAGGTTTGGCGTTCCGCAAAACATAACAACAGATCGCGGAAGGCAGTTTGAAAGCCAACATTTCAATGAACTTTTACTACTGTGCGGGTGCAACCACCTACGCACCACAAGCTATCATCCATCTAGTAATGGAATGGTGGAACGACTACACCGCACGCTCAAAGCTGCATTAATGTGTAGTTCCACGTCATGGCCTGAAGCACTACCGCTGTGAAGGAGGACTTACAACGCTCTTCCGCAGAATTGGTTTATGGTGAGCAATTGAGGGTTCCTGGAGAATTTATCGTTCCAGCATCTACACAGCCGTTCACCCCTGAGCTATGCACGCAATTCGCGAGACAACTCAGCGTTAGAATGAGAAACGTCAAACCCACTAACCCTGTCAGACATGGAGACCGGAGAGTGTTTGTACATAAAGACCTGCAAGCAACGTTCCACGTGTGGCTTAGGGATGATACGGTGCGCCCGCCGCTTGTTTCGCCTTACTCTGGACCATACAGGGTAATCACGAGAGGAAGCCACAGCTTCAAAATCGATAAGGATGGTAAAGAAGAGACAGTCTCAATTGAGCGGCTTAAACCTGCTTACACCGAAGAGGGTACACTCCTTCCTCGGTCTGCAAAATCACCCTCAAACGCGGAGGCCAAAGAAACAGCAGATAGTCTCGCCGAGCCCTCGGTTTCATAAGAGGACAACGAAGCAGCAAGTGCAGAACTGGAGCAGCCATTGCCTGCACCAGATGTTTTCACGAGTGCTGGTAGAAAAATCAAGTGCAAGTTTCCCCACATACCTGGCGCACCCGGTTTCAAAAGGAGGGGAGCTGATGTGGCGACGTCATTTATCCACTGCGCCAAAAACAGCGGGTGAAAGCTGCAGCTGATAGATATTTATCTTTGCCGTAGTCGGCTTGGTTACGAGTTGTTTATTCTTGTTAGTTTTTGATCTGTGCTTGGAAAATAAAATGTTTTCTCATCTCATGAAAAAGCTGTTACTTCATAAAATATAAAGGCTCCCATAAGCACTAGCCCGCGAAAGGCAAAGGTCCCGAGTTCGAGTCTCTGTCGGGCACACAGTTTTAATCTGCCAGGAAGTTTCATATCAGCGCACACTCCGCTGCAGAGTGAAAATCTCGTTCTGGAAACAATTCGTAGTTTTGAGTAGGACACAATAAAGCGAAGACACGAAGAAAGACAAGTAAGCCGATTAGTCAAAAGTTGTTGTCAGCGTCACGATTACTGAACTGAATAGAAGTTAATCTTGAATGACATATCGGAGTGCGTATGTTGTAGGGACAAACAATTTATTACAGAAAGAACAATAAAATCTGAGTCAAAAGATAAATCTTAAGTGTCGCCTAACTCATTAAACGGCCAATACAATGTGTATTAAAGCACGTTGATGGACTCTTTAAACATTTTAAGTGACTAAGTGAGTACATGAATAATGGACAGTGAAGAGTGCTTAGTTTAAACCAGTATTACGGCGTAAAAAAAAAACCATTTACTGCAACATAAGCTATGTCTGGAGTTACGTCGGACAGTTGTTAATAACTTGACATAGCAACGGAATAGTAGACAGCAAAATTTAATCCTCGCTATGTATGATGTGAAAAACGACCGTAATGATGAAATCAAGAATCAAGATTTTATTTCATCACAGAATTAACCGGGCATAAAAATAAAAATAAACGATTGCAGTTTACCAGTTCGCACAAGCTGAGAAGACCGTTACGAGTCGCGTCTCCTCCCGACGAGTGAAGGAGGGAAGGGGCGTCACACTATCCAGCGCCAAGTGAAACCTTCCCGTCTCCTCTATACCTCTTTTTTTGTAGTGATAACCTTCCCTTTTACAATAAACTATGAAACCTTTCCTTAGGATTTCTATCTCTTGCTTAATAATAACAAATGAAATCTTCCCTTTGAAATTTATTCTCTTTCTCTATCTTCGCATACAAATTTAATTGCTGCTTATTAAAAGTGATTTTCTGATTATTTCGACGAAACATAGAATGTGTCGTCGTCGTGGCCCTCAGTCGTTATCTGCAATAACCCAAAACTGTTCCTTACCTTTTTTACTGACACTGGATCGCCATCTGACTGCTACATCGAACTGCGACATGAATATACTTACTCTGTTTTACTATACTTTATTAGCTGCTGGTGGGCTTTCATAATAAGTGGCTGTATTTGTTACCAGAGCTGACGTTATTCTTTAATAGCAAAGCTGACGTTATTCTTTAATTAATTTGACTGACTTTACGTAAATCATAGTTAAACTTTTTCTTGACAACAATACAATTTTCGCAAAGTTTTACGTTGATGGTTTCTGGGATGGATTATAATTAGAAAAGGAATATTGCTGGCAAAAGTAAATTATATTATGAATGAAATGATTTTACAAAAGCTCAAATGGGACTTACTTTTACAATAATCTTACAACTAGCAATGCGCAAACATATCTTCAGTAGTCTTAAGTTTCTCAAAAAATTAATTCAATAATAATAGTTCCTCTTATTATAATAGTTAGCTGATGTCTCTGTACATTCGTTTATAATCTCTTGTAAATCATAGCTAGTGGCTGGCAGGCACACCGCTCCTCCCAACCTCTCGCTTCAGACCTGCTACCGACTCGCTTCACTTCTCGCTTACTACTGACTTCATACGAACGATGAAGTGCCGTTTCTCCTACAAACAATGCTTTCTGGTGCAGACAATTCCTGCTACCATTACAAAATGTATCAATGCGCGGTATTTCCCGCTCTTTTCTTAAAATGTATCCATACGCGGTCTCTCCCGCTATTTTTAAAATTACGAAGTGCATTCAAGTTCTAAGGCCTCCAATTTTTTTTTCTCCGGACTGGAAAGAGATAGAAACATGCGCATCGTTTTAAAATGAGGCCGCGTTCATTGTCAATACGTCGCAGAGATGGCAGCACCGTACGGCAGATGGAATTTTACCGCCAGCGGCGAGAATGATAACTGTTTTAAATACTTAAAACGGCGACGTTTTCCTTACTTGAACAGCATGCAACCATTCGTTTTCTGAATTTGCGTGGTGTGAAACCAATTGAAATTCATCGACAGTTGAAGGAGACATGTGGTGATGGAGTTATGGATGTGTCGAAAGTGCGTTCGTGGGTGTGACAGTTCAATGAAGGCAGAACATCGTGTGACAACAAACTGAAACAACCTTGGGCTTGCACAAGCCGGTCTGACGACATGATCGAGAAAGTGGAGAGAATTGTTTTGGGGGATCGCCGAATGACTGTTGAACAGATCGTCTCCAGAGTTGGAATTTCTGTGGGTTCTGTGCACACAATCCTGCATGACGACGTGAAAATGCGAAAAGTGTCATCCAGGTGGGTGCCACGAATGCTGACGGACGACCACATGGCTGCCCGTGTGGCATGTTGCCAAGCAATGTTGACGTGCAACGACAGCATGAATGGGACTTTCTTTTCGTCGGTTGTGACAATGGATGAGACGTGGATGCCATTTTTCAATCCAGAAACAAAGCGCCAGTCAGCTCAATGGAAGCACACAGATTCACCGCCACCAAAAAAATTTCGGGTAACTGCCAGTGCTGAAAAAATGATGGTGTCCAAGTCCTGGGACAGCGAGGGCGTAATCCTTACCCATTGCGTTCCAAATGGCACTACGGTAGCAGGTGCATCCTACGAAAATGTTTTGAAGAACAAATTCCTTCTTGCACTGCAACAAAAAGGTCCGGGAAGGGCTGCGCGCGTGCTGTTTCACCAAGACAACGCAGCCGCACATCGAGCTAATGTTACGCAACAGTTTCTTCGTGATAACAACTTTGAAGTGATTCCTCATGCTCCCTACTCACCTGACCTGGCTCCTAGTGACTTTTGGTTTTTTCCAACAATGAAAGACACTCTCCGTGGCTGCACATTCACCAGCCGTGCTGCTATTGCCTCAGCGATTTTCCAGTGGTCAAATCAGACTCCTAAAGAAGCCTTCGCCGCTGCCATGGAATCATGGCGTCAGCGTTGTGAAAAATGTGTACGTCTGCCGGGCGATTACGTCGAGAAGTAACGCCAGTTTCATCGATTTCGGGTGAGTAGTTAATTAGAAAAAAAATCGGAGGCCTTAGTACTTGAATGCACCTCGTATATCAATTTGCGGTCTCTCTTGTCAACAATACTTTGGTGCAGACATTCCCTGCTACCACAATTATTTCCAATATGACAAATATTAATTATTCCTACTTAATCCTATTAATAATATATAAACATCTTTCATAAATTGTGATTTGACAATAAACAATAGAAATATACACGTCTTACACAAGGAACGGACGGCGACTGGAAAAGACAAAAGAAGAGACGGGACCAGACAAGCAGACAGAAGGCGTCTGGGGGCGTAGTGGACATTCTGAGAGGCGGCCAAGGGCGGTGCAGCCTCAGCAATAGTGGAAGACGGCTCGAGGACAGCCTACGGCCACGGCGGGCAGCGCGGGGTCGCAGAAGGCACGCAGAGGCGGTGCGTCGGCGTCGGCAGTTGCGGGGAGCGGGGTGCTAGAGGCAGCCAGCAGCAGCAGGAGCTGCAGCGGGCTGCACGAGGTTGCAAGTGGTGTGCAGAAGTGGTGCAGTGGCACCGGTAGTTGCAGATGGCGCGTGGGTACCCGTCAGCAGTGGCACCCATGGCGGGCAATGCGGGGTAGTAGACGACACAGAGGCGGTGTTGCGACACCAGTGACGGCAGGCAGCTGTGCGGGTCACACACGGCTCGAGGGCAGCCAGCAGCAGTGGCAGCATAGACAGGCACCCGAGATTGCAGACGGTGGTGCATAACCGTGGAAGGCAGACAGCAGAAGGGGCGACAGCGACGACAACGCATGGCAGCACAAGGGCAACGCTTCGCAGCGGAGGACGCACAGCAGCGATAGTAGCATTAAGAAATTTCAGTGGTGAGTTAAAAGACTAATAGACATGCCCTGAGATGGAGATAACGTTTCTGGTGCAGGCCAGAGTCCCAAAGCAGGCAATTTGCTAGTTTATCAGATGCGCTAAAATTAATACTGCAATCACTTTATGGCACTAAGGACACTCTCAATGAGTTCCTTGACAATTGCGATTGAGCTGTGCTGCAGCTCGTGTTGGTGCTGTTTGTAGGTTTCTGTCCTCTGTTGGAGGCCAGACCGTATCGTTCAGTTGACATGGTTGCGGTCGTTTGCCTTCTTCTCGGGTTGACCGGCGCCACTTGGTTTCGCAAGCGTTGCCTGTCCGCTAGTGGCAGCAGCGGCGGTTATCAATATGTAGTAACTGTGGCCCCATCTTTGGGGCGACGTCGTGGTTCTTCCGGGTGGAGTCAGTGGGCATTTCGGTTGGGGACGCAGGAGGAGCCAGGTCGTCGCAGTGTGACAACACGCTGGAATGATTCCCTGTAAATAGCGATGTAAAGGAGGGGTGAGTGTTAGCTCCTGCTCTGTTTGCCATTTTCTTTTCCCTTGAGCTGAGATTTGCTTTTGAAGACTGTGAGGAGGGAGCGTATTTATATACAAGGTTTGACGGAAATCTCTTCAACATTGCTCCTTCAAGGCAAAGACCAAAGTCATTAAATTGTTATTTGAGAGTTGTTATGTGTAGATGACGCAGCTCTGGTAGCAAATTCAGAGGATGAGCTGAAGTATCTAATCAGCAAGCTATCATATGCATGTGGAAAATTTGGTCTTACCATCAACCTCCAAAAGACTAAGATCATGGCGCAGGGAACCGCCAACCTTCGATCCATCAGCATTGACGGCAATCCTCTCCAGGTAGTTGATGATTTTTCTTACTTGGGTTCTACAGTATGTAGCAATCTGTCTGTGGACACTGAGATCACCAACAGAACTGCAACAGCATCGGCTGTCGTGGGTAGATTGAAAAACAGAGTACGGAAGAATGGACTACTCACATTAAAAACTAAATTGCAAGTATATAGCGCTTGTGTTATCAGCACCCTTTTGTACAGCTGTGGGACATGGACAACTCTTGCTAAACACGAATCCCGACTGAAGAGCTTCCATCTCTGCTATCTCCGGAGGATCCACCAGATCTCTTGGAAGCACAGAGTACCCAACGCCGAAGTATTGGGGCTCGCAAGCACAACCAGCATTCACGCTCTCCTGAGATACCGACGTCTAAGGTGGCTGGGACATGTTAGGAGCATGGATGCTGAGAAAATACCGAAAAAGGTGCTGTACGGAGAACTTCGGCATGGTATGAGGCCAGCAGGAAGACTGCACCCTCGCTTCAAGGATGTCTGCAAGAGAGATCTGACCAAGTCCAGCATCGATCCAAAAAAATGCTTCTGAGCACTATGGGACTTAACATGTGAGGTCATCAGTCCCCTAGAATTTAGAACCACTTAAACTTAAGGACATCACACACATCCATGACCGAGGCAGGATTCGAACCTGCGACCGTAGCGGTCGAGCGGTTCCAGACTGAAGCGCCTAGAACCGCTCGCTCACTCAGGTCGGCGCATCGATCTAAGTCAGTGGGAAAATACAGCTGGTGACCGCGTCAAGTGGCGACAAGCTGTGTGCAATGGGGTTGAGCTTGCAGAGAACGAACGCATGCAAGAAGACATCAGGAAGAGGGCAAGACGAAAGGAGAGAGCGGCCTCTGGTGGAAGTCCTTCACATTTCAAGTGCCCAAACTGCAGTAGAGATTGTCACTCTCGAGTGGGACTTTTCAGCCATAGCAAGTTTGCAGAGTCTGAACCAACTATGCTATACCATCATACTTCGAGGATGGACGGATCCTATATCACAGGAGAAAACCACACAACTTGGAAGATTCACGAGCGAACATCATCTGTGAAATCCAGGCAGTGACACCAGAGGTTCTGGCAGGAACATTCGAGGATCAGCAGTGTCGTGTTCAACTGCGTTTACAAGTCGAGGACGGTCACTTCTAGCACCTGTTTTGATTCACGTTTATTTCCCCATGAACAAGGTACGACATTTCCTGATTTTTATGCAAAGCCTTTAAGTGTAATTTAAACAAATGTTTGTTTGTGGGGCCTCTTTCGATTTGGACACCCTGTAGTACATTCAAAGAAAATAGAAGGATCTTGCGAAAGATACTTTAGAGCAAGGCGAGAAAGATGTGGAAAGGCGAGAGTGAATAGTGACAGAAACTTATTAACTGTCGGAACGCAACAGTGACAGGTAACTGTTAATGTCGGAGAGAAGCAAAAAGAACCCAAACAAATTGTTTCAGCGTTAACAATAGGATCCCGGGAGAAACGGGTGTGTCCAATAAAAATAGAGGGGAATGGAATGAAAGAGGCTACCATTTCGAAACAGCATTAGTAAAAGTAAAACCAGGGAAATGCCTAACGAGTGGTTCAAATGACTCTAAGCACTATGGGACTTAACATCTGAGGTCATCAGTCCCCTAGACTTAGAACTATTTAAACCTAACTAATCTAAGGACATCACACACATCCATGCCCGAGGCAGGATTCGGACCTGCGACCGTGGCAGAGCGCAATTCCGGACTGAAGCGCCTAGAACATCTCGGCCACGGCGGCCAGCTCCTAATTAGTTTGCTGAACACTAAGGATGAGAGTGTGTCAGTAGACTACCTGTAGCAGAAGCAGTTCTGGAGCGCACATTGTTGCAGCGATCGTTCAGTGTGAACCGTGTCAGTAAATCCACAGCTGAAATCAAGAATAAGTGCACTAAAGGAGAACATTCGTGAGAGTCATTTGAATGCGGAAGAAAAGGCAGAAATCACAGTTATGCACCGTGTACAGCGACGTTTTCCATTTGCCTGGAGACATATTATCTTACAGGAATAGTATCAGGTACGAAATTAAAGTGCTACCAGGAGTAGAAGGTAGGGTGGTATGTTCGCGACCCTTCGCAAAATGGCAAGCACAAAAGGAGGTGCTCCAGCAAGAAATTGAAAAGATGTTAAAGGATGTCACAGTACCATGTAAAAGTGGTTGAAATTTTCCCCTGGTTTTAATTCCAAAAAGGATTGATGCAAGTAGAAAGCAGAAGTGACGAATAGTCACGGACTGTAGGTAAGTTAATGAGATCTCCCCAAATTCAATGTAGCCATTGTCAAAAATGACGAAATTCTTGAAAGTCTAGGAAAGGCAAAGTACTTCTCGACTCTCGACTTAGCGAAGAACTATTGTCAAGTCTTATTAGACGAATAGGATCGAGCAAAGACAGCTTTCAGTACGCCATATGGACATTACGAGTACAAACGAATGCTCGTGGGTCTTAAAACAGCTCCTAGTACTTTTCAGAAGTTAATGAACTCCGTCTTGACAGGGCTACAAAGTGACAAATTGTTTATCTGTTTGGATCAGGTGGTAATATCTGGCTCCTTGAAATGTTTCTATTTATGTGTAAATAAATTTAAGCCCCAAAAACTAAAATCATTTATGGAAACCTACGTAAGAATCGCTGTATCTTTATATTAATTCAGTGTATTGTCTTTAAGTTGCCTTATAATGTAAAATTGTAATTAATTTTTCTTATATGTGAGAGAGCATACAGATGTTACCACTAGCAAAAGAGAGCAATTGTATTTTTTAATTGGCAAATAATGCACCAGACGCAGCGCAAGCGGCGTTAACAATCAAATTTTATGCGATCACCCTCGGCGGAAAGGAGCGCAGTGAAGTCTCTCGAACATTTTTCCACGCAAGAGGCTTCCAGAACAGGAAGAGACTGAAGAAAAATGATAGTAAATTTGCCTTCATTTGTCTACTTGTATATAGGCATAAGCAGCGTCTAGCTCTCTCTCTCTCTCTCTCTCTCTCCTGAGGCTGGTTCTTTATTGATATCTCCGCTCTTGTCCTAGAAAGTTAATTTGAAGGTGTGTAAAGTATTCATCTACGTAAAAGAATCGTCAGTATATGAATAATTGTTATTGTTGATCAGTGTTTTAATAATGTTAACCTTGCCTGCCAGCCTTTCTATGTTTCAGCTACGAGAACTGTTAGACCGCCGACATATCGTTTGCTGGGCGCAGCCGAACATTACTGATGTTTGAATTTGTAGCAGCCACTCGTGCGTCCCTGACGTCTGTTAAAGCCGATCTGAAAATGCAGTTTCCGGGAAGGTGCATGACGCATAATGTTATTGATCAACATACGGCCAACAAACGATGTGTGCGGTTAGTCCACTCCAGCGGTATCAAAGCAGGTTAGACAAAATTGTTGAATTTTGATTTTCTTATCAGTGTCGTGTGATAAATTAAACTTATCATCATTTTTTTACTTGGCTGCTTCTTTTAATTAACGGCAGTCCAGTTAATTTCCTCGTATCAAAATTTATTTTTCAATCACCACTAAAGAGCGTCGCACAAAACGAGAGAGAAAATTTTCTTTTTTGAAAATAAAATTCAACTGGCGCACAACGTGAGGCCAGAACTAAAATTCATGAATGTGCTAATTTTGTGTTTGTTTCATTTTTCATGAACCAGCTGTACCGGTGTAGTACTGAGGAAAGCGATGTTGAAGCGGAAAATAGATTCCTGTTGTAGATAATGAGCTTCACATCCGCCCCACGCTGCAGTTCTGCATAAAAGGTACGGTCGCTTGCATGTTGCCATCGCAGTATATTGCAATAGTTTTGCCCTGCATAGTCGCATGATTTCGTGGCCAGTAGAATCATTTTATTGCGCGTTCAGCATAGAATAGTGTAGCTAATGTTGCAGTGCGGCGCAGAATTAGAGCTATCGCTAAGCCGCAAGCCAGCGCAAGCAAATTTTCATGTTTAAGTTAACTTGTTATTCTGCCAGTCAAGTAATTTCATTGGTGTGCCTACAAAGTTTCGTTTAGTTAATCAGGTTAGATCGAAGGAGGTTTCCATTTCTAGGCATAGTTGTTTGTGAAATGACCAAAATTGCCGGCCGCTGTGGCCGAGCGGTTCTAGGCGCTTCAGTCCGGAACCGAGTTGCTGCTACGGCCGCAGGTTCGAATCCTGCCTCGGGCATGGATGTGTGTGATGTCCTTAGGTTAGTTAGGTTTTAGTAGTTTTAAGTCTAGGGGACTGATGACCTCAGATGTTAAGTCCCATAGCGCTTAGAGCCATTTGAACCATTTGACCAAAATTGGTAAATTCGCAAACATGGACCCTGTGCAAGAAACTACTGATGAAGATGTTGCCGATGTTAGCAATGTTGCTGCTGACTCGGTAGCAACTGGAACTGAGCCATATAATGCAGCAGTTGGTATCCCTGCATCCGCTGCAGACCCTTTTGCAGCTTTATTAGATAGATCGAGCACTTGATGAACGAACGCGATGAAGCGCAAGCTGCAATAGAAATAGAATGCGATAATGCGCTCACTAAGCAAATCGCAGGACAAAACAGAGAACGCGATGAAATGCAAATGGCAAAAGACAGAGTACGCGAGAAAGCACAAGCGGCTAGGGAAAGAGAACGCGATGAAGTACTAGCAGCGAAATCGAATGCTTGTTTCAAAAGTATTACAAAAGAAGGTTCAGCAATGCAGGAGGTCACTAAAGACAGAAACAGTAACTAAATTAGTGGGTGATGTTAGTACTGTGCAAACTGCATTGAAACCCATTGAAGAGACGATAGAATCAGTGCAAATGGCGCAAAAGAAGACGGAAGGCTTATCAGTTGCGCAACTAGTACAGTTAGTCAATAATTTACCACTCGAACAGATCTAGCTGCTAGGGCTAAAGTGGCTGAGCATAGTGAAACTATAAATAAAGAACTCCACGACTGGGTGAGAGAAAAAGACTTTTGATAGGTGATCGGATTAAATCCGAAGTAAAGAGCGCTATAGCCAGCGATAGTGGCGAAGAAGCCGCAGAATTAAATAAAACGAAGAAAATAATAGCCACCGATATAGAGCAGCTTAAGCAGGTTGCAACGGACGAAATTCCAAAGTGGCTCGAAGAATCGCGACACAAATCCAGAACGTTCGTCGCGTTGCGGAAACATTACCGCAACAGTCACGTGGTGTACCACAGCCTGACGTACACATGCGTGACGGGTATGAATCTGATCCGGAAGATGCAGGATCAATTTATGAAGAGTACCAGAGAGAGCAACCACACATACAACAATCGCCTAAAGCGATGGGGGCAGACAATGCTTTGATGGGTATTTTAATGGACGAGAGCCTATTAAAATACCGGTTGTTCCAAGTATTCATACCAGATAAGAAGCCAGTACACCAGGTTGGATTTATTCGGTCGATTAGCAACGTGCTTCCTAAAATATGGAACGAACGACAACAGATACAGTTCGTAGCCTCGCATATCCAAGGCGGTGGAGCATTGTGGGCGGCAGAAGCTATCGAGAATTATGATACACATAATCAATTTGAAAAGGCATGCCTGTCGAAATATTGGTCGGCAGGAGTACAAGAGAGATTACGAAAAAAGGTATTTTCGCCGGAACAGTACAACCGGGAGCTAGGAGGGCCTCGCCGGTATTTCGAGAAATACGTCAATCTCACTCTGTATCGGGACGAGCCGATGGACAGAAAGATGTGCTCTGGCTGTTAAAGTCAAAGTTGCCATCCAATATCCGAGAAAAATTAATTATTGTACCGGACGAGGACTTAGAACATTTCCTTTCGGTGCTGGACAGTATCGATTTGATACAAGAGGATGTGAGAAGTAGCGACCAGCACCAAGAAACACGGAATGATAGGCGTAATGGACAGAGAGGAACATAATGGGCGGCTGACAGAGGTATTCGAAAGGCTTAGACTCCACAATTTAAAACTTCAAGTGGACAAGTGCGAGTTTTTGTGAAAGAAGTGTGCTATTTGGGTCATATTTTGTCGACTTGGGGCTTGTGGTCAGATCCACAGAAGGTCAAACTAACAAAGAAGTATCCACAGCCCAAAGTAACGAAATAATTAAAGGCGTATTTAGGCCTTGTGGGATACTATCAGCGTTTCAGAAGCAACTTCAGCAAAATCACGAAGCCACTACCCGAATTATTGAAGAAAGAGGAGCCTCTCACCTGGGTGTCGAGCAAGAAACCGCATTTCAGCATTAGAAAGAGATGATGATCAGTGGCCTATTCAAGAGCACTCCGACTTTGAAACAGACTTCATAATTACGAGAGACGCGTGCCAGTCAAGTATTGGAGCAGTTTTAAATCAGGGAAAAACTGGAAGCGACTTACCTGTTGCGTACTCCTCGAGAACGTTGAATAAGGCAGAAAGAGGGTACAGTATGATTGAGAGGGAGATGTTGGCCATTTGTTGGACAGTGAAATACTTAGACCGTATGTATTTGGAAGAAAGTTCCTCATATGTACTGACCATAAACATCTAATAAGGTTAGGTAGTATATCATATCCGTCATCCAGACTCATGAAATTTGGGTTAAAGATGGAGGAATACGACTATCAGATCCTGTAAAAGATTGGAAAACGAAAGCAGGTCGCCGAAACACTCTCGCAAGTGAGAGAGGTCAGGGTGGCTGGTGCGCGACCGGAAGGCGACAGTAACCTAGGTCAAAGCATGCCGGAAACCGAAGCCATGGCACGGGTCAGCAACCCACCGGCAGGTGACAACAGCGGGGATATTATTCAGGAATGTGAAAACTGCATCAAGGATATAGAAAAGTATGTCCGGAAACAAAAGACAGCTGAGTCGGGAAAGGTCGGAACGAATAAGTTCGACTGGAAAAGTCGCAATATTAAAACAGTTTCACAATTCTCCCATTGGAGAACACTACAGCACAGGAAGAACCTATGAGCGAATAAAGGTGTACCGAGTACGGAACGGTATGAAGAAAGATACAGAAGAATATATGCGGAAATGCGAAAGCTGTCAAAAGAATTAGCTCACTAGGAAACACACAAGGATGCCTCTAGAGATCATGAAGACACCTAAGCACGTTTTCGAAAGATGTGACACTAACATAGTAGGTTCATTAAAGCAGACAGACAGAGTGAGCAAGTAATCAATATGTTTCAGGATGCGCTGTCGAAGTTTATGGTAGGTGAACCCTTTGAAAGGCAAGGTGCTGACACAGTAGCGAGGGTGCTAGATGAGAACTTATACTGACGTATGGAATACCACCACTGTTGTTACGTGACATGGGAAATAATTTTATGAATGAGACTATGAAAAGAATATGTAAACTACTGTGTATCGAGAAGATACAGACAACAAATTACCACCCTCAAACAAACGGAACGTTAGAGAGATCGCATCGAACATTAACGGAGATGTTGTGACATTATTTAAATAGAGCACAGGCCAATTGGGACAGCTGGGTTACACTCGCGGTTTTTGTGTATAACACTACAGCACATAGTGCGACAGGTTATAGGCCACATGAATTGCTCTTTGGAAGAACGTGTAACAGTCCAAGGATACTACAGAAAGATCCGGCTGAGGTATAAGTTTCATGGCTATGAGGCAGAGCCAAAGGAGTGCATGTATGAAATACAGCGGTGTACAAAAACACGGAATGCGTAGAGGAAGACAAAAAATACGGAATATTATGATAGGACTCAGAATTCAAGGGAATTCCGTTGTAGGGATAAGGTTCTGTTGTTTGATGAGATTGTATGACGAGGCAGATCACATAAGTTAGATACACAATGGTGAGGTCTGTACACAGTGGTATCAACAAATGGGCGTAATGTTGTAATCTGAAGCGAAATAAATATCTCACAGTTCATGCAAACAGACTCAAGGAATTTTTCTAATTCCAGATGTCGACATCATAATGCTCCGTCGGTGTTATCTTACTGCTGATTGTGGTTGAGCGCACCAGACAAGAGCCGTACACGCAAGTAACGAAGTTCCATTCGTCACATGCACTGTATTATGACAACATGGGTCGAGAAAAATTTTCAGTGTAACGTTTAAAATTGTGTGTTTTTTTAATTAATGGAACTGAGAGAGAAATTTGAGAGCACTGCGATTCTCGGGAGGCAAACAATGGGATACTACAAAGACAGGATGGCATTATTCAATATGAGTGCAACAGAGTGTAACAGAGCCGAACTTGCATTAAGATGGTACATAGGAAAAATAGAAAAGGGGCAGGGTCAGACTGGCAATTGCCGGCGGGTGGCCGAGCGGTTCTAGGCGTTACAATCTGGAACCGCGCGACCGCTACGGTCGCAGGTTCGAATCCTGCCTCGGGCATGGATGTATGTGATGTCCTTAGGTTAGTTAGGTTTAAGTAGTTCTAAGTTCTAGGAGACTGATGACCTCATAAGTTAAGTCCCATAGTGCTCAGAGCCATTTGAACCAGACTGGCAATTAGCACGGCACGAATCCCGTATGAAGTAACGAGGAATCTTAAACTTCGTGGCTCTGAGCACTATGGGACTTAACATCTATGGTCATCAGTCCCCTAGAACTTAGAACTACTTAAACCTAACTAACCTAAGGACATCACACAACACCCAGTCATAAACTTCGTGGGCTAGGTCAGTAAGATTTTGTTCGGAACCCTAGACAAAGATGACGCCACGTACTTCAAGGCAAAGATAGGTGCCTTAGAAGGAGAACAGAAACAGCTACTCAGACTTTCGGAGGAGCAGGTGACAATAGCTAAAGCAACGTTGGCTAGTTTTAATCAATCGGTAAGCTCCACAACAAAAAATGAAGAAATTATCACGCATGAAATGAACCAAATTAAGCTGGGGCATAGTAGACTTTGAGAACAGCACTGACAAACGGTTACAGCGAGCAGTAACTTTGATCATCGTTAACGATCAGCTGATGGAACTGAAGAGCATTTTCAATGATCTAGAACGGGAATACGATATGTTAATATCAGCGTTGTCAGCGCTTAGAATGGTATCATGGAGCCGCATCTGATCAATCCAGTTCAGATCGTAAAGTATCTTGAACTAATAATAGATGACATCCAAGACAAGCGGTTCCCTGTGGGCCTTAACGGCAGGCAGAGGATATCGACTAATCAAAACCGTTGATCTGGATATTTCCTCCTGGAAAAGTCTTAAGTTACGCGTTTAATGTCCCGCTAGTAGAGAACGACGTGTATAATCTCTACAAAATACTACCGATACCGTCAGAAGGGAACGGAACGAGACATTTATTTATGTGTGTTGTCCCAAAGAAAGAGCTATGCTAATTGATGACGCGAAATGTCAATACGCGAAGTTAAATAACGAACAGTTACAGAGAGCCTTAGAATACGCGAGCGCGTATTTATACTTTTGTTCACGAATGAGCAAAAGAAGTGCGCGGCTGAGGCGCCGCAATCAGTGCGAGAAGTTCTCAAGGATTGCGTGCAGAAGCTAATAATTTTAAACGAAAGTCTGTATCATTAAGTAATAATGAATGGCTGTTTTTGTTGTCCCGGTAGGGAGGGCATTTCCTTCATCTGTCTCGACGGAAGTCCCACAGGTATCATGCTCCGAGACGCAGGGAAGTTAACATTTATAGGTAAATGTCGTGGGTATACGGCTCAGATGGTGATACAGTCAGGACATATAATACGAGCAAATGTCCCCAGTAGGGAGTGATATTGTGCTGAACTTAAGCATGGAAATAAATTGCAGTATAGTGAATAATGAGAGGAAGAATACAAATAAACTTAAGCTGGAACTGCCAATACAACATAAATTAGGCAGTCTGATGAGCTAACAGCTCCAGGAGGTAAGTTGGATGAGCTACTAAGCGAGATTGAATACCAGGAGAGAAATGCCTTCAGCAACTTCTCGTTAAGTCATTTCTCTTCCTTGGTTTTCATGGGCTCTGGTTCAAATGGCTCTGAGCACTATGGGACTTAACTGCTGTGGTCATCATTCCCCTACAACTTAGAACTACTTAAACCTAACTAACCTAAGGACATCACACACATCCATGCCTGAGGCAGGATTCGAATCGGCGACCGTAGCGGTCGAGCGGTTCCGGACTGTAGCGCCTAGAACCGCTCGGCCACTTCGGCCGGCTCATGGGCTCTGGTGTAGTAATTATAGTAATAATATGGTGTCTACGCAGACACTGTAATTGTTGCCAAGACTATTCTAACTTTGTGTGCAAAAAACAATGGGTAACGATAGTTGTAGAGAAATATGTGTTGAAAACACTGTCGTAAATCAGTACCCAGAGAGGGATATAGTCAGGTAGTGTTCTACCCTCCTGAAGCACATCTAGAGACAGTGGAGAGATAATTTTTGACAGATCTGTAGTGCCTGCTAGACACGTTAGAAGTGAGGTTCATCAAAGTGTTTAGACAAAAATTGACAAACGCTGAAGAATGATAACATTGGTAGAAAGTGTGAAAAACTATTGTGAATTGCTCGAACAGTCCACGGGTATACTGCCGGTTCATAGTGTCCAACGGACACAATATTTCGGCGATCAGACATGTCGCCATCGTCAGCTGCGCTGACCAACTGAGCTCCTGAGGGCAGGCGGGCGCCCTCAGGAGCTCAGTTCATCAGCGCACCTGACGATGGCGACATGTCTGATCGCCGAAATACTGTGCCCGTTGGACACTATGAACCGGCATTATACCCGTGGACTGTTCGAGCAACAAATACGCCGGGAGAAACTGAAGAATCACAACTAGTGTGAATTGTTTTCTCTGTCAAGTACTGAAATTGTAATTATATTATGAAACGTACTTCAATGAATCAAGTGTAATCAATTCTAAAGTTGATTGTAAAATAAGATATTTCCATTCTACCATAAAAGTGAATTGACAGGACAATACGAAATGTCTCATACTATAAAATAACATGTATCTTTATTCCAGGTATTAAAATATCTAACAATGATAAGTGAAATGTAAAAATGTAAATGTTTCTCTTATAGGAAAATATTGATTTATATGTAGTTGGTGATTATATTTAAACTTTCCCTTCTTAACCCGTTATAACACGTAAACTAATTACCGTACGTGTACCAAACGTGGTAGCATTAATGTCAAGGACATAGGGAAGAAAAATGATGCAGAATCAATTCAACTGAAACACTTTTAATGAGCTGCTACGGTACATCATAGCATTACATACCGGTACCATCACTGCTACAAAAGGGCTCAATAGGCGCCCATCAATGTCCAGAAGAGTGTGAAAGCACGGGACTGCATTCTGTACAGCAGAACGAAGCATGTCCGTCGGTATGCTGGCTGCCTCTCTTGACATACTGTGCTTCTGATCAGCAAATGTGTGAATGTGCCCCTGATAAACCCTGTCCTTCAGATAGCCCCACAACCAGAAATCCCAGGGAGATCAGGTTGATCATGTCGGCCAAGCTTTTAGGAACGATCGGCTGATAATTCGATCGTTTCCAAATGTGTTTTGGAGGAACAGCTGAACTTCACGAGCGATGTGCGGTCGGGCCCCATCTTGCATGAACACTGTTGAGTTCAATGCGTCTCCCTCCTGTAGGGCGGGTATGACTTGCTGGCGAAGCAGATCGCCATAACGCTGACCAGCCACACTGCACATCTTTGGTCCTTGAGCGCCGACCTGTTCAAAAAAGAATGGGCCAATGACGAACGTAGCCATGAAGCCGCACCACACGGTGACAAGTTCACCATACAGAGGAGCTTCATGCACAGGGACTGGAGGTGAAGATCCGCACACTCGGCAATTCTGTGTGTTCACCTCACCCCTCAGAAAAAAATTAACTTCGACTGTCCGTGGTAGGTCCACGGCCAGCCCTCGTCAACTTCAGTCCTTGCGAGAGAGCGAAGTCAACACGTCGTTGTGCGTCCTGTGGTGCAAGCTGCTGTGCGACATGGATCTTGTACGGAAACCATTTGAGAATGGTTCGAAGCACCTTCGTACAGTGGACCACGGGATATTCAACTGTCGCGACACAGCACGCGCACTGTCTGACGATCGGGAATTGCGCGCAGCGTTGTCTCCATAGCAACAGCGATTTCATCAACCACCTGTGGTGTAACCGATCGTCGGCCTCTTCCCGGTGGCGACGCCCAGTTCTCAAGTTGAATCAAACTTCTTGATCATGCTACGCACAACAGGTGGAGAAAGAGAACCCTTCCGTAATCCTTTCAGCCGGCGATATTCTCGAAGTGCAGCTGCAGCATTACTGTTGTTTTGATAACAGAGCTTCACCAATAATGCCCTGCTCCTTTTGTCCATGCTCGTGTTCACACATCAAGTGCACTGCGACTGGTCAGGTGCGTGAGAATATGAATCACGATGACTGATCACGGCATCTGGAGACCATAGCTGGAACTGGGCGATAGCGCTGTGAAGCATGGAAATCATGCACCCCATACTCTGCACATTAATGCAACCAGGTTTGATACTCGCACGATAATTAGTTTCCGTGTTACAATGTGTTAAATAGGGGAAGTTTAATTATGTATGTTTCCCCGTTAATGGAATAAAATTTGTAAAAACCCTCTTATAAAAATTCGTAGTCCCTGAGGACAGGGGGGGGGGGGGGTATTCGCTTTGGCTCTGCTCGCTGCTTGCGCTCATACTTAGCCGCGTACCTCCCTCCGTGGGATTTTGAATTCAGGAGTAGTGTACTTTCATTCAAGTCATTATCCAGTTCTTGCCCAGACGAGGAGTTAAAGACTGTAGTTATTCAAAGCCTGCAATTTGTTCAATTATTTCCCGACCAAGTTCCATAACTATTTCAAACTTCCACTTATCCATCTACATTAGCTGAATCGACCGACCTCCTCCAGTCTCCAATGTCATTGAGCGTCTAGACCGCTCACTGGACGTGACAGTAGTTACAGGACGACTTTTCTGTGTTGTCGTCTGATGAACGAGATACTGTGGGAAGGTTGGTACTTCGTGACGGAACCACAAGTAAACACAGTCGCTGCCAGAAGCAACGACGAATGAGAGATGGTGGCGTAGACATGCCAAAATAGTTCCCACGCGTCACTGCATCAGCTCGCTTACTTACGTCTAGGAACAGTCAGCTCAGTCAGCTCAGTCAGCATCGTCTCTTTACCAAGCCGGCAGTGCGATAAATGTGTTAGGCAGATCTCTGCATAAAAATTTATCGTCAAGTGCAGTTTGAGAGAAGAGACGAGCATCTTGCTCTGTATCAAGTGATACGTCAATTTTCAGTGACAATAATAAATACTCATGACATTCCTGTGGACAGTGATTGTTACAAAGTTAAGTATTTCATCATGTCATGTTGTAATAAATTGACCTAATTTTTTAAGTGTTGTAGTATCATCTCGTCCCACTGTTCCGACGAGTGTCATTTCGTCCGATAAAATACTTTTCATTCCTACAGACAGCTCGCTGCGTCTGTTTTTCAAATAGATTTCGAATCACAACAGCGTTCTATCTGAAAATTTAGCAGTCGCATTTTTCTGAGCAGTGTGTCAAATTTGACAGCATCAAATGGTTTTGTATCAACCGGGGTCTTGAAGCATATGTTGTTCTAAAACCGAGCCTATGAGTTCTATACCAACATGACGAAGCTGTAGGATTTGAATAACATGAAGACCAAAACCGTAATCACAACGTAATCTGTTTTGCCTTGTATAAACAATGAGTAATGGGATATAATCTGCTGGGAATATTTACATTTAGTTGAGATCATTGACCATACAGCTACACACTCACCTTTGGGCGTACTATCTCTTATGGATAAAGTTTTTACACATTTCCAACCGTTCCAGACATGAAGTGGATTACCAGCTTAGGTGCTTCGCCCCATAATGTGTGGGGTAGTGCATTATTGAATTACTTTTTAAACAGTCGGGGTGTCACGAATAGTGAGGTGCACACAAACAAATTTAGCACAGATAAATTTGTCACAATATGATGTTGTAGAACGTGTGGTTTCTACATTTTTTGTGACCAATTAGATGCCTCAGGCATGGATGTGTGTGATGTCCTTAGGTTAGTTAGGTTTAAGTAGTTCTAAGTCTAGGGGACTGATGACCTCAGATCTTAAGTTCCATAGTGCTCAGAGCAATTTGGACCATTTCGATCAATTAGGAAAAATGCTTGGAACAGGGTCGCTGGTTGAAGAGTGAACTAATACTTAGCAGTATAAGAGAAATAAATATCTCTAGTGTGAAAGTGAAATTTGTTGTAACTTAACACAATCCACTCGCATCATTTCCTCACTCGTCAGCATGTACGAGGTGTGATCAAAAAGGAGCGGAAATTTTTATTTTTCTTAAGGAATCTTTATTTATTTATCAATATCAACTATGTCCTCTTTAAAATAATTCTCCTCAAATACAAGACTCTTGTGAAAGCGATTATTCTAATCTTGGAAGCACTTCTGGAACTCACTTTTCGTCATGGTGTTCAGATTCTTCAGCGATTCTGTTTTTATCTCACCAATGGTGGCAAAACAACGTATTTTGATGGTCCTCTTCAGGCTCGAGAATAGAAAGAAGTCGCAGGGGGCCATGTCCGTGTTTATGAAACAAGGGACCGATGACCTCTGCAGTTTGGTCCCTTTAATCCTCAAACCAATCAACCAACCACGTCCGGCGGATACGATGGCTGAGGTAACATTAAATGTTTTATTTTTTTTCCCAAAAATCACGAACAAGCATTGATGTGTGAGCTGGAGCATTATCGTGACGCAATTTCCATGGGTGGTTTTGCCACAGTTCTAGTCGTTTTCCTTCATATTGCCTCACCCGTAAATTCCAGCTAGTATTCTGTATTCTGCAGGAACTCACGATGCACTGTTCCATTGTAATCGAAGAAAACGGCGAGAAGAACCTTCACACGTGATCGGACTTGTTGTTTCTCTTTTTGGTCTTGACTCTTCAGGCGGATTGCACTGGGGCTATATGACCTTGGTTTCTACGTCATACCCATATACGCATGTTTCGTCACCTGTTGTAACCTTCTTTAGAAGTTTCATTCAGCAATTCCTCAGCGATGCCTACGCGACGTCGTTTTTGGTCGAAATTCAATAATTTCAGAAAAACTTTGCTGCTACACGCTTCATACCCAAACCATCCGAAAAAAATGCTTAGCATGAGCCAAAGGATATGCTGTCATCATTAGCAACCTCTCTGATGGCTGTTTGGTGGCTTCCCAGAACCATTTTCTTGACATCTTCAACTTTGTCGTCAGTAATTGATGTGCTGGCCATCCAGGGCGATCGTCATCTTCATCGTCTGCTCGAGACTCTTTGAAACGTTTATATCACTCGTAAACTCTTATCTTACTAATAGCAGATTCGCCAAAAGCCACAGTCAACATTACCGAATACGGTCCTACACTTTATTCGATTTTTCAAGCAAAATCCTTGATCTACCTTTTCTTAAATAAAAAATCCAGCGCTCACTGGACACACAGAACTTTTTCGACTATCAACAATTAACTAAATATTCAAAACTGCTGAAAATGCAGACATACATCAGCAACATGTGTACCAACAAGATAAAAATATTTTAGCATCGGACTATAAAGCCAGCGAAATTAAAGAATTCCGTTACTTTTTGATCACATCTCGCAAGTAATTCGTTGGAACAAGACTTGTGTACTGAAACTGAATCAAAGTCGATCGATGAAGGTAATCAGTTGGGTGCAGTCTTTATTGACTTCTGAAAAGCATTTGATGGTTCCATCGAATGTTTATTAACAAAAGTACAATTATATGGAGTATCAAACGATATCTGCGAATGGCTTGAGGATTTCTTGGTAGTGTGCATGTTAATTTGTATGGACAGTCATAGACAGATGTACAAGTAACTTCAAGGCTGCTACAGTGAAGTGTGTTGGGACCTTTTTTGTTCATGTTGCATTGTAGGTAAAGCAGATGGCAAATCGGATCATTGCGAGGACACTGAGAACACACTAAGTTTGAAAAGTGGGTGGATACAAAGCACATGTGAGTACCATCTGAATCTGCTCAAGTGTATAGGACCCGTCGTAAACAGGATTAATAGGGCATGTAGAACGAACGGGAAGAATGCTCACAGGCTAATTGGACTCACGGATGAGCGTCATGGAGATGCTGAAAAATATGTATCAGCAGGCGCTTTTCGATAAACGCCAGTATATCGTATTTTTATTTTTATTTATTTATTTATTTTTTTGCAACGTGGAGGGTAGGAGGATTGCAACCAACGCCTGACCTAATTTTTTTAAAAAAAATATGACAATGCTTATTAGGTCACTACAGTAATTATATCACTTGGTGTTCAGTAATTCACATTTCTATAAGCGTTTCGAGATTAACTCGTCATCAGAACATCTGTTAAAAGATTACAAAACTCATAAACAACAGAGCAATAAATATGTTCTAAATCACGATTAACAAGTTTTTAAAGAAAGATACAGGGCAAAAGCATGAACATATCTAAGAAGAGACACATGCAACCGTACTGGTTTGTTCATAGATTTGCCCAGTATATTTAAAAAATTGTTAATCGTGAGGTAGAAAATCATTATTTCTCTGTTGCAAATGTGTTTTGTAATCTTCTGGTGGGAACTGGGTTGTTTTGCAAATCAGACTTATGCAAAAACAATTAGTTTATTTTTATATTTCCCCAGACATGTTTCCACACCAATGTGTGATCTTCTGTGGGTTAAATTTTTATTTCTGTAAAGTAAAATGTTACATTTGTAATAATTTAACTACTGTAGGCCCAAGAAATACAATATTTGCAATTTTCTTCGTTTTGTTTGGACACACACCTTAAGATTACATCGCTAATTGAACTGTTTTATTGTACATCGATTTTAGTACTCGTTTTCGTCGTTTTTTGACAGCATGTCATCTGCAAACTAGCCATGAAGAAAATTATTGCGTATTTGTGGAGAGCTGTTTCGAGGGTAGAGGTTATGTACGTTTCTGTACTTACATTTTCCGTCCTGTTTCGTGTCCATGGATGATGTCTCAATCAGTTACTATTTAGTACGTTGCTTTCACTCAGTTTTTCATAAATTTCCGCTCGCTACTTCACCCCACATGCACTTACATAAAATGTGGCGAAATGAGATCTGAGCAGACACTTCTGACAATACACTCAGGGAGATGTGTCATGTTATTGTCGTTACTCACTTTTTCATCGTTTGTCTTGTGTTTGTTATGGCGCTGATTTTGAGAACCAAGAACACAGAAGGTTTTTTTCTGTTATGTTTTTTGTAGGGAGTCACCTCTGTATAGTTCTGCTGGGATTTTCTGATAATGAGTTAGTCTCGAAACGGATCAATAAATGTGGATTACTAAGCACCAAGTAATAACCTATCAGCAGTAATAAAATGGCTCAAATGGCTCTGAGCACTATGGGACTCAACTGCTGAGGTCATTAGTCCCCTATAACTTAGAACTAGTTAAACCTAATTAACCTAAGGACATCACAAACATCTATGCCCGAGGCAGGATTCGAACCTGCGACCGTAGCGGTCTTGCGGTTCCAGACTGCAGCGCCTTTAACCGCACGGCCACTTCGGCCGGCAGCAGTAATAACCTAATCAGCAGTGTAACAAGTTGTTTTAAAACAAAAGCTATGGTATCCCGCGAAAGCCTACTTACAGATTTTCAAGAAGCAGAATTAAGTGAGGAATCTAACTAGAGGAGACCGGTGGCCTGACGTGTGCAGAAAACTGAGGAGACCTCAGCTATGAAAAAAAAAAATAACAAAATTAGGAACCGTTAATTAAAAATTATTGTAATAAAATTCTCATATAAAAGTAACATAAAAAAATAAATTTCGTCTGTGATAACAATAAATTAATTGTCTCTAGGTTCGTTTCACCCCATGCGCAGAGAGGAACGGACGCCCCCCCCCTTTTTTTTGTGACTCATCGTACAGGTAGGCTGCCCTCTATCGTCTTCATTATCTATGTCAGCACACGAGCTATGAGCTCACTGCTTCCTGAATCTTAGGTCAAGATGCCGAGCCAGAAATCCAAGGACCCAATTTCTCTACCAATTTTCGCTTCATTGTGGGTTGGGTGCGGGCATCTGTTTCGTTCTGCAGGTTGATACGCTAGTCTGTGCACTTCTTTTATAGTCATGAGAAACGTCGCTTTTGTAGATATTTAAGATATGTGACAAGTTCTAAGTCTTTTTCCATGTTTTCCGTAGGTTTTGTCAATAATTGAAAGTGGATTGTCATTTTTATTTATTACGTATTGTTTTGAAGTAGTCAAAGGCACGAAAGATTGTTTCGATGCTTTTTCGTGGGTCATCGCTTTATTAGTTAGTTTGTTCCATATTTTTCGTGGGCCAATTTTGTCGCTCCGTTCGCTGTACATAATGATGTACCATATGCAAATGAGAAAGGCAATCCTTGCGGTAGAAGTCGTCAAATGAAGAACAAAAGGCGATGTGGGAGGAACGGGCAATAGACCAGTAGACCATTCATCCCCAAACGCATGTCTATTGAGAAAATATTCAGTAAACGATTTCTTTCCGACTGTATTGTATACAGCTAAGAACATGCTGATTTAGGCGGATTAAACGTTGGTTGTGAAGAAAAAAATGTGACAGACTTACCTTAGTTGGAAATAGGTCGGGAATTACTATAGAACAGCGAATTCGCTCACTTTCATAGTCAGACTACACAACTCGCGCCCGACAACAATCACAACCTTACTAAACCATAACAGGAAATTAGTTTGTTAAACACTTTGAGAGGTGACACACCACACTCTGACGGTCAGTTAGATTAATATTCATATTTTTGTTCATGATCTCGGTGTTCCCCAGTACTAAATTTGATATGTGTGGTTTATGACTTTTTTACGTGAGGAAATTGTGGGTAGAATGTTCGTATAACTGCAGGTGTAGACTGTAGAGAACTTATATCCAAGGGGCCGTAGTGGAGGCGACGGAGATCAGAGACAAAGATGGACTGCGGGGAGTCCTGCGTCCTTGCTGTGCAAGTGATTTTCGGAAGCAGGGCTCTGTGGATTGTACCTGCAGAGGGACTTTGGTCGGTGGCACTCCCCTATTTCCACTTAGGGGTGGAGCAGGAGGGGGCCAGTTTGCACAACATTCTGTCCGGGCTAGGCGACAGTCCACTGCGAAGGTAGCCAGTTGCCAGAAAGTGGGTGGAGGAAGCCATTTAAGAGAGACTGCTGTAATCTGAGCTTTCGAACAAATAGTGGCCAGGTCTTAAAACTCTGACCATTGTCATGTTAGTAGCTGTAACGATATGGACAGAGCGACTGGTGCACATGTGTACGCGTACGTGGAGAAAGTGTTTGTGCAGCAATCGCCGACATAGTGTAACTGAGACGGAATAAGGGGAACCAGCCCGCATTCGCCGAAGCAGATGGAAAACCATCTTAAAAACCAACCACAGACTGGCCGGCACACTGGACTTCGATACTAATCCGCCGGGCGGATTCGTGCCGGGGACTGGCACGCCTTCCCGCCCTGAAAGCAGTGCTTGAGATCGCACGGCTAACCGGGCGGGCTTCAGAACCATTACAGCTGCCGCAGCTCGTCGCTCCTCGCTCGCAGCGTACCATTTTCTGCTGCAGCTGAATCAAGGTGAAAGGGTGAAGTACTGCTGCACCGGCGTAGGGTTGTTAAATGATATTCACAGCTCCCTGTTCTCTGTTGTGGTGTACTTGGTCTTAATTGATTCCATTTGAACAGAATTAAGCCTCACAATGGATTCATGTAAACAAAGTCAGATTGCGTTGTAAAAGGGATTTATTGAGTGGAGAATTTATATAGCTTCCACTCCAATAAATGCTTTTCCATCCAACCACCACCCCTTTTCTAATTTGTTTTTGTCATTTTGTTGTAAGATTTATCAGCTCAATGTAGTTATAAAATGATTAATAAAAACTTGTTACTATTTTTCTAAACTTAAATATGCCACTGTTCTCATACTTCCTCAACTATTCACTGTTCATAGGTACAATAACAATTCAGTTTTCAATCTTACTAAATTAGTTAATTTGATTATTAATTTGAGTTCTGAAAGTGTCCGTAGACGTAGGCAACAAAAGTGCCATGAGCAAACTCACTAATTTCGTGTATAGAAATTATGGGTGTAGCTCAGGAAATTTGAAGGTTATTTAGAAGACAATACTTTTCTTTATGTAAAGATAGTAACATTTAGCATCGCTTGGTTATATATTTCTGATTAAATCGTCAGTATTGTTAAGGCTTTCCTATATTGGAATAGCGTGTCAGCTTTATATGCAATGGGGAAATCCTGCCTGAATTTGAAGTTTGGGTTAGAGAGGACACTAGACTTGAGTCTCTGTGCGGCTGCATTAGTTATCATGCCAGGGTGTTGTGGTGCCTAACACATCTGCCTAGTGAATTAGAGGCCTGAGTTCAAGTCCCAAGCTGGCCACAAATTTTAATTCATTACTTCAGCTACTACTCTTATCGAAGATAAAGCTGAGATTCAGTACATCTTCAGCAAAATGTAACAACATCAGATCAATAGATCACCTACACCTGAGGTATATGCACGATTTTCCCATTACCTAGAAAGCTGGGACTTAAGAAGTATGTAATTTGAAGGTGGAGAGGGGAAGAAAAGAAAGGAAAGGGATCACTATTGTCAGCTGTATCGGGACATCACGCGAAATCAGTGACGACAAATCAAAATGTGTATCGGACCGAGGTTTGAGCCCAGGATCTTCTGCTTCGTAGACACATACGTTAACCGTTGCACCAACCAGGACACAGCATTAGCGCAACTGCGCGGACTATCTCGGCACGCCTAACGGCCGATCCACATTCAATTGTAAGCCACAGGGGTGATGACAGGACTAAATTACCACTTTGAGACAACTTAGGAACACAGGCAAGTCTTGTGGGAAGGGGAGGGGTGGAGGGGTGACAAATCAGGCCATCTGGTCTAGCTAAGCTACCGACGCTAAATCTTCCGTCCGGGTCCCGGCTGAGGTTCGAGTCCTCCCTCGGGCATGGGTGTGTGTGTTTGTCCTTAGGATCATTTAGGTTAAGTAGTGTGTAAGCTTAGGGACTGATGACCTTAGCAGTTAAGTCCCATAAGATTTCACACACATTTGAACATTTCTTCCGTCCGACGCCATCCTGGCAGCCGCCCATAGTTTTTCCACCAGCTGCAGGAATGCAATAAACAATGCACGAGTCCACCTAAAACCTTCAAGCGATGAACTTTGGAGACTCACCTGAAGCAAGTAAATGGCCACTTTTACAGCTAAGCTCAGGTACGTTAAAGTGCTCTGCACTTGGTATTGTGCACAGTCTGATGACTTCAAGGAAGGCAGGATGGGTGAGGCAACATTTGAAGAGATTCTTGCCTCACTGCCGGGCACAAAGATATTCAAGCTATTCAGTTTTTTCGCCACCGGGTGCAAGCGCGATGTGTCCACCTGACGCAAGCTCCAGGGTGTTAGGGATTCTTCCAACAGCATTCAAGAAATGAGCTTATTGTGCACTCTTAAAAATAGGGTTGAGAATGGGAGGCGAGGAGCTGTCTTTCTGAAACTGAGCGCGTGAAGGCTGTGCATTGGCGAGCTAAAAAAGAAAGTCAGTAACGAAGGTTCACGCCTCAAAGGTTTCTCAAAACAGCAAAGACGGAGAACTTTCTGATTGGAGAACGCTTTTCACACAGTGCTTTGGTGGGAGTATAACAGCAACTTAACAGTTATGTCATTGCCCGGTACTGGCGAATATTTTTGTCACGGAATAGGCGTAGAGCAGGGACAGGAAACGTGTGTAGGAGACACTACTTCTTTCTCAGTCTTAGAACAGTAAAGGTACTTCGGTTTCTGACCACAAGTAGTAAACTACGATTCCGAACTTAGACCCGACTTATAAGGGCGGCCCGATTGCTGTCTGACGAGTTTGAGGAAAAGCCACATGAACCATCCGCAGTATACATTTTGACACAACGATTACGGTGAGTTAGGCGTTTTTTTTTTTTACTTAGCTGAATTCGTGAAGACTCATCCAAGATCGAGAGAGAAGGAGTAGTTGCATGTTATTTTTCACTTCATTTTGGTATGTTCTGACGAGGTGCGTGAGAAAAGTAATGAGTTTTTTACTCTACCAAAGTTTTTTCTTTCAAACAACAATATTTTCTCCTTGCAAGTAGTTCCTTTCTGCAACTATATATTGGCGGAGTCGTTCCCAGTTTTGGTAGGAGCGCTGAAGGCCTTCGGCTGACAGGGTCTTAACATATCAGTCACATTCTTTTGAATGTTCTCCAGAGTCAAAAAATGACGTTTTTTATGACATTTTTCAATTTCTGGAAAAGAAAAAAGTCAGAAGGACTCAGATCAGATGAACAGGAGAACTGCGGAACAACAGGAATGTCTTTTGAGGTCAAAACTTCTGTGATGGAGGTGACCCTGTGACATGGGGCATTGTAATGATGCATCACCTACTTGTCTGCAACGTCCGGTCTCACTCGATTCACTCTTTTCCTGAGCCTTTCAAGGACATCTCTGTAAAACACTTGGTTGACAGTTTGTCTTGGAGGATCAGTCTCACAAGAGCACGCAAACGTTCGACGTTTTCATCAGCATTTGAAGTTGAAGGTCCTCCAAAGCTGGTACATCTTCAACGTGTTCTTGGCCTTCCAAAAATGATTAGTGCTATGGAAAGACTTGCGCTCTTGATAACGAAAGTTCCCCAAAGACTTGTTTCAACTTTTCAAAGTTCACCCGCTGGATTCCCCAAAAAAATGGTTCAAAAGGCTCTGAGTACTATGGGACTTAATTTCTGAGGTTATCAGTCCCCTAGAACTTTTTTTTTTTTTTTTTTTAAAAACTTAGAACTACTTAAACCTAACTAACCTAAGGACATCACATACATCCATGCCCGAGGCAGGATTCGAACCTGCGACCGTAGCGGTCGCGCGGTTCCAGACTGTAGCGCCTAGAACCGCTCGGCCACTCCGGCCGGCTGGATTCCCCAATATCAAAAGAAAATTTGATGGCATAACGTTGCTCTAAATTCCTCTGTTCCATTTTCGTAACTCACAACAAATACAAAACTTCACCGGTGCTCTTAATAATCACGTAATGGCCATATGGAGCTCAAACTTTGACTGGTCATCTTGTCGGGACGTCACTCTCATTACCTTTCTCACACACCTTGTATAATCACGGCGTGTCTCTCACGGCTATGTTTCACACAACTAATAATCTAGGATGATGATTACTTTTCATCCCTATTCTTCTTTCTCAGAATTTTGCCATAGTAACTAATGCTAGGGTATCTCAATAACCTGCTCTTATTAGACGTTCCTTTTATTGTGTGCAGAATTAAATCTCTTAACCTACGCACACTGAACATGATCGGAAAAAATATTGGATTAACTTAGGCCAAGATTTTAAGTTACTAGTCAGTGAATCCATTTTTCATGCTGTTCACTTTTATTGTTTTTTTACGTTCAAGGCCTTTTCGAGGGGGAAGACATGTCTGATGAGTGATAGCAAGCAAGACTGAAGAAAAAGCAAGACACGTTCATAGGATTTGTTGACCTGGAAAAAGCGTTCGACAATGTAAAATGATGCAAGATGTTCGAAATTATTAGAAAAATAGGGGTAAACTATGAAGAAAGGCAGGTAATTGCAATATGTACTGGAACCAAGAGGGAATAAGACAAAGAATGAAGCTGTCGAGTTGAAAAGGGTGTAAGACATAGTTGTAGTTTTCCGTCCCTACTATTCAATCTATATATCGAAGAAGCAATGATGGAAATACGAGTAAAAGAAAGGTTCAGTAGTGGAACTGAAATTCGATTGAAAGGATTTCAGTGTTATGATTCGCTGCCGACATTGCTATCCCGAGTGAAAATGAAGAAGAATTACATGATCTGCAGAATGGAATGAACAGTCTAGTGAGTACAGAATATGGGTTGAGAGGAAATCGAAGAAAGACGAAAGTAATGAGAAGTAGTCACCCTTTTGATATCAGCAAATCCACTGCGCGACAGTAATTAATTTAGTAACTGAGCACTGGGGAGGGAACTGCTCCTCAGTAGCTCAGCTGATGCAGATCCAATAGCTTCACAGAATGAATGCGTTCAGGCTCAGTTGGTACTACGCACCTGCTTATCGTCCGTCTTTCACTTCCGTAAGAGGTTACAAATACCTTCAGAAGAAGACTTCTTGAAACTTAAATCTGTATTAGGTATTAACAAATTCATCTTTTTCATAAATGCTCATCTCGCTAAAGCCAGTCTGCGTTTTATATTCACTCTGCTTTGGCCATCGTCAGTTATTTTCATGCTCGTATAGCTAAACTTAGCCATTACTTTTAGTACGATATTGCAGTGCCTTTGTTATCCTGATTACGATGCAAAGTTCCTTTGGATATACAAGCATGTCCCAAGGAACAGGCACTGCGGCGACCACAGCCGTTACGAAACACATCAAATGAATTCGCAGTTGCGAATAAGGACTACCATCAGCTGTAGAATGGAATGATGACAGTTAAAAATTGTGGCGGACCGGGACTCGAACCCGAATTTCCCGCTTATCGCGACTCACAACCAGACCCACGGCACACGATTGAAGACATATTGGGTATGGCCGTCAGCCGTGCACGGATAGCCAAACGGATGCCGGCACGGTACCTCAGTGTGTAATAAAAAAGCTGAGTAAATAGATCGACGACGAAATTGAACGGGTGTCGTGGGACGTCCGCCCTGAACAAACGAAAACGAAACGAACAATCACGAAAAAAACGAGATAAAAAAAAAGGTAAGGCGATCGCTCGCGGTAAGCGGAAAATTCGGGTTCGAGCCCCGATCCGGCATAGATTTGCATTGTCATCATTCCATTCTACAGCTGATGGTGGTCCTTATTCGCAATTGCGAATTCATTTGATTTATTACTTTTAGTGTCACATATCTTAATGCAATTCATTAAGCATTGCCTGATTTAAATCAATTACAATTCATTACCTTTGTTTTATTTTTGTTGATGTTCATCTTATAATCTCTTTTCAACTTTATTCCGGTCAAATGTTCTTCCAAATCTTTTGCCGTCTTTGACAGAATTATAATGCTGTCGGTAAGCCTTAAAGTTTTTTATTTCTTCTCCATTAGCTTGAATTCCCTTCGAAATTTCTCCTTGGTTTCCTTTACCGCTTGCTCAATGTGTAGATTGAATAATATCGGGGATAGGCTATAACCCCGTCTCATTCCCTTCTCAAATACAGCTTTCCTTTCATGTGCTTCGACTCTTATAACTGCAGTCTGGGTCGTCTACAAGTTGTAAATAACATTTCGCTCCCTGTATCTCATCCCTGATAGCATCAAAATTTCAAAGAGTGTAGTCCAGTCAACTTAGTCAAAAGCTTCCTCTGAATCTATAAATACAGTGTTATAAACGTAGATTCACCTTTCTTCAACCTATCATCTAGGATAAGTCGTAGCGTCTGTACTACTGAAACGTCCCCTTAGAACAATTGTATACGAGACTGTGCTTAAACTGACACAATATTTTTAGCGCAACGCAATCTGACTATCAAAATCCCTACAAAAGAATGGCCCTGACTAACATCAAACTATATCTTTCACAAATCACTTACCTCACCAAAAATCTTCGTTGCTCGAACTACTGCAAAACAGCGAGCGCCACTACTGCCAGCTAAATAAAAGATTCAAACTACTGAAGGCACTAACTACTGATAGGGATAATTAGCAAATGAAAGATTTTAATAGAGAACAAACAATGTATTTACCTTAATAGTCATAATATATATAGCAGTTCATGCACAAATTTCAAATCTCCGCCATTTCTCTCCCCACATCCACCACTGCTGGCGGCTCACCTCCAACTGCGCAACGCTACGCGCTGTTCACATCCAGCTGCCGCTGCCCAACACTACAATGGCAGACAACAATGCAAACTAGCCACAGACTGCACACAGCACAGCCAGTGATTTTCATATAGAGCGCTACGTAACGTTGCCAATAAGAAAACATAAACAGCCTACTTACATAAAGAAAACATAAACAGCCTACTTACATAGCCCCCATGCTCCCCAAAAACAAATTTTACAAATTGTTTTGGGCAGTGGCCAATAATGATTTGAAAAAAATTTTTCATAATTACAATAACAAAGATATCAAATGCACACACTTATTTATACAATGTTGGTCAAAAGCTAAAATTTTCTCACAGTCCATAAAGACCGTCCAGATTGTTCATTACAGTAAAATTTCAGTGTTTTTTTTTTTTTTTTTTTTTTCAAAGTCTGAGCAGTAAAAGACAATGCACATGGAAGTAGTGGATTTCCATGCAGTCTTGAAGAAGTAGTGTTGTCCTTCCAACTGAAAGACAGTGCTGACTCTTGACATGCTGACAGGTAGTGGGCCACAACAGAGCAAACCCACAGCAGAGTCATTCGACGTTTTGAAGAAGATTGGTAGGTAGGTCATCACAGAGCAGACCCACTGGAGTCCTGGTAGAGATTGTGGTATTGGTGGGCCACCAGAGGTGCAGACCCACTGCAGTCCTTGTAGAAATTGTGGACAGGCCCACTGTAGTCCTGGTAGAGATTGTGGTATGGGTGGGCCACCAGAGGTGCAGACCCACTGTAGTCCTTGTAGAAATAATGGTATTGGTGGGTCATCAGAGATGCAGACCCACTGTAGTCCTTGTAGAGATGGCCAGCAGCCATCTGTTGTGACTGTGCGGGTGCACAATCACCATTGAAGAGTCTTGCAGTTAATTAACAAGTCCATAACCACCACTTGTGCACACACAAAGTTTTTGGAATTGTCCTTAGAAGTCTTGCAGACAATATAGCAAGTCCATAAACCACCACTCGTCCACTCAAGAAATTTTTTGGAATTGTTCTTAGAACCAGCAATGCTGTTATCCAGTCCCTTGCTGAATTATCAACACACGTGCAAACACTAACAGTCCCAACTTCTCACATATTGTGCATTACTATGACCAACAGAAATGTGTGCAGTGAAATGAATACTTACAAGTTTCTTAATTTGATGAACTGGTGTCAATTACAATATTATAACATGAGAATACAATTACAAAGGTACAAAATACATCATTAAAAACATAACAATACAGATAACATTTGTAGTAATACAGGCTTTACAAAAGAATCGAACTAACATATACATCAGTGTTACAGGAATTATGACATAAGTAAATACATAAAAGATCAGAATAACTTTTGAAACATCAACTTTACACATGATCATTAAAACAAAACAGAATAAATAATGTCTAAACATCTTTACAAAGTAAATAACATATTATTAATGCCAATTATATTTGAGGAGAACAGTATTCCTCATCATAGTGAATGTAGCTTAATATTAGAAGAAAAAATTCTATGAAACTACACAGAGACAGGAAGAAAACAAATACACAAGGGTACACAAACACATAGTGGGATAACACAAAAGGAAAGGACAGGGTTCGTTTTCAGTGTAACATTTGGTACTGCAGTCCAACCCAAAACTTCATTCCGTAGATCATTCGTCTTATTTCAACCTTTGCTTCCACCAAACAAATCCTATCCAAACATGCTTTCTGTATTTTTCTCGTATAACCTCTCAGTGCATTTCTTCAAATTCATCGCAACTCATTCTCTTATAGGCTACCCCCTCTTAAGCTAACTTAAATCTACTGAGCTCAGATGCATAAACTAAGGGACGAGGCAATGCAGCAGCACAAAACAATTAACACAAACATCAATGACAAAAAATTAAAATAGGCAAAGCAATTGCAATATTACAACTAATATAAGGCACTGTGCAGCAAACAAGAAAAATAAAACAGTAATAAAACTAGCTTAGAAGAGTAACACAAAGTCAAATTCAGTAACACTATGCCTGGCAAACAGCAGTAACTTATACCTAAACATGACATAGCTCAAGCAGAAAAAATATAAAAATATTACAGTAAAAACAACAATGCAGAAAAGGGAAATGTCTATTCACATCTTAATGTCTATGTAATTAAAGTGGTGCACCACAAAAATTAATTCTACAAAAAAATTACCAAGTACTTGAAAAGAAAATTATATATGCAGTTATTGTTATCAGTCCCTTCTTATTATTCTTTCCATTCCAAAAGCTCCTTTTTCGAAGAATGTGGATCATAAAATAATTATTTAATAGATCTGTTGACAGAAAGTGTTCACATTAGCAAATGCATCTAAGTTTATTTTATAAAACTAATGCTGCAACACAGCTGGAAACCAGATATTAAACAAAATGAGCAATCTCTCAACTACAAAGACAATAGATGTAAAATGTTTCTAATCATTTCATTAGGCATTGTAGTAAATATCATAAATTACAAGCTCCACAGTATGCTTTCAACAAGGAAATGTCAATAGCGAGGACAATGGCCTCCCCTTTCTTTTTTTCTACCTGTGCCTCTGACGAGGCACTCACTAATGACTTGTTCTCCCGGCGTCTGACACAGCTGGGTGCCCACGACGCATTACGTGCAGGTGGTCACTTAATTTTCTTATGGAAATATTTATGACAGCAGTTTCCGCTACAGTGACAGTCTCATATACAAAATTTCACGGGTCGAGAATTTGCGTTGCAAATGTGTAGAAACAAAATCTTATGAATATAACAGTGTCCAAAAAATTTTTGCCGGCATTGTGATACATTTACACATTTACACACATTTCATAACTCTTACAAGTACGATTCTTGGTTTCCAACAACCTTTTTCACAAATCAGAGTGCCTAACGACTACTCCTTATTCCTTACCTTGTTACACATATACATATTCGTCGACATTCTTCAATATTTCATCATTATAAATATGTAGCATAATCAAATTCCTCATATAACATCGGCTTATTGATCATAAACATACCTCAACAGCATAATACACATCGTCGTCGTAAAAATAACATCATAACACCTCAGTCAAATCTCAAAAAAGTCGTAGCTTTCTGCAATAATTTCAAACCATAAAAAATATTCTCTGCTCATTTCAATAGCGTCATCTACCTCAAACGTACTTTAAAATCATTCTCCCTTACCAAATACATCATTCAAAGCTCTCATAGTATCACAATGGTACCAAAAAAATATGAACAGTTCACAAAGTACAGACAAAATACAATTTCGTAAGTGTGAAGTTATACAACGATGTAATTACGTAAACATCTGTCACTGATGTAGTAAAAAAAATGTTTATCTCTAAGTTAAATGATCAGATAGCTGTGTAATTTATGTATTAGAGGAATATGGTACCGATGTGTAAAGTTGTATAAGCAAATACCATATTAGCTAGGGCTCCTTGTGCTTGCCACACACATGATACACAAAGTAAGCGTGTACCCCCCTGAGGATTATTGTAATTATACCCTCAGGTGTTACAGATTACAGCAATGGAATGAAATGTATCACGGAAAACTTTCTTTGTAATTCAAAAATCTTTAAAAATAAATGTTTTAAGTACAAAATTAATCACTCAAATACGTATCCTGTAGCGCTAAATGTGCGTCTTGCTGTAAGATAATCTCTGTGGAAGTGTCGTAGTTATTGTCCTCCGAAAGCTAAGTTCTGCAGAAGTCAATGTACTTACCTCATGATAAACAAAAGTGAAATGCCTTGCGTATAGATATCGTAGTTATTACACTTATTGTTGTGATGAAGAAAGTACTGTGCTGTAACGTATTGTTGTGCTACAGAAAAGCCTGTCTCCTAGTAGCTATACCACAAAAGTTACTACTAAAACATGTTTTACTTTCCAGAATAATACATAAAACTGTGCAGACATAAAACAGAAACACCGCAATAGCAACATTGTAAATTGTCACTCATTAGTAGCGTCATGATAAAATCGTGTAGCTGTTACATAAACTAATCACTGTGTCATCTGGTATCTCACATAAAGTACTTTAAATCCAGAATGTATTTTCAAGTAAACCAAAATGTTGCATTAAAATCTCATTGGCAGTATATGTTCTAAGTATGTAAGCCTGATAGTCGTTACGTAATCGTGCAACTAACAAGCAAGAATGTACACACACAATAACACGGTGACGTCTGTTCACTATAACAATGCATTCGTAATTTCTGTTTAAGTAAGTTCTCTTGGTTCTTGATTTGATATTTAACTTCCAACATTGTAGCATGTTAACAGATTCTAAGTCTGACAAAGCATACTAGCAATGTAAAGTGAAAAGTTATATGGCAAAGACAAAGTTAAAAGGCAGATTATCTTTCAATAAACGGTTTCACATGTGAAATGTGATGTAAACCTTTACTCTTCCTAGTACGCAGAGTTTCAACTTCAACGCAATTATCATGTGGTATACGTCGGATTCTGTAAGGTCCATTGTAAACTAGAAAGAATTTGTGACTCAAGTGTTTCTTCTTATGTGACAATGAATGAGCTTTAATGAGAACTTTCTGACCAATATATAATTTCTTTGCATTTGCTTTACCGTGTGGTTTTCTCCTATTGTCTGCTGAAGATTTTATATTTTTAAGAGCCAAATCAATTATGTCTTTGTGTCGAAGTTTACGTGTATTTGGGAAAGGTACAAGCTCTCTGATTCTGTTCGGTGGTTCTTCATTCTTTAGTACAAGAGTAGGTGGTAAAGCAGTGGAATCATGAGGCATTTCATTCAGCACGTTTTGAAATAAGTGTAAATATCTGTCCCAATGCTGATGCTTTCTGTGACAATAAAGTCTGCAAAGCTTATTGATTTCTTTCATAATCCGTTCAGATGGGTTACAATGTGGTGAGTACAATGAAATAAAAACAGGTTTGATTTTATGATTCCGAAGCATGCGTGACCAAACAGCAGATCTGAATTGCGGTCCGTTATCTGAAATGACTTTAGCAACGTGGCCTACTTCACGTAAGAAATTTTTAACAAAGGCGTTAGATACAGACCGTCCAGTGGCTTTACGTAACGGAGTGAAAGAAACAAATTTTGAAGTAAGTTCAACAGCGACTAGAACGTACGCAAATCCATTAGATGTTCTGACAAGCGGTCCCAAGAGATCAACAGCAGCAAATTCTTTTAATTTAGAAGGAATGATAGGAAACAGCGGAGCACGATGGGAGATAGTAGATGGTTTCGCCTTTTGACAAAGTTTACAAATAGACAAGACTCTTCGAATTCTCTTTTCCATATTGTTAAAATAACAAGTCGTCCGAAGAATATGATAACATTTTCGTGGACCAAAATGTGCGTAGCTGAAATGAATGTACCAAATGAGCTTATTAACAAAATCGTCAGGAATGCAAAGTACCCATAGCTTGTCATCAACAGTGCAGCGTTTGAACAGTATGTTGTTTCTCACCAGATAATAATGCCGAATCTGTGTGTGTGTGTCTTTTCATGCCATTTGCTCTTGATGTCTTTCCAAATCGGATCTTTATCTTGTTCATGAGCAATGTCCTTTAAAGATGTGGTGATGAAGTTTTCAAAGGCGACTTTCTGAATGTACAGAATACTGAAATTTTTTTCGAGGTTGCCTTCTGTGTTACTTTTCTCAAGCCCAGCCGGTGCGCGTGACAGCGCGTCCGCAACAATGTTCTCCTTGCCGGGAATGTAGACTATTGTGAAGCGGAATTCTTGCAGAAACAATGCCCAACGTTTTAACCTGTCATGATTTAATTTTGAAGACATAAGAAATTGTAATGCATGATGATCACTGTATACTTTTACGTGCTTAACAGAAAGAAAGGAACGGAATTTGTTAAATGCCCAAACGATAGCTAAAGCTTCTAATTCAGTAACGGAATAATTTTTTTCAGATTTTGTTAGCACTCGGCTAGCAAAAGCAATGGTTTTCTGAACAGTAGTGTCATTTTCTGTGGCTTCTTGAAATAAATGAGCACCAAGACCGACTTTAGAAGAATCCGTGCTAAGGCAGAAATCTTGTGACAGATCTGGATGAGCTAGTATTGGCACGTGAAGTAACGCTTCTTTCAAAGAATTGAATTCCAACTGTGCTTGTTCGTCCCAGTCCAAATAGTATTTTTTCCAGTGAGAGAACAAAGTTTTGGTGTAACAAGAATTTGCATATTCAGAAAACGACGGTAAAAATTTACGAGACCTAGAAAACTGCGGACTTGTTTTTTTGTGGATGGAACTGGAATGGCTCTGATTGCTTCTAACTTTTCAGGATCCGGCTGAATGCCTTCAGAAGAAATAATATGTCCCAAAAACTTCACCTTTGACCTACCGAATTCAGACTTTTCCAAGTTAACTGTAATTCCAGATTCTGCAAAAATACGTAACACGCTGTTGAGGATGCGATAGTGTTGTTCCCATGAGGCTTCTGCTATCAGAATATCGTCCACATATAAGGTGATGTGACGTTTTAAGAACTCAGGTAATATAGAATTTAGCCCGTGAATGAATGCTGCCGAAGAAATGCTCAAACCAAAAGGAAGTTTTCGAAACTGATAACAAACGCCAAAACAAAGAAAAGCTGTGTATTTTCTACATTCTGGATGAAGTTAGATCTGATAAAAACTGGATCTGAGATCAATGGAAGACAACACTTTTACACCATTAAAATTTTGAAGAAGTTCTTCCATCGTCTGCGGCCTGTCTGTTTCAGGAATAATGATAGTATTGATTTGTCTCGAATCTAAGAAAAGCCTGATCGATCCATTTTGCTTCTCAACAACATGTAACGGATTGTTGTATGAGCTTACTGCAGGCTCAATAATGCCCTCGTCAAGCATATATTGTATTTCTGTTCTAACACGGTCCCTATAATGTGCTGGAATTACGTATGGTCTAACACAAAATTTAGTATGCTCACGAACACGAAATTGGTATTGAAATCCCTTGATTGTTCCTGTTTTGTGAGTAAAAACTGTGGAATGTGCTTGTAAAATCTCAAAAAGGTCCTGCCTATCAGTGTCATTACAATTCTCAATTGTTTGAGTTTTATTCTGAATTAACTCATTAATTTCAAATATGCCGTAGATATCATCCCTGTCAGTACTTGCAGAGTGATTGTTAGTGTCTAGTTCCGTAGAAAATTCCGAACTGTTGTCTAACAGAAGGTAAAGCCGATTAATTTCCTCGTCATGGTTTGAGAGCCAGTCTTCAAATTTCAAAGCTATTGACTTACCTTCTTTCTCTAAACTTATTTCAGCATCGTGAAAGCTTAAGATTGCTTTGTATTCATTCAAAAAGTCTACTCCCAGTATAATTTCCGTCGACAATAATGGAACAATAAGAAAGTTCATAGAGAAGCTGTGGCTTTGACAAAAGAATTCTAAGTTGGTTTGTTGGCGTACATCTACACTTTTTCGAAAGATTGCACCTTGTAATTTAATATTACGTAACGGAAGTGTGGGGCAATTGTTCGATTTGTTGCATTTGCTAAAAGCTGTTTCACTAATTACTGAAATGGGACTGCCCGAGTCAAGTACTGCCGTAAATTTTACGTCATTTACAGTAATGTGAATCACAGGATATGCAATGTTGTTATGTTTTACGTCGTGTTCCTGGAGTAAGATGTCCCTAATGTCTTCAATTTTTACGTAATTACTAGCTACGGCAGCTGCGTAGTCAGTTTCATAAGTACGTTTTGTGGCTGCCAGCGGTATGAGTCATTGCCTATTGTCTCTCTGTTGGCGCGCGTCATTATTGGGATTTGGAGACCTAACTTCTACAAATTCACTGTGACGAGAGGGCTCTGCTCTGTTTAAATCCCGCCAGTTCTGATGCAGTTCAGGTCTGTCGTTCCGATCATATCTTCTGTCGTCATGTCGGTAGATTCCATAGTTTCTTTCTTGTCGGTCACGTGGTGGAGAATTTCTCCCTGAGTCGTAACTGCGCGCTGGACCGTTGCGTCTAAAGTTATTCTGTCTCCCTTGATAATAATTATTTTGGTTCCCATATTGTCTGTTTCTCTGATTGTCTCTGTGATAGTCATTACCGCGGAGAGGTGATCTTTACCTGTAATTATTACTACTCTGCCAACGGTTGTCATACGGGTGGTGTCTGTTTTGGTCACGATTTACGTTATAAGAATAGCCTTGTCGTGTATTATTTCTGTCATCGCGGAATTGTGACAGATGTGACCTGTAATTGTTGTACTCCTTTTTTCGCGTTCCGCAATTGTCAGTGTCAATTTCCAGTTCTTGTAACAGTCCCTGAAAAGCTTCAATGTCGTCTTTGCAATGTCCTGCTGAAATAATATGTCTCAAATGTTCAGGCAGTTTGATTAAGCAAACGCGGATGAGTTCTGAGGTGCTGTATGGGTTTGACAGGTACTGATTCTTGTGCAACATGTCTTCAAAATATTTCACAAGACTGGAAAATTCAGATTGTTCGAAATGTTTCATCATTATGATGCTATGCTTTACTCGGTCTTGTGTAGCTTGAGACCAATATGCTGAGAGGAAGGCATGATAAAATTCTCCTTCACTGTGACAATCGTGAATGACCGATCGCATTCTTACAGCTGGTTCATTCTCCAAGTAGCCACACATAAATTCTAACCTGTGCTCCAATGACCAGTTGGGAGGAAAACAATGAGAAAATTGATGAAGCCATGCTTGTGGATGAATGTCGTTGCCAGAATTCTTAAATGTTTTGAATTTACGTGTAGTAATGAACAGCTTATAGTCGAAATCATCGTGTCGGCGAGTCGCACATCGCTCATTGTTACTTCGTTTCGGCGGTTCCATCTCAAAATCTAATGCGCCTTGCCAATTTCTTTCATAATTTCCGAAGTGTCCTGTGTTATTATTTTGTGGTTGTTCCGTATTTCTATGTCCCTCCTCCCGTACTGGAGCGCGAGTGTCCTCTGAAATATGTAATTCTTGTATTACCTTTGTCAACTGATATTGTACTTCCCGGATTTCTCTTTTGTACTGTGTATTGATTTGATTTTGATTTTGTTTGAATTTTCTAATTTGTTCATACTCTTCTGTGTCAGTGAAGGCTATGGGTCTTGTGTCATTCAGATCATCATCTACCTTTGTAGATAAGTTAGTGACCGGATCCGAAAGTTCGGCTACTTTCTCCGATAGTGAACACATTTCCTCAGTGTGTTTTTCTGAACCAAGTTTCAGAGTGTCCATTTGTGTTGAAATCGAATCTACTGTGTCCTTTAAGTTTTCCTGAGTTTTTGCAAGTTGCGTAACCGAATCGATAGATGCAACTGAGTCAATTTTAGCCCACAAGGTCTCATGATTTTCATGAACAATGGTTTGCAGTTCTTTTATGGCTGCTTCGTGATTCTGTAATGCATTTTAATGCCGCGAAAAAATAGGTTTGAAAATGCTCACAAATTTGTGTTTTTACGTCATTACAGACTTTTTGACATTTCGATTCAATGTTATGTAACTCAGTAGTTAAATCTTCACGTGTTTGTTCAAGCGTGATGTGAAGATTTTGTTCCATTGCGTCTAACTGTTGCTGTGTTTGTCTCTGGTGTTCTTCCATTGTGTCTAACTGTTGCTGTGTTTGTCTCTGGTGTTGTTCCATTGTATCTAACTTTTGAAGCCTTTGTCCCATTTGTCTCTGATTTTGTTCCATTTGTTGCATTAATTGCAATAATAATGTATTAGTGTCTGGAATCTGTTTCTCTATGCTTTTTGGCAGTGCATTTTCACCGGTAACATTCACATTTTGACAAGCAGAAAATGTGTCTTGACTCATTTGAGAAAACGGTGAGGACGCAAAACCTGAATCTACAGTATTTGCAAAATTGTGTCCTATCATTTCGGATTCCTGAGGCGAGCTGTTGCCGAGCGATCGATCGATAATGCTTCCCTGTTCACTAATTGTTTCACTGCCTACGCCATTGTTTGCCGCCCGCTCCATTTCCCTATGCACAGTTACCAAATTACTATGTTGAACATTAGTTAATTCATTACATGGTGGCGCTAACACACTACTTTTGTCTTCACTGTCATTTCTCAGTTTACTTTGGAGCCTAGTATTACGTTTTTCACACGCCATTATTGTCACAATATTTCACACAACAACACAGAAAAACACAATTTGAAGAGCAAAAATAGGGGAATACATTAACATAGCACTGAAAATAATATCTAGTTAATTGCAAGCGCAGCTGCGAAATACTTGGTGCAAATCTACATGCATGCCACAACTGTTTTACTGTACAACAATGAAAGACTGCAACTACAAAGGAGATTCTCAATACAATTACGCACTAGCAATAAACAAAATCTACACTAATTACACAAACTACAAGAAAAAATCAGAAGATTCCAGTGAGGTATCCTCGGCTAATGGTCGACATATGTAACGTCCCCTTAGAAGAATTGTATACGAGACTGTGCTTAAACTGACACAATATTTTTAGCGCAACGCAATCTGACTATCAAAATCCCTACAAAAGAATGGCCCTGACTAACATCAAACTATATCTTTCACAAATCACTTACCTCACCAAAAATCTTCGTTACTCGAACTACTGCAAAACAGCGAGCGCCACTACTGCCAGCTAAATAAAAGATTCAAACTACTGAAGGCACTAACTACTGATAGGGATAGTTAGCAAATGAAAGATTTTAATAGAGAACAAACAATGTATTTACCTGAATAGCCATAATATATATAGCAGTTCATGCACAAATTTCAAATCTCCGCCATTTCTCTCCCCACATCCACCACTGCTGGCAGCTCACCTCCAACTGCGCAACGCTACGCGCTGTTCACATCCAGCTGCCGCTGCCCAACACTACAATGGCAGACAACAATGCAAACTATCCACAGACTGCACACAGCACAGCCAGTGATTTTCATATAGAGCGCTACGTAACGTTGCCAATAAGAAAACATAAACAGCTTACTTACATAAAGAAAACATAAACAGCCTACTTACACTACCTCGCGTGTTCCTAGATTTCTCCGGAATCCAAACTGATCTTCCTGGGGTCGGCTTCCACCAGTTTTTCCATTCTTCTGTAAATAATACGCATCAATACTTTGAACGGTCAGTTCAGTAGTATTCACACATGTCTGTACCTGACGTCTTTGGAACTGGAATTACTGCTTTCTTCCTGAAGTCTGAGGGGTATTTTGCCTGTCTCACATATCTTGTGCACCAGATGGAATAATTTTGTCATGGTTGGCCCGCCCAAGGCTCTCAATAATTCTGAGGAAATACCATCAATTCCAGGGGCCTTGTTGCCGTTTAGCTCTTTCAGTACTCTGTGAAACTCTGCTTGTAGTATCAAATAGTCTATTTCATTTCATCTTCTTCGCCTTTTCTTTCTATCATATTGTCCTCAAGTTCGTTTCCCTTATACAGAACCTCTTTATATTCCTTTTACCTTCCAGATTTACTTTCTTTACTGGCGTACCTTTTGAGCTCTTGTTATTCACACAACTGCTGCTCTTTTCTGCAAAAGTCACTTTAATTTTCCTATAAGCAGTCTTTGTCTTTCTGTTAGTTATGCATGCTTCTACAACCTTCCATTAGCTCTTTAGCCATTCCTGCTCAGCCATTTTGCACTTTCCATCAGTCTCAATTTTTAGACATCTGTATTCCTTTCCCTTTCGCCTACTTGATTTGCTAAATTTTTATATTTTTTTTCGTCACTTAAATCAATTAAATTCTTATCTTCTGATTTATCCAGGGATTTATACTAGGCCTTGCCGTTTTACCTGCGTGATTCTCTGCTGCCTTACCTATTTCCTATCTCAAAAGCTATCCATTCATCTTCTATTATATTTCTTTGCCCCGTTTCAATCTATTGTGGGCTGATGCCCTTTCTGAAACTCTCAACAACCTCTAGTTCCCACCGTTTATCCAGGACCCTGACCCGTCTCTTTAATCTTTTATCTTTTTGTGATTTATTCGGTTTCAGTCTACAGTTTCTAGCCAGTAAGTTATGGCCAGATTCCACGTCTGCACATGGAAATTTCTTACAGTTTAAAATCTGGTTCTGAATTCTCTGTCGCACCGTAACATAATCTGTATGATGATGATGATGATGATGTTTGGTTTGTGGGGCGCTCAACTGCACGGTTATCAGCGCCCGTACGAATTCCCAATCTTTACTCAGTCCCAACTCGCCACATTCATGAATGATGATGAAATGATGAGGACAACACAAACACCCAGTCATCTTGAGGCAGGTGAAAATCCCTGACCCCGTGCTCGGGAAGCGAGAACGCGACCGCGAGACCACGAGCTGCGGACTAATCTGTATGAGGCCTTACAGTGTCCCTTATCTCTTTCACGTATACAGTCTTCTACCATCATTCTTAAATCAAGTGTTAGCGGTGATTAAGTTATACCCTGTGCAAAATTCTACTACACGGCTTCCTCTTTCACTCCTTTCTTCCAGTCTTCGTTCTTCTGTTATTTTTCCTTCTCTTCATTTTCCCTCTACGCAATTCTAGTTACCTAACACACATAAATTTTTGTCTCCTATAATTACCTGAATTATTTGAACCACTTCATGATCTGTGATGCTAGCTGGCATGTCAACTTGTACTACCGTATTGGGTGTTGGTTTTGTGTCTAACTCGAGAACGCATTGTCTGTGCTGTTCATAGTAGCTTACCCGCATTCCTATTTTCTTATTCATTATTGGACCTACGTCTGCATTACCCCTGTTTGATTTTGTGTTTATAACCTTTTACTGACCTGACGATAAGTCTTATTCTGCCTACCACTGCACTTCACTCATTCCACTATATTTAACTTATGTATTTCCTTTTTTAAATTCTCTCATCCCGATTACGGGATCTAACATTCCACACTCCAACCTGCAGAATGCCAGTTTTACTTTTCCTGATGACGACATCCTGCTGAGTAATCCCCGCCCGGAGATCCAAATGGGGGACTGTTTTACCTCCCAGAATATTTCATGCAAGAGGATTCCATCATCATTAAGCCAGATAGTAGAGCTGCATGCCCTTGAGGGGAGGGGGGAGGAGGCGGAGGGGGAGAGAAGGCAACGGATGTAGTTTCTCCATGCTTTCACCTGTTCGCAGTGCCGGCACTGCAACGCCTTGCTGGCTAATGTTGCAAGGTCATGCTAGTCAGTCATCCGCAATGTTGCCGCTGCAACTACTGAAAAGGCTGCCCGTCTTCAGAAAACACATATTTGTATGCCCTATCCACAGACACCCCTCCATTGCGGTTGCATCTACGGTACGGCCATCTGTATCGTTGAGGCACGCATGCCTGCCTATACCGGCTAAGTCAATGGTTCATGAAGGGGGAAGTAAAGGTAACGAGACAATATGGGCACGGTAGTAGCAATGAGAGAGGATAAAGACTAACTGATACCCGCAACAAATTTCAGCTACTAATAACGAATACTCCATTCAAGACTCACAAGAGGGAGAGGTATACTTGGAAAAGCCTCAGAGACACCAGAAGATTCCAGTTAGTTTACGTCAAGGACAGAGGGAGATTCCGAAATCTCACACTGGGTTGTAAGGCGTACCCAGGAGCAGATGTAGACTCAGATCACAATTTGGTAATGGTGAAGAGCAGACTGAAGTTTAAGACAAGCGTCCGGAAGAAACAATGTGGACAGGAGTGTGATTCTGTAGTACTGGGGAATGAGGAGATGCGTTTGAAGTTCCCTACGTCTGTAGATTCTGTGATAATGAATATCAGAGGAGGCAGTTAAGTTGAACACTAATGGAGCCTCTAAAAACAGCTGTCATAGAAGATGGAAAGACAGACATAGGTACAAGAATGGTAACTGTGAATAACGCTTCGGTAAGAGAAGAAATACAGCTATTGATCGACGAAAGAAGAAAGTACAAAAGTATTCGGAGAGAAAAGGGAATAAGCAATAAGATGATTTAGGAACGTGAAATGCCTGGGCTAGCAGGACAGAGCGGATTAGGTTGTAGAAAGGGGCCAAAATGAGTTCTTATCAGTTGCACTCAACGTACAAACGTTATTTATCAACACACAATACTACAACAAGGATGAAAAACACTCAAAAGCTTAATCGACCTCCTTTGATTAACTTTAGATCGGCTGAATGCCACATTCAAAATCCAAGACACAAGGCTTAAGCAAAAGTGATGTACAAGGTTCTTCTGGAGGTTTCACTGAAGAATATTTTCTGAATCTTCAGTCTAATCGGCTGAAGGCCTTAGCAATTTAATTTTAATGGAACTAGGGTGGAGGTCGCATATTAAGCAATAAGAGGAGATTCAATCAAAAGGCAGAAGGCCTTATCTTAAAACATTGAATGCAAATTGAACTGAAGGCCATATTCAGAAGCATAACAATCTTATGCCTTAAGGGCAAGAGAAGAAGATTAATTTAAGAGAAATTAATACTCGGCTGCAGGCCACATATCAACAAAATATGTTAAACGGCTTAAGGCCTAGAAGACAGAAGGCCTTATCTTAAAACCTCTCCAGTAAAATTCGGCTGAAGGTCCCATATAAAAATATAACAATCTCATGCCATAAGAGCAAGACAAGAACATTAATTTAAAAGATATTGATACTCGGCTGAAAGCCACTGCTTAACCAAATAACTAAAATCCAAACGGGGAAATTACTACATAACACACAAGGAACGGCACTCAGAAGTTTCCAAGGGTCGGCCTGGGATTGTAACAGTAACGCCTTTTTAGGTGGGATAGGCAGCCTGTTCAACAACTTCTTAATCTGGAGCCAACCCAACTGGCAGAGAGCCGACCGACCAATCAACCAAATCAGTTCCGTTTCATGCAACCAGCAAAACGACCACAAGATTTCAACACATGACACACAGAATATTGGCGCCCACAACGACCAACAACACCTCAGCTGTCGAACTACACGCCACACTGGACAGCAACAACCCGACGAGGAAAATACACTGCTTAAAATTACGCCAACGACCAGGGCGGGTAACCGGAACGTCAACGGCCACAAGGCAGAAGATACCGCTGGTGAACTTCCATAACAGGGAATAAATTAAGTTAAATTTCACAGGAAGACGACCGGAATCTTAGCTGACTTAAATACACACACGTTGTTGCTCGCAGGAATGTTCCAAAAGCGACAACCAGGATCAAACGAAGAAATGTAAACAGTTGAGGCTCGATAGTAAGTTAAGTGAGGACTCAATTTTCATGTCCAAGATCGATGGGCGATGAACTTCGTAGCACTCGCAAGCAGCACCTCACACTCCAACCGCGCGTGCACGTCGCCAGCGGCTCCAGCTCGACTTCGTGCGATGGGGGCGTTTGCTTGCTGCTCCAAACCAACCGACCGACTGGAATGCTGGTCCGTCCGCGACTGCTGCTCCGTCGTGACTGCACTGCTGGTCCGTCTCCCATTCACTGACTTCCTTCGGACGGACGACGTGCCGGAGACACTGGCTCGGACCCAACCATGCAGAGGGAACACAACCGACATCTCTGCACAGGAAGGAACCGACCCAAATACACGCCGTCGATGAGACGACCGACCGAACGACCAACCAACGGTCGTCCCCGCTGGTACTGGCTGTGCGGATCTCACTGGGGATCCGTCCAACTCACTGCCAGACGCACGACGACCCGGAAATACTATCGGTCGCCCAGAGATAGTACGACAGAGCACGTATCGATAAGCGCTGCTGCTACCGCTCACGGCCAGACAAGACAGCAATTCAGTGACACCAATAATTGAAAATGACGAAGCGGCCTTACGTTAAAAACAAGATGTTAAATAAAGATGGCACGAACATGAGCCACGCACGGTTCAGAATGAAAGAAATAGGAAGTGTAAGGAGATCAAGACAAGATGACTAAGGAAAAGTAGGTGGAATCGAAAGAAATTGGGGTTGGAAGGACTGATTCAGCGTATAGAAAACCTAAAACAACCTTTAGTGCAATTAAAAGCAAGAGGGCAAACATTAAAAGTGCAAAGGGAATTCCATCGTTAAACGCAAAGGAGAGAGCGGATGGGCTGTAAAAGGACACTGAAGGCTTCTGCTATGAAAGGGAGGACCTGTCTGATGACGTGACTGAGAAAGGAATGGGAGTCAATGTAGAAGACTTAGGGAATTCGGTATTGTAGTCAGGATTTAACAGAGCTTTGGAAGACTTGCGATAAAACAAGGCGGAAATCATAGATAACATTCCTACAGAATTTCTATCGCTGGAGGGAAGTGGCAACCAAACGATTGTTCAAAAAAATGGCTCTGAGCACTATGGGACTTAACATCTGAGGTCATCAGTCCCCTAGAACTTAGAACTACTTAAACCTAACCAACCTAAGGACATCACACACATTCATGCCCGAGGCAGGATTCGAACCTGCGACCGCAGCGAGCGTGCGGTTCCAGACTGAAGTGCCTAGAACCGCTCGTCCACACCAGCAGGCAAACGATTGTTCAAGTTGGTGTGTAGGATCTATGAGATTGAGACATACCCTCAGACTTTGAGGAAAATATCATCCACTCAATCCTGAAGAAAGCAAGGGCAGACAAATGCGAAAACTATCGCTCACTTAGGTTAACAGCTCATGCATGCAAGTTGCTGGCAACAATAATATACAGAAGAATGGAAAATAAAACGGACGATCAGTTAGATGTCGATCAGTCTTAGGAAAGGTAAAGGCACCAGAAGGGAAGTCTGACGTTGCACTTGGTAATGCAAGCAAGACTAAAATAAAACTAGACACTTTCATAGGATCTTTGGACCTAGAAAAAACGTTAGAAACTTTACGACTGTGTAATATGTTCCAAATTCTGAGAAAAGTTGCAGATAGCGGTGGAGAAAGACATGTAATACACGAAGGTTGCTCAGAAAGTAATGCATTTTTTTTCGCAGCCGAAAACAATGCTACGAATGCTACGAATGTGACGTATGTATTAGTTGAAGTCTCCTGAGAGAGCGCGCCAAGTTTCTGTCACTTCCGACAGAAGTTGAAGGACAGTTTCCAAATGGCGTCTGTAGGTGATGTACGTTACAAGCAACGTGCCGTCATTGAATTTCTCACTGCAGAAATAGAAACTGTGGGGAGTATTCACAAACGCTTGTGCAAAGTCTATGGAACATCTGCTGTCGGCAGAAGTACAGTCAGTCGCTGGGCACGGGGGCTGAGGTCATCAGAAGGCGGATCGGCGCAGCTCCACGATTTGCAGCGGTCGGGAGACCATCCACGGCTGTCACATCTGACATGCTGTAGCGAGCTGATGTTATCGTTCGCGAGGAGAGATGCATTCGTGGAAGACATTTTGAGGCTTTTTTCTATATACCTTGATTCTGAGGACGATGAGGAGGTGATTCACACATTGAAGCACAGTCTCCGCCACCAAGACAAAGATTGGTACCGACAAGGTATACACACCGTTGTTTCGCACTAGTGTAAGCCTATAAAACGGGATGGAGAATACGTGGACAAATAGGGTGCGTAGATAAAACACCATTCTTTCGTATGTGTAATTCTCAGTATGTTCAATAAGGAACTGTTGAAAAAAATGCGGTGTGTTATTTTCTGGGCAACACTCGTACAATACAAGAACCAAGAGGGAACAATAAGAATGGAAGGCCAAGAGCGAAGAGTTCAGTTCAAAAAGGGTGTAGGATAGCGACGCACTCTTTCGCCCCCACTATTCGACCCATGTATCGAAGAAGCAACGACGGAAACAAACTCGCACAAAAACCTTGGCTAAATTCTTTCTTAAGGATGTGAAATGGCCTTATCATATAGGCTCAGTCGTGGGTCAAGCGGGTGGCAGACTTCGGTTTATTGGTAGAGAACTGGGGAAATGAAACCCGTCTACAAAGAAGATTGCTTAAAAATCACTCATGCAACCCATTATAGAATACTGCTCAAGTGTGTGAGACCTTTACCATATAGGAGAAGATGGGACATTGAACGTATACAGAGAAGGGCAGCACGAATGGTCACAGGTCTGTTTGACCAGCGGGAGAGAGTTACAAAACTGCTGAAGAAACTGCACTGGCAGACTCTTAAAGACAGACGTAAGCAATGGCGATAAAGCATACGTACCAAATTTCAAGAAGCAGCTTTAAATGATGACTCTAGGAACATACGAGAGCTGAACAAAAAAAACTCACATTGGACTGATTTTCTATCACAGATGTTTATTACTCCATTTCAATGTTTACATCATCTTTTTCAGAGTACTCTCCTTCTACTGAATGGACTTTTTATAGCGTCTTTACCAGTCCTCAAACACAGGGTGCACGGCATTGTTTGTCAGGTCTCTGAGAATAGCCTCACTTTTCTTCAGCACTGCTTCAGAGTTCTCAAATCGAATACCCTGAAGCTTTGCCTTAGGTAATGCTGAACTGAACCAGAAACTGAATGACTTCATTTTCGACATGAGACCGTGCACTGTCTTGATGAAGTCGCCAACCAGTCTGAGAAAATTTTGATTGTTTCCTTGCAATGTGCTTCCTCAGTTAAGACAATACTGACATTTAGTGTGCTGCTGTAACAGTAGTGTGAGGGAAAACTACATGCTGTTAAATCATTCTCTGAGAGTTAAAAAAAATGTGATTACCATCACTTTGCCGAGCGGTCTAAGGCGCTGCAGTCATGGAGTGTGCGGCTGGTCCAGGCGGAGGTTCGAGTCCTCCCTCGGGCATGTGTGTGTTTGTCCTTAGGATAATTTAGGTTAAGTAGTGTGTATGTTGATGTTGACTTGAGTCACAGCAGAAGCCGAGGCACCAGGCTCACCTTACTTAACACAGAAAGGTCGACCTTCTTTGAAGTCCTTGAGTGACCTATACACTGTGGCATGAAGTAGTGCACCTTTACCCTACGCTTACGGCAGCTTCTCGTAAGTTTCAGTTGATAAAATGTTTAAATGAACACAGAATTTTATTGTGCTGTAGTCCCGGGTTCGATTCCCGGCGAGGTCAGGGATTTTTCTTACCTCGAGATGACTGGGTGTTGTGTCATCTCCATCATCATCATCATTCATCCCCATTACGGTCAGAGGAAGGCAATGGCAAACCACCTCCGCTAGGACCTTACCTAGTAGGCGGTGCGGGCCTCCCGCATCGTCCCCTACGCTCCTCGGAGTATGGGACCTCATCATCATCATCACTACTCCTCTAGCGCCGCCTCCATTGTTTGGAATGCGAAACGCAGAGACTGTCAACAACATAGAGCATTACTACCAACCTACAGATAAGAGAGTGGTGCCGCCCGTGGACATTATACATAAAAAATCGCTCTTTTCAGATATTCATGTTACAGATAGGAAACTGTCACGGGAACTACACGAAAAAAGGTCAGTCTCAGTCTTTGTCGATCAGCTCTCGTACTGAAACCCCCTAAGCATTTCTCTTGTTAGGGTCGTGAGGACAAGATCCAATTAATTACACCACGCACGGGGTCATTTAAAAAAATCATTCTTCCTACGTTCCATACATGAGTGGAACAGGAAGAAACCCTAATAACCGGTATGATGGGATGTACCTTGTTCCGTGCAGTTCACAGTGGTTTGCAGAGTACTGATATAGATGTAGAGTAGTACAAGCAAAGAGGACAATCCCCGTAAAAATAAGACTACTAGCGCGAAATATAGACTTCAATTTAAGCAACGCACTTTCGAGAATGTACGTTTGGAGCAAAGCATCGTATGATAGTGAAACGCGGAGTGTGGAGAAAACGGAAAATAAAAGAATCATTGATATGGTACTACAGAAGGACGTTGGAAATTAGGTGGACCGATAAGGGATAATGAGGTTCTCCACAGAATCAGAGAAGAAAGGCACAAATGGAAGACACTAACAAGAGGAAGGGACAGGATGATAGGACCTGTCGGAAACCGGGAAATAACTTTTGTAGTACTAGATGGAACTGTAGAGGGTAAAAACTCTACAGAAAGGCAGGGATTGTAATATATCCAACAAATAATAAAGGACGTCGGATGCAAGGGGCTCTTGAGATGAATACTTTGGCACAGGAGAGGAATTCGTTATGGGCATCAAACGAAAGAAAGGAAGATTCAGAGTTCAACGTCTCGTAGACAGTGCGGTCACTAGAGACTGAGGACAAGCGTGGAGAAAGAAATCGACCGTCACTTTTAAAAGGAACCATTCCAGCATGTGACTGGAGTGATTTTGGGAAATAAAGTGATTTTGGAAAATAACGGAAAATTAAATGTCGAAGGCCGTACGAGGATTTAAACCGCGAGTCCAGTGTGCTATCCATTGCGCCGCCTTGGTCAGTAGCATCAAACAGTCATAAGACTGATGATTATAGAGTTAAAGTTTGAATCGTGGGACTCAGAAGCGGTACAGATTATTGGTGACCGAGATCCGCTCTCGCTTAGTCCGGGTTGACAATGCTATATTCTTCAAGCAGAATGCACTGCAGAACCCGTTGCTGAGCAACGGCACGATACCATTAAAGGGGAACGCATCGCCACAGCGCACAGAGTGGTTTATTGCTGGGACGCAGAAATGTGAGGCTCTCTTTCGCAGACGGAATCACAATCACACGTTTCAAGCCGCAGAAAATGTTTGTCCATTTCGGTTGTGCGTGTGGTACAGGCTGCCTTATCAGTTTGATTGTATCCGCCCCAAAAGCGAAGTTTACAATCGACAACGTATTATGCTGACTAATGATTCCTATGTGAAGCGTCCCTCGCAAGTTTACTTTTGTATACGTACACAGTTCTTTAAAAACAGAGTTATTCAGATTAATTCGTGCAAATGGTCAATGAACAATTCGGTCACAAACATGTCAGTTACGGTAAAAGTATGTAGTTAATACTGTGACAGTTGCGACTTGGCGATGTTTCAATTCTGCGCTCGATATACTTTCTCAAAATGACGTCAGCATTTCTTCAACGTCACACGGCTTCTGGAAAACGCATTACTTTGTCATGCTCAGATACAACGCCACGAAATGAAAACAAAAGAACTACTTCGACACAAATATAAGGAGCTTGCTCGTGTTACTAAGAAGGAATTAGTTGTGGCTTATTTATGGGTAACTGTTTTCAAATCTGGAAGGCTGTGACAAGTCTCATCAGAACCATTCAACACAGTGGCAGACCACAAGCAATCTGCTACAGACATGTTTCTGCGGTCTGGTGGAAAATGTGAAGTACGAGCTCTGACAGAAAACAAGTAAAACTTATGATGTAAATAATAATAATAACAGTAATAATAATAATGTTGATAATATTTTATCAAAAGATTCATTGTACTTGTACAAAAAAAGAAAAGGCTACAATTCTTGACACACAACACAGGGATGCATACTTCTCAATATGTCACTGACTAACTTCGGATAAGAGTATAAAAAAATGATTTGCTGCTATTTACCTACTCTAAAACACTTCTTTTTCTGCGAGTAATTACACTATGTGATCAAAAGTATCCGGATACCTGGCTGAAAATGACTTACAAGTTCGTGGCGCCCTCCATCGGTAATGATAGAATTCACTACGGTGTTGGCCCACCCTTACCATTGATGACAGTTTCTTGGGGAATGGCAGCCCATTCTTCACGGAGTGCTACACTGAAGAGAGTATCGATGTCGGTCGGTGAGGCCTGGCACGAAACCGGCTTTCCAAAACATCCCAAAGGCGTTCTATAGGATTCAGGCCAGGACTCTGTGCAGGCCATCCCATAACGGAATGTTATTGTCGTGTAACCACTCCGCCACAGGCCGTGCATTATGAGCAGGTGCTCGATCGTGTTGAAAGATGCAATCACCATCCCCGAATTGCTCTTCTACAGTGGGAAGCAAGAAGGAGCTTAAAACATCAATGTAGGCCTTTGCTGTGACAGTGCCATGCAAAACAACAAGAGGTGCAAAACCCCTCCACGAAAAACACGACACAACATAACACCACCGCCTCCGACTTTTACTGTTGGCACTACACACTCTGGCATATGACGTTCACCGGGCATTCGCCATACCCATACCCTGCCATCGGATCGCCACATGGTGTACCATGACTCGTCACCCCACACAACGTTTTTACACTGTTCGATCGTCTAATATTTACCCTCCTTACACCAAACGAGGCGTCGTTTGACGTTTACCGGCGTGATGTGTGGCTTATGAGTAGCCGCTCTACCATGAAATCCAAGTTTTCTCACCTCTCGCCTACTGTCATAGTACTTGCAGTGGATCCTGATGCAGTTTGGAATTCCTGCGTGATGTTCTGTATAGATGTCTGCCTATTACACATTAGGAACGTCTTCTAATGCCGGCGGTCTCTGTCAGTCATCAGACGAGGTTGTCCTGTAGGCTTTTGTGCTGTATGTGTCCCTTCGCGTTTGCACTTCACTATCAAATCGGAAACAGTGGACCTAGGGATGTTTAGGAGTGTGGAAATCTCGTTTGCAGTCGTATGACACAAGTGACACCCAATCATCTGACACCGTTCCAAGTCCATGAGTTCCGCAGAGCGCCCCATTCTGCTCTCTCACGATGTCTAATGACTACTGTGGTCGCTGATATGGAGTACCTGACAATAGGTAGCAGCACAATGCACCAAATTTGAAACACGTATGTCTCTGGTAGTGTCCGGATACTTTTGATCACATAGTGACTGATACTCCTGTAATGTGTAGAAAGGCTGTTGTAGGATGAATTTCTTAATCGGAAACTTACGTCCGCTGTGAGGACAGTCATAGCTCTACTTGGCAGTTCACTGAATAATTTTAATCACACATACTAAGGACCCTTTTCATAGAATACTGTTCTGTTGCAGCTGACGTAAAACTTTTGTTCATTTCTAATGTAGTGATGCGAATCAAAATATAAGTTGGGATGCAGTATTTCAAAGGCTAATAAACGAGGGTTGACTGAAAAGTAATGCCTCGACCTTCGTAAGTCTTCAGCAGTTGGCAGCATTGGTATGCGGGAGGTACTGGCCTGTTCCATAGCCTCTTCTCTACAGCTGCAGTTGACAGGGAGCCCTAGCATTGTGTTGCTACAGTGTAAAGTATGGAACCCTGCGCAGACGGTCGGTCAATGCGATTTAAGCAACGTGCGTTCATATAACTTCAGATATCACTTCTGTTTTACTCGATGACTTTCTGCCAGTTACTACGGACTGGGATCATTCTGACTGGAACTCACGAGTCTAGTCGCACAACTAAGATAATACTCCATAGGCATGCAGTTTGATTAGAAGCCGCTTGTGAGGAACGGTATCAAATACCTTCTGGACGTCTAGAAATACGGAGTAAATTTGAGATGCCCTGTACATAGCATTCATTACTTCACGAGAAAAAAGAGCTAGTTGAGTTTCACAAGAACGATATTTTCCGATCCGTGCTGACTATGTATCAAGAGATCGCTTTCTTCGAGGTACTTCATAATGTTCGAACTCAGTATTTGTTCCAAAAGCGTACTGAAGATCTACTGCAATTTCGCTTCTTGAGTATTGGTGAGACTCGTGGGACATACCAGTCGTTAGGTACGGATCTTTCGTCGAGCGAGCAGTTGTATATGATCGCTAAGTATGGAGTTATTACATCAGTATACTCTGAAAAAAATCTAACTGGTATACAGTCTGGGCCAGAAGACTTGTCTTTAAGTGATTTGAGTTACTTCGATATACCGAGGATATTTACGTCCAAGGGACTAATGTTGGCAGAAGCTCTTGATTCGAATTTTGGAATATTTATGTCGTCTTCTTCGGCGAAACAATTTCGGAAAACAGTATCTAGTGACTTTTGCACATAATGATGACGCTTTGCTTTTAATTCCACCAAAGGTTTTTTGACGTTTGAGAATGCTAAATGAGTCCTCCCGACGATCATTACATCTTCTGTTTCTTCGCATTTTTTGTGAAGGCATCTTACCTTGGCTTCCCTGCACTTCCTATTTGTTTCATTCTAAGTGATTTCTATTGCTACATTTCTGTCTTTACTTGAACATATTTGTAATGCCTTCTTTCGTCGATGAATTAAATCTGTCTTCTGTCACTCAATGTTTCTTCGCAGTTAACTTCCTTGTATACCTATTCTTGTTTGTCTAACTTCAACGATTGCCCTTGGCAGTGATGTCCATTCGTCTCCAGCAGAGGTGGCGGTTGTGGTATTCGTTGTTACAGTACAGAAGCAGCGTCATATGCACCTCACCTTCCTCAGAACATCAGTACCCCTCTTCTTTCCACAATGAATCTTTCACGCGATTCTCTTAAACTTCAGCCTAATAATTTCATCATTACTAAATTGTGATCTGAGTCTACATCTGCTGCTGGAACGCCTTACGAAGCAGTATCTGGTATCGCAGTCTGTGTCTAATCATGAAGTAATTCAGGTAGAATCTTCCCGTGTCTCCTTCTCTTATGTTTTTTGAAAACTGTATTTGCTATTACTAGCTGAAGTACGCTGTAGCACTCAATTTTGAAGCTTTCTCATTTCTCCTACCAATGATTATCATAAGGGTCAGTCAAAAGAAAACGAGACAGATAGAAACAAGTAAGTAAATTGGTTATCATTTCGAAAGTAATCGCCATAACGATTGATATATTTATCCCACTGTGAGACGAAACGGTCGATGCCTTCGATACAGTCACGTCGATTAAATAGCTAGGCGTAATGTTGCAAATCGAAATGAAATAGATCGAGCGTGTAAGGATTACAGTTGGGAAGGGGAATGGTCGATTTTGGTTTATTGGGAGAATTCTAGGAAAATGTGGTTGAGCCGTAAAGGAGATCGCTTATAGGACAATAGTGCGACCTGCTGTTGAGTACTGCTCGAGTGTTTGGGATCCGCACTAGGTCGGATTCAAGAAAGACATCGAAGCAGTCCAGAAGCGGGTTTCTAAATTTGTTACCAGTAGGCTCGAACAACACGCAAGTGTTATGGAGATACTTCGGGCACTCAAATAGGAATCCAGTGGAAAAGTACGAAAAAAGGATGTTCTTTTCGAAGAACACTACTGAGAAAATTGAGAAGGCCAGCATTTGAAGCTGACTGCAGAACGATTCGGCTGCCGCCAACGTAAGGACTACGAAAATAACAGAAATTAGGACTCATGAGTAGGTACACTACTGGCGATTAAAATTGCTACACCAAGAACAAATGCAGATGATAAACGGGTATTCATTGGACAAGTATATTATACTAGAACTGTCATGTGATTACATTTTCACGCAATATGGGTGCATAGATCCTGAGAAATCAGTACCCAGAACAACCACCTCTGGCCATAATAACGACCTTGATAAGCCTGGGCATTGAGTCAAACAGAGCTTGGATGGCGTGTACAGGTACAGCTGCCCATACAGCCTCAACACGGTACCACAGTTCATCAAGATTAGTGACTGGCGTATTGTGACGAGCCAATTGCTCGGCCACCATTGACCAGACTTTTCAATTGGTAAGAGATCTGAAGAATGTTCTGGCCAGGGCAGCAGTCGAACATTTTCTGTATCCAGAAAAGCCCGTAGAGGACCTGCAACATGCGGCCATGCATTATCCTGCTGAAATGTAAGGTTTCGCAGGGATCGAATGAAGGGTAGAGCCACGGATCGTAACACATCTGAATTGTTACGTCCACTGTTCAAAGTGCCGTCAATGCGAACAAGAGGTCACCGAGACGTGTAACGAATGGCACCCCATATCATCACGCCGGGTGGCGATGTGGCGATGACGAATACCCGCTTCCAATGTGCGTTCACCGCGAAGTCGCCAAACACGGATGTGACCATCATGATGCCTTAAACAGAACCTGGATTCATCCGAAAAAATGACTTTTTGCCATTCGTGCACCCAGGTTCGTCGTTGAGTACACCATCGCAGGCGCTCCTGTCTGTGATACAGCGTCAAGAGTAACCGCAGCCGTGGTCTCCGAGCTGATAGTCCATGCTGCTGCAAACGTCGTCGAACTGTTCGTGCAGATGGTTGTTGTCTTGCAAACGTCCCCATCTGTTGACTCAGGGATCGAGACTTAGCTGCACGATGCGGATAAGATGCCTGTCATCTCGACTGCTAGTGATACGAGGCCGTTGGGATCCAGCACGGCGTTCCGTATTACCGTCCTGAACCCACCGATTCCATATTCTGCTAAGTCATCGGAACTCGACCAATGCGAGCAGCAATGTCGCGATACGATAAATCGCAATCGCGATAGGCTACAATCCGACCTTTATCAGAATCGGAAACGTGATGGTACGCATTTCTCCTCTTTACACGAGGCATCACAACAACGTTTCACCAGGCAACGCCGGTCAACTGCTGTTTGTGTATGAAAAATCGGTTGGAAACTTCCCTCATGTCAGCACGTTGTAGGTGTCGCCACCGGCGCCAACCTTGTGTGAATGCTCTGCAAAGCTAATCATTTGCATATCCCAGCATTTTCTTCCTATCGGCTGAATTCCGCGTCTGTGGCACGTCATCTTCGTGGTGTAGCAATTTTAATGGCCAGTAGTGTATATAGACAGTCGTTCTTCCCTCGGTCTATTTGCAAATGGAACAGGAAAGTAAATGAGTATTAGTGATAAGGGTACGCTCGGCCGCGTACCGTAAGGTGGCTTCGCAATGTGTATGTAAATGAAGATGGAAAAATGTTTGCGGTTGCCCACGGAATTTAGGAGCGCAGTTCTTCGTCCAGAGCAAATCGATGCCTACAAGTGTCTTTCTTCAGAGCTCCAAAAATGTGGAAATCGCACGGGGAGGGATGTGTAACGGCTTAACGGCTTCCCAGCGGAACTTCTGCGGTGTAATCGAAACAGCCTTGCCAACATGTGCACCAGCCCACATGTTTCGACTATGGTGCAAAAGTTTCACCGGGAAGCTCGTAAGCTTCCTCCTTATATTCCGGATCACTAGCCGTGCGATTTACATATTTTGGAGCTCTGAAGAAAGACACTTGTGGTCGTCGATTTGCTTCGGACGATGAGCTGCACGCCTGAATACAATCATGGTTCCGTAAGTAACCCCAAACTTTCTTCCATGAAGGCATTGACCGTCTTGTCTCACAATGGAATAAATGTATTAAAGTAATGCTGATTACTCCTGAAATCATAAACAGTTGTCTTACGTTTTTCCATGTGTCTCGCTTTCATTTGACTGCCCCTCTTCCTTTACATACTGAATTATCCGTTCAATATCCTCAGATACTTCCTCTATCTAATCATGTTTTACTTGTGACGTCGACATGTATGCCTGATCTGGTATTGTGGGTGTTGATTTGCTGTCGATTCTGATGAGGAAAGCCCTATCGCTGAAAGGTTTTCAATAACTCACTCTCTACCTTACCATCCTGCTCACAACGACTTCTACTCCCTTTATATAATTTTCTGCTTTTGCTGATATTACGCATTGTTCGTCTGACTGGAAATCCTTGTCTTCATGCCATTTCAGTTCATTGACCCCATACTTTACATAGGATAAGCTCTCGCTTTCAGATTTAGATTTTCTGTATGCTCTTGTGCATTAAAACTAATGACACTCCACGCTCCGATTCTCTGATTGTTACCCTTTTGTTGGGTATTCGATCTGAATACAAGATCCAAAAGGGGGAATAATCCAGAATATTTCGAGAATGCCGTTTTTTCAGTTACAGGCTACATGTTGTGTATGTCTTTCACGTAGTAGTTTCCGTTGTCTTCTACAGCCACAGGTTGTTGATCGTTGCTGATTCTTCCGCGTTTTAGAGGTAGTTTCTCACCCCAAGGGCAAGAGAGCAGCCTGAATATCTGTCAGCTCTTCCGTCCTGTTTGAAATTGCTATTGGCAGAATGCCTCATTACACCCAGTCTTTGGTCGCCATTGCTGATTATTTTTATTCAAAATGTAAGCAAAAACAGGGATCGAACCTGGGACTCAGGACGTTCTCTATTCAAAGATACTGCGCCTACAACACCCCAAATCTTCTTGTTGTTGTTGTCTTCAGTCCTGAGGCTGGTTTGATGCAGCTCTCCATGCTACTCTATCCTGTGCAAGCTTCTTCATCTCCCAGTACTTACTGCAAACTACATCCTTCTGAATCTGCTTAGTGTATTCATCTCTTGGTCTCCCTCTACGATTTTTACCCTTCACGCTGACCTCCACTGCTAAATTTGTGATCTCTTGATGCCTCAGAACATGTCCTACCAACCGATCCCTTCTTCTTGTCAAGTTGTGCCACAAACTCCTCTTCTCCCCAATTCTATTCAATACCTCCTCATTAGTTATGTGATCTACCCATCTAATCTTCAGCATTCTTCTGTAGCACCACATTTCGGAAGCTTCTATTCTCTTCTTGTGCAAACTATTTATTGTCCATGTTTCACTTCATCCATGTTTCACTTCCATACATGGCTACACTCCCATACAAATACTTTCAGAAACGACTTCCTGACACTTAAATCTATACTCGATGTTAACAAATTTCTCTTCTTCAGAAACGCTTTCCTTGCCATTGCCAGTCTACATTTTATATCCTGTCTACTTCGACCATCATCAGTTATTTTGCTCCCCAAATAGCAAAACTCCTTTACTACTTTAAGTGTCTCATTTCCTAATCTAATTCCCTCAGCATCACCCGATTTAATTGAACTACATTCCATTATCCTCGTTTTGCTTTTCTTGTTGTTCAACTTATATCCTCCTTTCAAGAGACTGTCCATTCCGTTCAACTGCTCTTTCAAGTCCTTTGCTGTCTCTGACAGAATTACAATGTCATCTGCAAACCTCAACGTTTTTATTTCTTCTCCATGGACTTTAATACCTACTCAGAGTTTTTCTTTTGTTTCCTTTACTGCTTGCTCAATATACAGATTGAATAACATCGGGGGCAGGGTAGAACCCTGTCTCGCTCCCTTCCCAACCGCTGCTTCCCTTTCATGCCCCTCGACCCTTATAACTGCCATCTGGTTTCTGTACAAATTGTAAACAGCCTTTCGCTCCCTGTATTTTACCCCTGCCACCTTTAGAATTTGAAAGAGAGTATTCCAGTCAACATTTTCAAAAGCTTTCTCTAAGTCCACAAATGCAAGAAATGTAGGTTTGCTTTTCCTTAATCTATTTTCTAAGATAAGTCGTAGGGTCAGTATTGCCTCACGCGTTCCAACATTTCTGCGGAATCCAAACTGATCTTCGCCGAGGTCGGCTTCTACCAGTTTTTACATTCGTCTGTAAAGAATTCGCGTTAGTATTTTGCAGCTGTGACTTATTAAACTGATAGTTCGGTAATTTTCACATCTGTCAACACCTGCTTTCTTTGGAATTATTATATTCTTCTTGAAGTCTGAGTGTATTTCGCCTGTCTCATACATCTTGCTCACCAGATGGTAGAGTTTTGTCAGGACTGGCTCTCCCAATGCCGTCAGTAGTTCCAATGGAATGTTGTTTACTCCCGGGGCCTTGTTTCGACTCAGGTCTTTCAGTGCTCTGTCAAACTCTTCATGCAGTATTGTATCTCCCATTTCATCTTCATCTACATCCTCTTTCATTTCCATAATATTGTTCTCAAGTACATCGCCCTTGTATAGACCCTCTATATACTCCTTCCACCTTTCTGCTTGCCCTTCTTTGCTTAGAACTGGGTTTCCATCTGAGCTCTTGATGTTCATACAAGTGGTTCTCTTATCTCCAAAGGTCTCTTTAATTTTCCTGTAGACAGTATCTATCTTACCCCTAGTGAGATAAGCATCTACATCCTTACATCTGTGCTCTAGCCATCCCTGCTTAGCCATTTTGCACTTCCTGTCGATCTCATTTTTGAGACGTTTGCATTCCTTTTTGCCTGCTTCATTTACTGCATTTTTATATTTTCTCCTTTCATCAATTAAATTCAATATTTCTTCTGTTACCCAAGGATTTCTACTAGCCCTCGTCTTTTTACCTACTTGATCCTCTGCTGCCTTCACTACTTCATCACTCAAAGCTACTCATTCTTCTTCTACTGTATTTCTTTCCCCCATTCCTGTCAATTGTACCCTTATGCTCTCCCTGAAACTCTGTACAACCTCTGGTTCTTTCAGTTGATCCAGGTCCCATCTCCTTAAGTTCCCACCTTTTTGCAGTTTCTTCAGTTTTAATCTACAGGTCATAACCAATAGATTGTGGTGAGAGTCCACATCTGCCCCTGGAAATGTCTTACAATTTCAAACCTGGTTCCTAAATCTCTGTCTTACCATTATATAATCTATCTGATACCTTTTAGTATCTCCAGGGTTCTTCCATGTATATAACCTATGACTATTAAATTTTCGTCTCCCTTCACTACCTGAATAATTTCTTTTATCTCATCATACATTTCATCAATTTCTTTATCATCTGCAGAGCTAGTTGGCATATAAATTTGTACTGCTGTAGTAGGCATGGGCTTCGTGTCTGTCTTGGCCACAATAATGCGTTCACTATGCTGTTGGTAGTAGCTTACCCGCACTCCTATTTTTTTATTCATTATTAAACCTACTCCTGCATTTCCCCTATTTGATTTTGTATTTATAACCCTGTATTCACCTGGCCAAAAGTCTTGTTCCTCCTGCCACCGAACTTCACTAATTCCCACTATATCTAACTTCAACTTATCCATTTCCCTTTTTAAATTTTCTAACCTACCTGCCCGATTAAGGGATCTGACATTTCACGCTCCGATCCGTAGAACGCCAGTTTTCTTTCTCCTGATAACGATAACCCCAAATCTTATCACCTCTAAAGAGTCAAACTGCGATAAGAAACCTTAATGATTGGACCATTCCTTCTCTGCATGTGCGTCCTTCAATGCGACACACGTTTCCCAACGGTTAGCGGCGTGGCAGCGGACTTTGTTGTAGAAGGCTTCCTTTTGGCTGTTCAGAGGATGTTTCACCTCGTGAACAGCCTCGTCGTCACTCTGGAAATGCGTTGTCTAGTATCAGCGCGGGAAGGACTACTGCCACATGGCGACACATACAACTTGCTGACATGAGGGAAGTTTCCAACCGATTTCTCATACACAAACAGCAGTTGGCCGGTGTTGCCTGGTGAAACGTTGTTGTGATGCCTCGGGAAAGGAGGAGAAATGCGTACTACCACGTTTCCGACTTCGATAAAGGTCGGATTATAGCCTATCGCGATTGCGATTTATCGTATCGTGACATTGCTGCTCGCGTTTGTCGAGAGCCAATGACTGTTAGCAGAATATGGACTCGGTGAGTTAAGGAGGGTAATACGGAACGCCGTGCTGGATCCCAACAGCCTCGTATCACTAGCAGTCGAGTTGATTTATTCGCGTGGCTGTAACGGATCGTGCAGCTAAGTCTCGATCCCTGAGTCAACAGATGGGGACGTTTGCAAGACAACAACCATCTGCACGAACAGTTCAACGACGTTTGCAGCAGCATGGGCTATCAGCTCGGAGACCACGGCTGCGGTTACCCTTGACGCTGCATCACAGATAGGAGCGCCTGCGTTGGTGTACTCAACGCCGAACCTGCTTGCACGAATGGCAAAACGTCGTTTTTTCGGATGAAACCAGGTTCTGTTTACAGCATCATGATGGTCGCATCCGTGTTTGGCGACATCACGGCGAGCGCACAATGGAAGCGTGTATTCGTCATCGCCATACTGGCGTATCACCCGGCGTGATGGTATGGGGTGCCATTGGTTACACGTCTCGGACACCTCTTGTTCGCGTTGACGTCACTTTGAACAGTGGGCGCTACAATTCAGATGTGTTACGACCCGTGTCTCTACCCTTCATTAGATCCCTGCGAAACCTTACATTTCAGCAGGATAATGCACGACCGCATGTTGCAGATCCTGTATGGGCCTTTCTGGATACAGAAAATGTTCGACTGCTGCCCTTGCCAGCACATTCTCCAGATCTCTCACCAATTGAAAAGGTCTGGTCAATGATGGCCGAGCAACTGGCTCGTCACAATACGCCAGTCACTAATCTTGATGAACTGTGGTACCGTGTTGAGGCTGTATGGGCAGCTGTACCTGTACACGCCATCCAAGCTCTGTTTGACTCAATGCCCAGGCATATCAAGGTCGTTATTATGGCCAGAGGTACTGGGTACTGATTTCTCAGGATATATGCACCCATATTGCGTGAAAATGTAATCACATGTCAGTTCTAGTATAATATACTTGTCCAATGAATACCCGTTTATCATCTGCATTTGTTCTTGGTGTAGCAATTTTAATCGCCAGTAGTGTACCTACTCATGAGTCCTAATTTCTGTTATTTTCGTAGTCCTTACGTTGGCGGCAGCCGAATCGTTCTGCAGTCAGCTTCAAATGCTGGCCTTCTCAATTTTCTCAATAGTGTTCTTCGAAAAGAACATCCTTTTTTCGTACTTTTCCATTGGATTCGTATTTGAGTGCCCGAAGTATCTCCATAACACTTGCGTGTTGTTTGAGCCTACTGGTAACAAATTTAGAAACCCGCTTCTGGACTGCTTCGATGTCTTTCTTGAATCCGACCTAGTGCGGATCCCAAACACTCGAGCAGTACTCAACAGCAGGTCGCACTATTGTCCTATAAGCGATCTCCTATACGGCTCAACCACATTTTCCTAAAATTCTCCCAATAAACCGAAATCGACCATTCTCCTTCCCAACTATAATCCTTACACGCTCGATCTATTTCATTTCGCTTTGCAACATTACGCCTAGCTATTTAATCGACGTGACTGTATAGAAGGTATCGACCGTTTTGTCTCACAGTGGGATAAATATATCAATCGTTATGGCGATTACTTTCGAAATGATAAGCAATTTACTTACTTGTTTCTAACTGTCTCGTTTTCTTTTGACTGACCCTTATGATAATCATTGGTATGAGAAATGAGAAAGCTTCAAAATTGAGTGCTACAGCGTACTTCAGCTAGTAATAGCAAATACAGTTTTCAAAAAACATAAGAGAAGGAGACTCGGGAAGATTCTACCTGACTTACTTCATGATTAGACACAGACTGCGATACCAGATACTGCTTCGTAAGGCGTTCCAGCAGCAGATGTAGACTCAGATCACAATTTAGTAATGATGAAATTATTAGGCTGAAGTTTAAGAGAATCGCGTGAAAGATTCATTGTGGAAAGAAGAGGGGTACTGATGTTCTGAGGAAGGTGAGGTGCATATGACGCTGCTTCTGTACTGTAACAACGAATACCACAACCGCCACCTTTGCTGGAGACGAATGGACATCACTACAAAGGGTATCGTTGAAGTTAGACAAACAAGAATAGGTATACAAGGAAGTTAACTGCGAAGAAACATTGTGTGACAGAAGACAGATTTAATTCATCGACGAAAGAAGGCATTACAAATATGTTCAAGTAAAGACAGAAATGTAGCAATAGAAATCACTTAGAATGAAACAAATAGGAAGTGCAGGGAAGCCAAGGTAAGATGCCTTCACAAAAAATGCGAAGAAACAGAAGATGTAATGATCGTCGGGAGGACTCATTTAGCATTCTCAAACGTCAAAAAACCTTTGGTGGAATTAAAAGCAAAGCGTCATCATTATGTGCAAAAGTCACTAGATACTGTTTTCCGAAATTGTTTCGCCGAAGAAGACGACATACATATTCCAAAATTCGAATCAAGAGCTTCTGCCAACATGAGTCCCTTGGACGTAAATATCCTCGGTATATCGAAGTAACTCAAATCACTTAAAGACAAGTCTTCTGGCCCAGACTGTATACCAGTTAGATTTCTTTCAGAATATACTGATATAATAACTCCATACTTAGCGATCATATACAACTGATCGCTCGACGAAAGATCCGTACCTAACGACTGGTATGTCCCACGAATCCCACCAATACTCAAGAAGCGAAATTGCAGTAGATCTTCAGTACGCTTTTGGAACAAATACTGAGTTCGAACATTATGCAGTACCTCGAAGAAAGCGATCTCTTGATACATAGTCAGTACGGATCGGAGAATATCGTTCTTGTGAAACTCAACTAGCTCTTTTTTCTCGTGAAGTAATGAATGCTATCGACAGGGCATCTCAAATTTACTCCGTATTTCTAGACGTTCAGAAGGTTTTTGATACCGTTCCTCACAAGCGGCTTCTAATCAAACTGCATGCCTATGGAGTATTATCTTAGTTGTGCGACTAGACTCGTGAGTTCCAGTCAGAATGATCCCAGTCCGTAGTAACTGGCAGAAAGTCATCGAGTAAAACAGAAGTGATATCTGAAGTTATATCCGGCGTTCCGCAAGGAAGTGCTACAGGCCCCGTGCTCTTTCCAGTCTATATAAATGAGCAGCCATCTTACATCGTCTGCAGATGATACTGTAATACATCATCTAGTAAAGTCATCAGAAGACCAGAACAAATTGCAAAATGATTTTAGACAAGATACCTGAATGGCGCGCTAAAAAGGCAACTGACTGTAAATAATGAAAACTATGAGGTTATACACATGAATTCTAAAAGGACTCCGTTAAATTTCTGTTACACGATAAATCTCACAAATCTAAAGGCTGTCTATTTAACTAAATCCCTAATGAGAACAATTACGAACAACTCAAATTGAAACGATAACACAGATGTTGTTGTGGGCGAGGAGAACCAAACACTGCGTTTTATTGGCAGAACATTTAGAAGATGCAACAGATCTACACTACGCTTGCCTACACTGCGATTGTTAACGTTCTGCTTGAGTACTGCTACGCTGTATGGGATTTTTAGCAATGGTTTCCGTTGTTGCGATATCTTTTCACGAAATTTCAGTCACCAACTTCCTCCTCTGAACGTCAAAATATTTTGTTGACGTCCACCTAGATAGGGAGAAATGAAAATCGTAATTAACGTAAATCAGAGCTTGCACGGAAAGATTTAAAAGGTAGTGTTTCCCGCGTGCTGTTCGAGACTGGAATGGTAGAGAAATAGTGTGAAAGTGGTTCGATGAACTCTCTATTAGGCGCCTATGTGTGAATTGCAGAGTAGTCATTTAGAGGTAAATGTGGGAGTGGAATTCGACTGTTGAACGCAAAGGAGAGAGCAGTTAGGTGAAACTACGACACTGAACGTCTCTACAGGGGGAAGGAACCGACGGCACCAAATAAAAATAAGTTGGAGACGATGTGGAAGACACAAGGAATTCAGGGTCAGTGTTTTTAACAGAGCTTTGGAAGCCTTGCTATCAAATAACGTGGAAGACATAGATAACATGCTCACGAATAGACGAGCAGCAGACTTGACTGATTGACCGTTAAAGTGACTCACTTTCATGTGCAAAAACAGCGTGAGAAAAGTACAGCCTTGAGAAGGGATTAATTAAGAACATAGCGAAAATGTCATTAGAACTGCGTCAATTTTTTGAAATCATAGCATCCACTTGTCCCCTCCGTGTAGAACCTCATATTGAATGAATTCTCTCAGCCTAGCTGCAGTCGCAGTGTTATGGATGAAACAACAGCCCGTGCTGCAGATGAAGGTAAGCAGAAAAGGCACATGTTCGTAAATCATAAATTCCTTGTGCAGTATTGAATGGGTCTTAATTTGAAGCCGATAACTCTAACTGAAAGTAGTCCTACTTGGTAATAGGTGGTCCACAAACCTAAAATTAATATTGAAAAATATGGTGTGCGACAGGGCTCAGTATTGGGTCATCTTCCGTTTCTGATTGATGCGAATGTTATTCATTATCGTTCTCTAAGTTCCAAAATAGTTCTATATAAAGATGACACATTTATTATGCGTCAAAAGGAACAGTTTAATGAATTAGACAGCTACTGCAATAGTGTGACAAATAAAATTATTCAGTACTTTAATGATAGTTGCTTAAAAGTAAGCGAAAGTAAGACATGACTAGTGGAGTTGAAGATCAGCAGATACAATGATGAAATTAAATTTTAAAGAAATGGGGAAATGTTGATTAAAAAGAGTTTTGTGTAAAAGTCATTTTTTAACTAATGAAAGCCATCAGAACTGGGACACTGACGTTCGTTCTTCAGCACAGTGCACACTGATTTTTACGTTAGGCTCATATGTATCCAGCTGACTAAAGAGTTAATATGGTGGAAAAGTGTGTATACAATCCGAAGTCGCGTTGTTTGCAACAATAACGCGAATCGTTTTTCGTTGTTTCATCGCTGATCAACGCAAAGCTGTAACAAATAAAGTGACTTAAGCGAAGTACCCTCTTTACACTTTCGTTTAGTTCACCCATTTGGAATAACGATATAACAAGAGTAGCTCCATCCAGTAACTGAAAACAAGAAACAAGCACCAATCTAACAGGGAAAGGTAGGTCTTTTGGAACCGTTGCTGATCACAGTCCAGTGCGAATCTCCTGAGGATTCCCATTCACATGTCCTACCATATCAGATTTTGGGGCACTTGGGTTCGTTTAGAGAGGGTGCTTAGAGCGTCCATAACGATATTCGATGTTGAGTCTCATCTATATCTAGTCCATTCTCAGCAAACCACTGCGAAACGCATGGCAGAGGGAATACTTATGCAGATTCTTTCAGACTGTACTTCACTACAGATAACTGCATCATCTGCAAAAATCCTGAGATTGATATTAATATTTTTCGGAAGGTCATAAATATACAACATGAAAAGCTAGGCTCCCTACACTCTTCCCCAGGGCACACACCAATTTCCTTCTACACCTGACGATGACTCTCTGTCCAAGATAACATTCTGTGTCTTCCCTTCCAAAACGTTCCTAATCCAGTCACAAATGTCTCCTGATACCTCAAATTATTGTACTTTCGGCAATAAGTGTAGGTGTGGTACTGAGCCAAATGCTTTCCGGAAAGCAAGAAATACTGCAGTTACCTGACAACCTCGATCCAAAGCTTTCAGAATGTTACGTGAAATAACAGCGAGTTGGGTCGTTGGGTTTTCATAATCCATGTTGGTTGTCATGGAGGAGATCATTCTGTTCAAGATGCCTCATTCTAAGATTCCACAACGAATCGATGTCATTCTGTCCAAAGATACCTCATTCTAAGATTCTATAACAATTCGATGTCAAAGATACTGGGTCGTAGTTTTGTAGATCTCTTCGACTACCCTTCTTGTAGATGGATGTTACCTGTGCATTCTTCCAACTACTGGGCATTGTTTTGTTCGAGGGATCTACGAGAGATTACAGTAGAAGAGAGGCCCACTCAGCCGCAAATTCAATGTACTATCTGATAGGGATTCCCCTCGGGCCCTAGAGCTTTGTTCATTTTTAAGGATTTGAGCTGGAGGACCAGGGTTGAAGTCTCCGTCTAGCTATCGAGATTTAAGCTTCCCACTGTTTCGATTAAGGCAAATTATCAGATGGTTCTTAGAATACGTTGCAGTTGTTTTCCTCCAATTCTGTTACCAGCCGAGCTTGTGTTCCATCCCTAATGACCCCACTGTCGACGGAACATGAGGCCTTGCAGTGGAGCAGAGGACAGATGCCTGGGCACCACGCCCCTGGTCACCACTTGTCCATCTCCCCCCCCCCCCCCCTCCTGCCCACTCCACCCCTTTGGGCACAGAGGCCAGTGCCGACCGACGGACAAGGGAAATGCCTCTCCCCCAAGAGCATCCACGCAACCACTATCGTACGTTGTTCTGTGCTGCTTAGAGGAGTAGAAGAGGCCCTTTATCAGATGAAGGATGAGAGGACAGTTGGATGCCCCAAAGGGGCGTGAGACGTCCTTGTGAAAAGGACAGTATGAAGTTAGTTAAGGCAAAGAACGGTTAGTTCTTTATAAGAAAGAGGGCATCCTTGCCACACCAGTCGTTGTACCAGGATGGGCGGTGTAAGACGACCATTGTACAGGATCCCAGGTGTCGCGCCACCGAGTAGGCTCATTATGACCACCACAAAGCTGTCTGGGAATTCCACATTCCGCACACCGCTGTCAGATAGGAGTGATCAACCCTGTCAAAGGCCTGACTGAATTCAAGCGGAGCCAGGACCCTGTGATGCACTGCATCTGTGCAAGTGTAATCATGTCACGGTATCGACATAAGGCAGTTCAGACCTACAACCACTTCTACAGCTACATAGTACTCCGCAAGCCACCACTGTTGCGATCTCCTCCTGAGAAGCCTAATTGTCTGGCACCACGTATCAGGTGACCGAAAGCCGGATAAAGATCTTCATATCACAGTTAAGGAGACATTGAGGGCGACAGTCACTGACGGAGGTTCCACCATTTGGTTTATGGACAGGAACGAGCAATCCTTCGAGGAAGACACCAGAAAGCTGTACTTCAGGGCACATCGAGTCGTTGCATACGTCCGTCCAGGCTGGCGTCAGTAACTGGCAGTAGGTCGAGTAAAACTCTAACGGGAGGCCGTCGGGTCCTGGCAACATGTGAGGCGCGCCGGTCAGTATGACTGCAGTGACTTCCTCTTCAGTCATGTCGTCAAGTAATGCCATCTGCGTGTCTCACGGTAGTGTGCTATACATAAGACGAGATATTTCCTCAATCGCGTGTGGGAGATGATGGTGGTCAGCGAACAGTTGACTATAGTGAGCGTGGAGAGCATTTCCGATCGCACATTGTTTTGTGATACAGCGACTGTCGGCTAAAATTACAGCACGGATCAGCGCCCGTCGCCGACGCCAGTGTTGATTGGATGACGCTATCTGAAACGTCAGATTGGGTGACCATTGAAAATACTGTTGTATACCTGACTACTGCAAATATTATGCGAGTATTTGTTTTCTATTCCCGCACACAACGCCACTGTGGAACGCGTATAATCGCTATATCGGCCAGTGGATTGATGAAAGAAATCGACTGCCGCCAGGGACTCTGGAATCACTCTTACAATGTCAGCTTAACTACAAGCTGACCTGCATAGAGTTGTATAAGTAAAAGGGGAAAAAGACTTGCTGAAAAAGGTGAAATTTTCCTAAAAATATGGTGTACCAAGCACTTTTGCTGAAAGTTCCATGTAATTGTGATCAAAATAAAAATTAATTATATTAAATAAATGTTTTACTTCATTTATACACCGACATCTCATAGTGTACCGACGAGGTCCCAGTTCCATATGGCAAGTCAAGTCTATGTTCCTTTCTACAAAATAATGAGAGCATTTTTGCTATGCGTATTCGGTTTTCGATCTCTCCTTCTCAAAGCGTTCACCCAGAAAGCTTTTCGAGTTGGGTTGATAGGACATCTGAAACGGATTGACAGAAATAAAAGTACCACAGTAAAAGTACTTAGTGCAACTAAAATTCATGTATATAATACAAAATATCACTAGAATTACGAATGAAATGTGATTCCTTTACACTTTATACTGTAATTAGAACGATTAGTACTCCTGTAAATGACACCGGGGTGCAATTTTTTGATCAAAACACTTTAACTAGAAGGTAACGTTTGGGGCAACCGACATGGCGGACGTCGTCTCCATGTTTGTGAAGTCGTGACAACTCCCCTCATTATACCTCCGTGGTTGTATCTCAAAGAGTTTGAGAAGGTCACAATACCTGGAGAGGAAATCTTTTTGACCTTAAAAATTCATAGTTTTTTCCTTATTTTCTATCACAGAAAACACTATTAACTCTCTTAGACTCATTTATTTGGCCTCCAAGATTAGTGTAAATATACACAACTACAGGGTGCTACGGTAGCTGTGCCGTATAAAACTGAATCTGCATATATTCAGCAAGCCATCATGAGTCTACTTTCGTGCACAGAATACGATAAACTATTGTTGTGATGTCTGTATATATGAGTTGGTCAGTTTTGAGTCGTGTCATGCCACAATACTAAATTTTGTAGGTGACACAAAAAATTATTATATACCAGAGAATTAGTGATCATCGACTCAATATTTATATTAGTTGTAGATAGATTACTTTGGCACTTAAAAGGCAAGCCTAGGTGACGATTATCTTCAAAGAAAAGTATCTTTATTATTAAAATGATTATGGATGTGATACATTTTTAAGCCGACGGTCTAAAATTATATCCTTTGACGATTAAATCTGACTTGTACCCAACAAAACCATCAATAGCTTAAGAGACAAAGTAGTAAAATATTTGGAAAATACATTTTTATTCATAGATTAATATTGCTAAAGTGATACTGAATATGAAAAGTCTGAATAGGAAACAATTAAAAACGGAAAAAAAATTAAAAAAAAACTTTGACTAATCTTCATCGGAAGCGATGAGGCAGAAAACAGTTTTTAAGACATAGCGGATTGCACACGGTGGCGCGCATGGCATTCTGTGAAACCAAACAATGTTCTAGGAAGCACTCCGTTTAGCTGTTTTGATTACGTTAAAAATGTTGGACGGAGAATTAGATTCCACAACAGCTGAGAAATGCCTCGTAGACAGAGAACAAAACTACGAAGAATTCAATAAAGGAATTCGGCATAGCATACAAGAGCGACTTCTTTTTATGCCTTCTTCTGATCCGCGATACAACAGTGTTGTTGCTGTTATGGAAAGCAGAGCGAATTATAAACAAATGGAGCCATCCCTCCATATTCGAATGCCTGGTGACACATTTTCCAAAGAGAAGATGGTAATTACCATAGCATTATCGGGCTGCGATCAGTCACATAATGCTACAATTGGCTAAACGAGAGGTTTTACGGAATCACGGTAAATTACGTGAAGGAGTTTATGAGAATCCTGTAATAAAACTCTGTACTCCATATTCTAGGGGGCTGGGGGTGAGAGGGCAAGTGATCCCTCTTTCCCCTTCCCCCAACCCTCCCACCTGCGGACGCCAATGTAAGCAACGTAGGATATCAATTTTAAGTTAAAAAGAAGAAGGACACACACAGAGAGACCATAGGTTTCCACTTTCCAATGGAATAAGTAGAATTTATTGCCTTCTTTCAGATCTCGGCAAGTCTTTCTCGTTGTTATCAAATGCTACTTCCACCTAGGTGATGTGGCCACCTAGCATGCGCTCGCTCATCAACGTCAATGGTCGGTGTGCCGGCCAACCTGACTGTGGTTGTTAGGCGCTCCCACCTCAAAGTTACACAGTTCGTAAACGGTTAGCAACCTTTCGCACACTTTCAAACGAATAACACAAATGGCTGGCACATACATTCCGTGCCAGGGTATAACGGGGTGGCGACAGTAAGGTCATCTGGCCACCCCTAAAATTAAGCATGCCAAATCTGTTCAGAACCATGCCGACCCATCGCAGATGTGGGACAGAGGCACAAGAAAAAGAAGAAATTGCTAACATTTGTATAAAACTTTTGTTGCTCTTTTGAAATGAGCTATAATTGCATAAACCCTTTATTTGAACACAGACACTGCAATATCGTATTCATTCACCGACACTGGGCAGGAGACTGTCAAGTAAAATGTCTCACACGCTCGGGAATATACATAATGGATGTACGAGAACAGGTTGCAAACACATGGTTGACGACATACCGAAGTGAGTCGGGCCGGGAGTCATGCACGGATAGCCGAATGGGCAGTTCAGCTCGCGCAGCCGTGAGGCGCGGACGAGCGCTGCGTCCCGCCTGTTGTGGAGCTCGAGTGCGCTTTGTTTAGCTCTCGCCGCTGTTTAGTGTATTTGAGTCCCTATTACGAGTGAGCGAGCAACGGCCTTGCCGCAGTGGATACACCGGTTCCCGTCAGATCACCGAAGTTAAGCGCTGTCGGGCGTGGCCGGCGCTTGGATGGGTGACCATCCAGGCCGCCATGCGCTGTTGCCATTTTTCGGGGTGCAATCAGCCTCGTGATGCCAATTGAGGAGCTACTCGCCCGAATAGTAGCGACTCCGGTCACAGAAAACCATCATAACGACTGGGAGAGTGGCGTGCTGACCACATGCCCCTTCTATCCGCATCCTCAATGAGGATGACACGGCGGTCGGATGGTCCCGATGGGCCACTTATGGCCTGAAGACGGAGTGCTTTTTTTTATGAGTGAGCCATGGAACACTCTTACCGCCGGAAAACCATCAAGATCGCATTTCACGCCGAATATGCTCAACTAGGACCTTACGAAATTGTGAACTTTATATGTGATGATCTTCACTTGGATCCGCAAGATGTCATTGGCATTCACTTTTCCATCACTGGGAACGTTGCATTTGTCAAGATGCGCACCGAAGAACTCTGTACCGAAATTGTGGGCCGACACGCGCGAAACCTCAAGTTTAAGCACCCTGTAATGATTGATCACTCGGGTTTCGGCCTGCGTACGATCAGGGTTTCCGAACTCCTATTCGAGGTCCCGCCGGACGTCGTCATGTCGGCTTTTAAGCCGTATGACAGTGTACTCAGTCACTTCGTCGAAAAACGGAAAACGTTTGAGACCCACCTTTGAGACCTATCCTGTACACTGCCTGTCAAGTGAAAATTGAATTGATGAGGCATGTGCCGTCTTACCTGGTTATAGGAGGATGCAGTGCCATCATTATGTATAATGGAGAGCCCCGTACCTACGCTGGCTCTGGCCACGAAGGGCCTGCCCGCTAAAACTGTCTCCAGCGCCGGATTATACAGGCACCACTCAACGACGCCGCTTCCACTGCGCCGTCCACAGTTCTTCATGTCACCTATGCTGCAGTCACCGCACCAACTGCTGACCTTCCGCACCACCCACGCGACCTGTCACAGGTGATTATTACCGTCCTGGAGACGAGTCCGACACCTTTTACGTCACTGCAACCAGAGGCACTGTCGACAGGAGACACTCGCCTGCCTAGTACCGCTGACCACGACATTGGGATGTAGATGTATCTGATGCCTCGCGTTGTGTCGACTTCTGCCTTCCTTTCATCTGCAAGGAGAAGATGGACAGCTGCTCCCATTCCGACACAGAACAGCATTTATGCAACAAAAGGCCCCGTGGAAGCGTCGGAAGAGGCACCGTCCACCCTCGGATGATTATCTTCAGAGAATGGACCCACAAGATGACGACAACATATCCGATAACGCGAAGTCTTTTGACACGCAGAAGTCGGACGGTAATGTGTCGGCACCTCACCCCAAGACAGCTTTACGTCCTAGTGACGCGGCGGCACTGGACCCTCCATAATCGTCCTGGGTGACATTCCTCCTGATTTGCCAACTCCATCTGCGTGCACAGCGGACGACCCGTCGAGGGACACCACATCAGTACTGATGAGCTCCTGGGCTGATGACGTCTTAGATGACTCTGTGCCTGGTGCCGTGAAAGGGGATGTCTCGTTGGAACTGTAGGGACAGCTACGACACGGTGACAGAAAACGCGATGCATGCTGCGGCTGGCCGAGCGGTTAAAGGCGCTACAGTCTGGAACCGCACGACCGCTACGGTCGCAGATTCGAATCCAGCCTCGGGCATGGATGTGTGTGATGTCCTTAGGTTAGTTAGGTTTAAGTAGTTCTAAGTTCTAGGGGACTTATGACCACAGCAGTTGAGTCCCATAGTGCTCAGAGCCATTTGAACCATTTTTGATGCTGCGGCTGGTCCGCCCCTGACGGCCGCCACTGGAGATGACGCCACCTTCCTTGCGGACTTGGAGGCCCAACAACACCGACTGGCGTCTCTCAATATGAACGCCATCTGTGCACACCATAAACTGACGATGTTACAAGGCACTCTGAATGCTGCAAATATGGACGTTGTCCTCCACCAGAAGGTCTATGTCGAGGATTTTGTCGGCCCTTTCGAATACACTAATCACGTGTCACATGCTTCTCCCAATGGCAATCCTTCTCCATCGTGGCCTAATTGCCGAAGACGTCACTTTCCTCCCTTACGAGAGAGACAAAAAAATGGTTCAAATGGCTCTCAGCACTATGGGACTTAACATCTGAGGTCATCAGTCCCCTAGAACTTAGAACTACTTAAACCTAACTAACCTAAGGACAACACACACATCCATGCCCGAGGCAGGATTCGAACCTGCGACCGTAGCGGTCGCGCGGTTCCAGACCGAGAGAGACAAGGCGCTCACTCTGCAATCTATGTGCCCTCCGGATTGGAACGACGCCATGACATTCGCAGATGTGGTTGCGACCCTCTTTATGGAACACGAGGATGCCCTAATCATTGGTGGGTATTTTAACTCCATCCAGGCGCCGAACGACCAACTGCCACACTAAGTTCAATGTCTGGCGCTCTCGTAACCAACCTTCGACTCATGGACACGTGGGAGTATGCACACAGCGATATGGCGGTTTTCGCGCACTATTCCAGCTACTCCTCCAGCCGTACAGACCGCGTATATCTCTCGCGCACCATTGTTCAGGGTACACGAGCCGCTGAAATATAGACTGTTGTTTTTTCCGACCATGCGGCGTATATATGCTCAGTAACCTTGCGACAGCTCGTGGAGGCAATAGGGACGTCAAGCACCCGTTGGTGAGAAGCCTATCCGACTGCACTCTCTTGGTGGCTACGTTGCGCCAGCTGACAGTTAGAAAGGCGTTGACAGGTCACGGCAGGGACATCGCCGCCTGGAGGCGGCACTCACTAGATTTTTTTTACCGCGTTCTGCGTGATTGTTCTGCAATGCTACTATACTTATCTGCCCGTCAGCAAGCACTTCACGAGGCCGCACCTCGAAGGGACGATTGTTGGTGCGCGTACCATGGATAAAATGGACCACGAAGGGCCCTCAATGTATCACATCATCGCGGAACGCTGGCGTCGGCGACGGTCGCTGAACCATGCTGCAACTTCAGCCAACGGTCGCTGCTTCACAAAACAAGGTGCGATCGGAAATGCTCTCTATGCTCACGATAGTCAACTGTTCGCTGACCACCATCATCCCCCAGACGCGATTGAGGAGATATCTCGCCTTATGTATGGCACACTACCGCGGGACGCGCAGATGGTATTACTTTAGGATATAACTGAAGAGGAAGTCACTGCAGCTATAATGGCTGGCGCGCCTCACAAGTCGCCACGACCCGACGGCCTCCCGTTACAGTTTTACACGACCTACCGCCAGTTACTGACGCCAGCCTGGACGGACATATGCAACGACTCGATGTGCCCTGAAGTACAGCTTTCTGGTGTCTTTTTCGAAGGATTGCTCGTTCCTGTCCATAAACCAAATGGTGTAACCTCCGTCAATGACTATCGCCCTCAATGTCTCCTTAACTGTGATATGAAGATTCTTTTGCTCGCCTGAAACGTGGTGCCAGACAATCAGGCTTCTTAGGAAGGGATCGCAACAGTGGTACAGGGTACCCTCCGCTACGCACCTTACGGTGGCTCGCGGAGTATCTGTGTAGCTGTAGATGTGGATGTAGGTCTGGGCTGCCTTATGTCGATACCGTGACCTGATTGCACTTGCACAGATACAGCACATCACAGGGTCCTGGCCTCCCTTGAATTCAGTCAGCCGTTTGACAGGGTTGATCACTCCTGTCTGACAGCGGTGTGCGGAATATGGAATGCCCAGACAGCTTTGTGGTGGTCATAATGAGCCTACTCGGTGGCGCGACACCTGGGATCCTGTACAATGGTTGTCTTACGCCGCCAGTCCTGGTACAACTACTGGTGTGCCCTCTTTCTTATAAAGAACTAACCGTCCTTTGCCTTAACTAACTTCGTACCGTCCTTTTCACAAGGACGTCTCACGCCCCGTTGGGGCATCCAACTGTCCTCTGGATAATGGGTCTCTTCTACTCGTCCAGCCGCGTTGGATTAGCCGAGCGGTCTAGGGGCGCTGCAGTCATGGACTGTGCGGCTGATCCCGGAGGAGGTTCGAGTTCTCCCTCGGGCATGGGTGTGTGTGTTTGTCCTTAGGATAATTTAGGTTAAGTAGTGTGTAAGCTTAGGGGCTGATGACCTTAGCAGTTAAGTCCCATAAGACATCACACACATTTGAACATTTTTTTCTACTCGTCTCAGAAGCACAGAACAACGTACGATAGCGGCTGCGTGGATGTCCTAGGGGGAGAGGCATTTCCCTGGTCCGTCGGACGGCGCTGGCCTCTGCCAAAAGGGGTGGGGAAGCAGGGGGGGGGGGCGGGGAAGTGACCACTCCACTGCAAAGCCTCATGTTACGTCGACAACATGGTCATCAGGGAAGGGACACAAGCTCTGCTAGTTAAAGAATAGGAAGAATACAACTGCAACTTTTTTTAAGAATAATCATAATTTGACTTAATCGAAACTATGAGAAGCTTAAATTTCGATAGCTGGACGGGGACTTGAACCCCGGTCCTCAAGCTGAAATCGTTAAAAATGAACAAAGTTCTAGGGCTCGTTTGGAACCCCTACCAGATGGTACATTGAATTTGCAGCTGAGTGGGCCTCTCTTCTACTGTAATCTCTCGTAGATCCCTCGAACAAAACAATGCCCAGTAGTTGGAAGAATGCACAGGTAACATCCATCTACAAGAAGGGTAGTCGAAGAAATCTACAAAACTACGACCCAGTATCTTTGACATCGAATTGTTGTAGAATCTTAGAATGAGATATCTTTGGACAGAATGACATCGCTTCGTTGTGGAATCTTTGAATCAGGCATCTTGCACAGAATGACCTCCTCCATGACAACCAGCATGGATTATGAAAACCCAACAACCCAACTTGCTCTTCTCTCACATAACATTCTGAAAGCTTTGGATCGAGGTAGTCAGGTAACTGCAGTATTTCTTGATTTCCGAAAAGTATTTGGCTCAGTACCTCATCTACACTTATTGGCGAAAGTGCAATAATATGAGGTATCAGGTGGTATCTGTGACTGGATTAAGGACTTTTTGGTAGGAAAGACACAGAATGTTATCTTGGATGGACAGTCATCGTCAGATGTAAAAGGAACTTCGTGTGTGCCCTGGGGAAGTGTGTTGGGAGCCTTGCTGTTCATGTTGTATATTTATGACCTTGCGAAAAATATTAACACTAATCTCAGGCTTTTTGCAGATGATGCAGTTATCTATAGTGAAGTACAATCTGAAAGAAGATGCGTAAGTATTCCCTCTGCCATGCACTTCGCAGTGATTTGCAGAGTATGGATGTAGATATAGATGAAAATCAACATCGAATATCGTTATGGACGCTCTAAGCATCCTCTCTAAACGAACCCAAGTGCCCCAAAATCTGATATGGTATGACATAACGCAGTGAAAGTAGTCGATACACTGGAGGGCACTGAAATGGGAAGTGGGTGGAGGTATGTGAATGGGAATCCTGAGGGGATCCGCACTGGACTGGGCTCAGCAACGGTTCCAAAAGACCTACCTTTCCCTGTTAGATTGGTGCTCGTTTCTTGTTTTCAGTTACTGGTTGGAGCTACTCTTGTTATATCGTTATGCCAAATGGGTCAACGCAACGAAAGTGTAAAGAGGGTACTTTGCTTTAGCCGCTTTGTTTGTTACAGCTTTGCCTTGATCAGTGATGAAACAACGAAAAACGATTCGCGTTATTGCTGCAAACAACTCGACTTCGGATTGTATAATATTCTACGTTTGAACAGCACTACACAGAAAATAATTAGTGAAATGTGTGCCTTTTACTGCACTGTAGACATGTTTATTTTACTTATTTCTTCGTTCGGCATTCACAAGACGAATATTTAAAAATTGTGATAACGCCGTATAATAAAACACATTCAGCACTACATATTACAAAATTTTACACGATAAGACAAATTTTTTTTTAGCCAGTCAATGGCATTTTTCGTGGGTGTATGTTTGTTCGCAAGTTCACCACTAAAGTCATCCAAAATGAAATTGATCAGGCGGTCTACCGGCTAGTTGAGCCCAAACCCGCATTGAAGGTCGTTCAAGAGGTTCCATTTTTCATGATCTCGCTACATCTTCCGAAGCCTGCCCTCACACGATTTAGGGTAGTTCGTACTCTTCTCGAAAGGTTAAAGCCCTCTGGATCATCAGCTAGGCTTCTAGTCTTGATTTTGCTTCTGCTTCACAATCTTTTCCATTCCTTTTCTAGATCGCTGGGAACACCTCTCCACCTATATGCCCTAGGGGTCACCTTGATTTCTAGCGGTTTTTTGGTGCCAGGATCTGGAGTACAGGAAGATTTAGGTTCGACCGTTTGTTACCATATTGTGAGCGTGTGGGTGCTATTCTGTCATTCTGCGCAACGGATTAATCTGAGATGTACACTTTACCCTGTGGCTCCTGCAAGATGGAACTTCCACCCCCACACTACTACAGAAGTCAGACAGACGCTCCTAACGTTCTAAAGAGAAATGCCTGAAAAACTTTCAGCAATAAATATGTTCTGGAGTCGTCCGCTGTAAGGAAATGACACAAAATTCACAAAATTTCTTACATAACTAGTGGGATACTTCGGTACTGGAGTAGTGCTAGCTAATGTAAGAAAAACATGAAACTAACGAAAATTATTATTTATTCTGAGAAATCACAACGGCACTTTTAGTTATGAACTGAACACGTTATTTCCGGATTCTTTTCGGAATGTGAAGTTACCTCATAAGGATGGGATTCGCTAATGAAATTTCTATACAAAGTTTAAGATTGTTATTGACTTGACAGAATGGCTGAGAGTCGCGCCTATTCAACATGAATAATTATCCGTTAGAATGTTGCTAGGTACGGTCGAGGCTGTCGCGTGTGAAATGCAGTGAAGGATACTGCTGTGGAAGAAATATGGGGCTCGCAATAGCTGTAGCGCACAATACCGTAAGCTGCGATGACTGCTGCCTGTGCCGCTCGCTGCTGACAAATAAGATAACTCTCGTTCTATCTGGATTGACCTTCGCCCATCAAACTCTCCCTATGGCTTGATAGAGTCATGTACTCCTATTCGCCCCTAGTCTAACTACTGGCGTGGTACACCAGTCAGATTACCAGTCCACCGCGATGTCACTCAAAATTTCGCTCGCAGGCGTTTAACTATTACTCTGTCCGTTCACACCGCACAATAAGTGTGGTGGCCAACACAGTGAACAACACTTAATCGCAAGGGCTCAATATAGAGTCGCACTCCGATTCGCTCTCAACAGAGGTGCTCTCCCAGTGAAGTACTGAGGAGGGACTTGTTCCTTGCTCTTTGAGTACACGTACAAGCGTGCACGCTCTCGTTACGTGTTCTCGCTCCAAGAGCGACAACAGAATGGCCCCTCTCCACGCCAGACATGAAGGGGTATATCTTTCGGTCTCTTCCATTACTCCTTCAGCTCAAGGCGTCAGAAATATCATCTGCCAATCAGCATTGCTCTTCTAAAACGGGAGAATGACGTTTCGTTTAAGGCGACCAATCCGGAAGTCTGTAGCATCGGCGTTTGGCGTTTGCTGTCTCCCTGTGAAAATCTCTGAAACTGTGTGCTATATTTGTAAAGAATGCGTAGGTTGGGCGCTCCCACACAATGTAGCGGAATTTGCTTTTAAGGCGAACACAGGGTCGTTCCCCCTTTCACTCGCGCACACACTGTCCGCTCCACGGGCAGCCACCGGCCGACGTAGATAGCTCCCTGTGAAAACCTCTGAAGGGACCAGCGTCCTGATGTGTGGTGTTTGCCTCTCCCGAACTAAAGGCTTTTGTGACCGTCATGTCTTGAATGTGTGTGTGTACGCTAGCCTCGAGTATTTCAACCACAGTATGCTTACTTGTTATTTGCATATCGTTTACATGAATTCATACAACATTGATTTTATCTTATCGAGTTTGTGTTAGAATGAAGCGTCTTGATGTGCGAAATATGATTATGAGGGCGGAATGTGCGGAATATGATTGTGAGGGCGGAATATGTAAGCAATGAAGGTCAGGAGACCACGACGTCTTACAATATTCTTTGAATAATACACTCCTGGAAATTGAAATGAGAACACCGTTAATTCATTGTCCCAGGAAGGGGAAACTTTATTGACACATTCCTGGGGTCAGATACATCACATGATCACACTGACAGAACCACAGGCACATAGACACAGCCAACAGAGCATGCACAATGTCGGCACTAGTACAGTGTATATCCACCTTTCGCAGCAATGCAGGCTGCTATTCTCCCATGGTGACGATCGTAGAGATGCTGGATGTAGTCCTGTGGAACGGCTTGCCATGCCATTTCCACCTGGCGCCTCAGTTGGACCAGCGTTCGTGCTGGACGTGCAGACCGCGTGAGACGACGCTTCATCCAGTCCCAAACATGCTCAATGGGGGACAGATCCGGAGATCTTGCTGGCCAGGGTAGTTGACTTACACCTTCTAGAGCACGTTGGGTGGCACGGGATACATGCGGACGTGCATTGTCCTGTTGGAACAGCAAGTTCCCTTGCCGGTCTAGGAATGGTAGAACGATGGGTTCGATGACGGTTTGGATGTACCGTGCACTATTCAGTGTCCCCTCGACGATCACCAGTGGTGTACGGCCAGTGTAGGAGATCGCTCCCCACACCATGATGCCGGGTGTTGGCCCTGTGTGCCTCGGTCGTATGCAGTCCTGATTGTGGCGCTCACCTGCACGGCGCCAAACACGCATACGACCATCATTGGCACCAAGGCAGAAGCGACTCTCATTGCTGAAGACGACACGTCTCCATTCGTCCCTCCATTCACCCCTGTCGCGACACCACTGGAGGCGGGCTGCACGATGTTGGGGCGTGAGCGGAAGACGGCCTAACGGTGTGCGGGACCGTAGCCCAGCATCATGGAGACGGTTGCGAATGGTCCTCGCCGATACCCCAGGAGCAACAGTGTCCCTAATTTGCTGGGAAGTGGCGGTGCGTTCCCCTACGGCACTGCGTAGGATCCTACGGTCTTGGCGTGCATCCGTGCGTCGCTGCGGTCCGGTCCCAGGTCGACGGGCACGTGCACCTTCCGCCGACCACTGGCGACAACATCGATGTACTGTGGAGACCTCACGCCCCACGTGTTGAGCAATTCGGCGGTACGTCCAGCCGGCCTCCCGCATGCCCACTATACGCCCTCGCTCAAAGTCCGTCAACTGCACATACGGTTCACGTCCACGCTGTCGCGGCATGCTACCAGTGTTAAAGACTGCGATGGAGCTCCGTATGCCACGGCAAACTGGCTGACACTGACGGCGGAGGTGCACAAATGCTGCGCAGCTAGCGCCATTCGACGGCCAACACCGCGGTTCCTGGTGTGTCCGCTGTGCCGTGCGTGTGATCATTGCTTGTACAGCCCTCTCGCAGTGTCCGGAGCAAGTATGGTGGGTCTGACACACCGCTGTCAATGTGTTCTTTTTTCCATTTCCAGGAGTGTATAAGGGGCATTCAAAAAGAAACGAGCCAGAGGCGTAATTATAGGAACCACTACCTGTATGTTAGAAGTGTTGATCCTGGCTGTTGAGACACTTGTCCCACTGTGACTCAAGGCTGTGAATGGCTATCTCATAAAATTCCCGGGGCTCCGATGTAACCAGTTCTGCACGTACAGCTGCACGTCGTCGTCCAAAGTGAATCGTTTGCCCCTCAGAACCTTTTTAAGGGGACCAAAAATGGCCCAATCACAGGGAGAGAGGTCTGGACTGTATGGAGGGTGGCCGAGAACCTCCCATTTGAATTTCTGCAAGAGTGCCGCGGTTGTGTTCGCCGTATGAGGCTTTGCATTGTCGTGAAGTAGAATGACCCCCAAGGTTGAGATTGCCTGGTCGTTTTGATTTGATCATTTGGCGAAGGGTGGTCAAGGTTTGTGTGCAACGCTGGGCATTCACTGTTGTCCCTGTCATTATGCCATTTTTGGTCCCCTTAAAAAGGCTCTGAGGAGCAAACGATTCACCTCGGACGACGACGTCCAGCTGCACATGCGGAACTGGTTAACATCGCAGCCCTGGGAATTTTATGAGACAGCCATTCACAGCCTTGAGTCACAGTGGGACAAGTGTCTCAACAGCCAGGATCAATACTTCTAACATACAGGTACTGGTTTCTGTAATTATGCCTCCGGCTCCTTTCTTTTTGAACGCCCCTTATAACTGATTTCTTATGATTTATGGTGGTGCTGTATTAGTGCTTTTAGCCAGTCAAAAGGTATAGGTGTAAGCGTTCCTGATATTATTCTTATTGCTTCTCTTAGTTGAGTCAAAGACTCAATTATATACAACCCAGCTGCTGTGCAAGGAAACTGGAAATTATTAGGGGCGGTCAAAAAGTTTCAGTTTGAGTGCGTTGCTGCAGCGTGTATGCAACGTGAAACGCACTGCTTAAGTCTGCAGGACAGAACAGGTAGTTGGAATTGTGAAACGGGGCCAAAAGGGAGCTGTCAGTTACACTCGAACACATATAACTTTATTTAATTGTCCAAACAATACAGCAAAATTTTTTTAACTTAGTTATTGGCTTAATAGGCCACACTATGTTATGCCTTAAGGGCACAACCACTTAAATTTAGAAACGGCTGAAATCCATTAACTTAAAATTCAGACTCAAAACCGAATATTTAAAAGGCAGAAGGCCTCACGTAAGTAATTTCTATAACTTGGCTGATGGCCCAACAAATCTAGCACTTGAAAAGCAAACAAGTTTAATTTAAAGACGGCTGAAGGCCATGATTTAAGACTGCAGGTAAAATTAATAAAAAAAAAAAACACAAGGCAGAATGCCTTATCTTCAATTATGCTGAAGGCCACATACCGTCTGATACTTGAAAGACAAGAACCTTAATTTAAAAACGGCTGAAGACCGATTGCTTAAAACAACTAAAATAATTTTTAGTAGGCAGAAGACCCAAAGCTTTATCTTTAAACAATATTTTACACAGGCTGAAGGCCGAAACAATCTAAGATTAACAAGTAAGGAGTTTAAATTTTAAAGCGGCTGAAGGCTCATGATTGAGAAACACAACTACAATAAATTTTCAAAAGGCAGAGGGCCCAGTGCTTTATCAAAAAAAAAAAAATTTAAATGAGGCTGAAGCCCCAAACAATGGAAGACTTGACAAGTAAGGAATTTTCAATTTTAAAGCGGCTGAAGGCCCATTATTTGAAACCCAACTAAAAGCATACAAATTCAAACCATCGGCTATAAGCCATTAAAATACACAATAAAACACCAATAAGAAAAGGCAGTACAGCCTGCGGCGCACAGAAGTTTCCGGGGTCGGTCTGCACTTGAAATATTAACGTTCGCCGGCCGTGGTGGCTGAGCGGTTCTAGGCGCTACAGTCTGGAACCGCGCGACCGCTACGGTCGCAGGTTCGAATCCTGCCTCGGGCATGGATGTGTGTGATGTCCTTAGATTAGTTAGGTTTAAGTAGTTCTAAGCTGTAGGGTACTGATGATCTCAGATGTTAAGTCCCATAGTGCACAGAGCCATTTGAACCATTTTTTTTTATTAACGTTCGCTTAGGGGAGACAGGTAGTCGGCCCAACTATATCCGATCCGCCGGGAACCCAACCAAGAGACAGTCAACGGACCCACCGACAAGACGACTTGCTTTCTACCAGACCAGTGCACAAGGAACTTCAAAGCCACATCAGCACGGAGACAGCACAAAAATAACTGAGCAGTCATCACAAGCTACACACAGTTTCACGAACACTTGCACGAAGGAAGGCAATACTAACGGCAGCGACTGTGCAATAACAAGGACGAATCACGAGTCGGCACACGCAGGCAACCCATAAGCGATCGCCGGCCAACATACACTTCGTCCGACAAGACGACCGACCGACGGGCGGAGTCATGGCTGTCCAGACCTCACTGCAGCCGCGCCCCGACTGAATTTCTACCGCGTCCTAAGTCAAACACTGCCAGGTCCGAAGTGCACTGCTACCGCCTCCCAACTCACTGGCAGATCCGGACTCACTCTCAACACACGACAACCGAGAAGTAATAGCATTCAGCAAAGATAATACGCCAGGGCTTATATCGCTAAGCGCCGTTGCTGCCGCTCACGGGCAGGCAATGCGGCAATTCAGTGAAACCAGTAATTGAAATTAACATAACGAGGTGGTAGTACAGTAAAAACAGGATGTCAAATGAGACACGGCACGAACAGAGCCACGCACGGCTCTCAACGTAGCGCGATTCCTATTAAGACGCAAGTTTAAACTGACTGCCTTATTGGGTTGGGTTGTAGATGCCATTTAATATAATAAAGGCGCAGCTGGTTTAGAGCTCCGTTCATTTCTTGCTGTATGTTTTTGTAAGATTTACTTTAATAAGTCGTTACCATATCGTCCACGAGTATAAACTTATGGGACGTTGTATCTGGATATGGGTATATAGGTACCGACATGTTGGCAAGAGATTAGTCTTGCATTCTTGTCTTTTCGGACTGCGTGAGGTAATGCGGAAACGTGAATTATGAAGACGTTATTACGAAAAGTGTCCAAACACGACCAACACGCCGTTATTCATTTCTTGGCTACTGAAGGACAGCCATCTATCGGAGAATGAAGAATGTGTGTGGAGCAGCATGTCTGTGGAAAATCGCCGCTGTGAAATGGTACGACAAGGGGTGCAGCTGCTTCATGATAACGCACGTCACCATATAGAAAATGTCGTAATGCAGAAGTTGCGCCAACTGAAGTGGGAGGACACTTGGGCATTCGCCCTATAGTCATGATCTCTCCGCATGGGATTATTACGCCTTCGGTCCCTTGAAAGGCCTCGAAGGGTCTACGACTCCTGTCAGACGAGGATATGCTGCAGGCAGTTGAGGGCTTGTACACGCAGCAGGACATGATGTTTTACCTAAGGAGTTATCTTCAGCCTGGTACATCGGTGGGATGATTGCCCCAATGACCACGGCGGTTTTGCCTGAGTAACATAACGTTTCTACGTTTCGGCAGTACGACTTTCGAACGGGAACTTTTTTATGCCCCGTATATTTTGACCTTCAATTATACAACAAAAAAGGGATACGTGTTATCGACTATCAACAAGGCTATCGATAGATTTAAACTATCGGTACGTCGACAGCACTGTCAGTGTCTGCCTGAAGCTATTTTAGCGAAGACCATCTAATGTACATTGTTGGCCTTTCTTGGGTTCAGTTTTTGTTTTGTTCATCAGTTTAGTTCTTACTTGCAGTTTATTTTAATGTAAGTGCCGCCGTTTATTATTTTTATGCTGTATGCAGCTGTGGTAATTCTAGTTACGTATATGTTTGAAACGAGAAAGAAGAAAATCGATTTTGATTCACCCACTAGAGTTATGATAAGTTAAACGTTTGTACGCACTACTATAACAGCATAATTACCCTACCACAGCAGATTAATTTTAACACTGGAGCCATTATTTGGAGACTGGTAGAAATTAGGGAGAGAAATATTACTCTTATTTCACAAGGCAGCGGAACGGTGAACATCATTGTAAATAACATTAAACTAAAATCAGTCCATAAAAATACACTTAGATTTGCCTGCATCGCCCAGAAATCTCGTTGATCGACAAAAATGTCACCTAAACGGCATCTGGTCATACAGGTGGTGCTCAGTTATGAAAACCGGTTCTGACATGGAACAGAGGGGGGGGGGGGGGGGTTGTGGAGAGCAGAAGGGGTATGTGATGACAACACATTCTATAGTTCGTTCGTTCCTAAAAGAGTTTTTCAGCGCGCTGCTTGAATTCGTAGATGCCGACTATGCTCTGCTCTGCATCCCCCCCCCCCCCCCCCTCTTTCGTCCAAGATCTATTTTCGCTCATATAATAATATATAATGACTGAAGCCATCAATTCCCTCCAAAATTGAATCTTAAAATGCATGTACAAAGAAAGGAAAAACATGCAATATAAGAAGTCCACGTTTTGTTGTGATGCACTTTTGAGCCGTGCGCGGCTCATGTTCGTGTCGTTTATTGCTTGACAACTTGTCTTTGCGGTACTGCTGTCCCGTTGCTTATTCGATTTACTGGCGTCACTGAGTTGCTGGCTTGCCTGCCCGTGGGCGGCAGCAGCAGCACTTGTCGATAAGAGCACTGTCGTACTATCTTTGGAGCGACCGCTAGTATTTGCGGGTCGTGGTGTGTCGGGAGTTGAGTCGGGACAGAGCAGCAGTGGGGTCCAGACAGCCATGACTCGCCCGATCGTTGCCGACACCCATGACTTGAGTGGGGACGACCTTGGTTGGTCGTTCGGTCGGTCGTCTCATCGGACGACGTGTATTTGGTCGTCAACCGCTTCTGGGTTCTCCGTGTGTGTTGACTTGTGATTCGTCCTTGGTGTTCCACAGTCACTGGTTTTAATATTGTTCGAGTTGTTTGTGGAAGTGTTTTTGTGGAACCTTGTGTAGCTTGTGCGGTTTTGACTGAGCAGCTGTTTAATGCTGTCTGCGTGCTGCAGGCACCCAGTCGGTTGGGACGGAACAGCAAGGGAGTCTCCATGGCGCGACACCGCTGGCGGTGTGCACATGCTGTTGGATTGAGGCGCCAGCTGTGAGAGCGACAAAGTTCGTTCGCACCGAACCTGGACGCTGAAGTTGATTGATCAGCTAACCTGTTATGAAACCTCAACTATTGTGACATCTCTTCGTTCATTTGCGGGTTGTTGCTTACTGGGCCGTTCGGGCTAGCAGCAACGTATGATGTGTTGGAGTCGGCAAAATATTGCAGCCGTCTTCCTATATTGTGATTAATTATTAAATTGACTCTTACCAGTGAAGTGCACCGTCGGTATTATCTGCGTTGTGGCCGTTGACGCCCCAGTTACCTGCCCTGGTTGTTAGCGTAGTTTTCCGGCAGTGCGCCTATCCTCATCGTGTTGATGCTGTCTGGCACGGCGTTTAGTTCGACAGCCTTTTAAGTTGTTTGGTTAATACACTCCTGGAAATGGAAAGAAGAACACATTGACACCGGTGTGTCAGACCCACCATACTTGCTCTGGACACTGCGAGAGGGCTGTACAATCAATGATCACACGCACGGCACAGCGGACACACCAGGAACCGCGGTGTTGGCCGTCGAATGGCGCTAGCTGCGCAGCATTTGTGCACCGCCGCCGTCAGTGTCAGCCAGTTTGCCGTCGCATACGGAGCTCCATCGCAGTCTTTAACACTGGTAGCATGCCGTGACAGCGTGGACGTGAACCGTATGTGCAGTTGACGGACTTTGAGCGAGGGCGTATAGTGGGCATGCGGGAGGCCGGCTGGACGTACCACCGAATTGCTCAACACGTGGGGCGTGAGGTCTCCACAGTACATCGATGTTGTCGCCAGTGGTCGGCGGAAGGTGCACGTGCCCGTCGACCTGGGACCGGACCGCAGCGACGCACGGATGCACGCCAAGACCGTAGGATCCTACGCAGTGCCGTAGGGGACCGCACCGCCACTTCCCAGCAAATTAGGGACACTGTTGCTCCTGGGGTATCGGCGAGGACCATTCGCAACCGTCTCCATGAAGCTGGGCTACGGTCCCGCATACCGTTAGGCCGTCTTCCGCTCACGCCCCAACATCGTGCAGCCCGCCTCCAGTGGTGTCGCGACAGGCGTGAATGGAGGGACGAATGGAGACGTGTCGTCTTCAGCGATGAGAGTCGCTTCTGCCTTGGTGCCAATGATGGTCGTATGCGTGTTTGGCGCCGTGCAGGTGAGCGCCACAATCAGGACTGCATACGACCGAGGCACACAGGGCCAACACCTGGCATCATGGTGTGGGGAGCGATCTCCTACACTGGCCGTACACCACTGGTGATCGTCGAGGGGACACTGAATAGTGCACGGTACATCCAAACCGTCATCGAACCCATCGTTCTACCATTCCTAGACCGGTAAGGGAACTTGCTGTTCCAACAGGACAATGCACGTCCGCATGTATCCCGTGCCACCCAACGTGCTCTAGAAGGTGTAAGTCAACTACCCTGGCCAGCAAGATCTCCGGATCTGTCCCCCATTGAGCATGTTTGGGACTGGATGAAGCGTCGTCTCACGCGGTCTGCACGTCCAGCACGAACGCTGGTCCAACTGAGGCGCCAGGTGGAAATGGCATGGCAAGCCGTTCCACAGGACTACATCCAGCATCTCTACGATCGACTCCATGGGAGAATAGCAGCCTGCATTGCTGCGAAAGGTGGATATACACTGTACTAGTGCCGACATTGTGCATGCTCTGTTGCCTGTGTCTATGTGCCTGTGGTTCTGTCAGTGTGATCATGTGATGTATCTGACCCCAGGAATGTGTCAATAAAGTTTCCCCTTCCTGGGACAATGAATTCACGGTCTTCTTATTTCAATTTCCAGGAGTGTATTTTGCTTAGAGTGGTTATTGTTCCCTTGGCTGTTTTTAAACGCCAGTTCGTTTAGTTCGACAGCCTTTTAAGTTGTTTGGTTAATATTTTTCTTAGAGTGGTTATTGTTCCCTTGGCTGTTTTTAAACGCCAATTTCTGAAGACGTAGTGCTGTTCGTATCCTCGTCCTCGGCCGATATTTTCCGTCGTTGTGCCGTTGGTCCGACGGAAGGGAATTGATTAAATTGTTGGTCGGTCCTTGGGCCGTCCCTAGTTTTGGTTGCCATCTGATTATTTAACTTCAGCTCTTGGCTGCCTGTCTCACCTCACCTTACGTTTGAGCTACCTTCTCAGGCCGACCCTTGGAACACTTCTGAGCAGTACTTGTTCTGTTTGTTTTAGATTGTGATTTTCATTTTAGTTTGAAGTATTGTGCGAGGCCTTTGGCTGTGTATTAATTCAGTTCCTTTTAAATTTTACATAAAGGCCTTCAGCTGTGTTGGATTAAAAGTTTGAAGATTGATTTTATTTTTAAAAAATTCCTTAAAATTGGTTCTGACTGAAATTGTTGGTAATCCAGGCCCTAAGCCGTTAGTTGCTTGATGTATTGTGTGTGGCCTTCAGCCGAGGATTTACGTGAAACCCTTTTAATAAGGCCTTCAGCCATGTGTATTCTTTAAACGAAAATTTTTATGAGAAGGAAGAGGTTTATTTTAAATTGTTTGTCTGACTTGTTGTTCAGGCCTTCAGCCGTTGTTTCAAATTTGTTTACAGCCTTCAGCCATGCAATACGTTAATATTTCTTTAATTAGACTTTTGGCCATTCTGTTGTAAGTTTAAAAAGAAATTTCTTGGTTGGATAAATTGTTTATTAATGTGTTTTAATTATAGTTGTCTTTCAGACATGTAGTGTAGGCCTTCAGCCGCTAATTGTTTTCAATGGCATGGTTTTTGTAAAGGAATTTTTTTTCTATTTTTAATTGCATTTGATTTCTAAGCCAGGCCTTCAGTGGTTCTTGTTTTTTGGTGCATCTCAAGTTCTTTAAGTATGCCTTCAGCCGTATTGTTTAATTGTGATCTTTTAAAGCAATGTGTAAATGAGTAATTCTTAGAAAAATAAAGTTATATGTTCGATTGTGCAACTCACAGTAACTGTTTACGGCCCCATCCACAATCATAACCTTATCCTGTGCGCTCTCTGAGTACCTACCAATCAGGTTTCAACTTTATTTTCGTTGGGAATAATGTACAACAACCAGTTCTGCTATATTCCAAAATCTTAAATATGGCTGCAATTCAGCAACTGATTCAATTTGAAGTGCTTTAAAAAACTAGCCAACCAGTTGCCATCAAAGACCTTGACCTAGGTTTCGATAGTTATAATAAGATATATTTATAAATATCGCAACCTAGGTGGACGGCTGAATAAACCTTTGGTTGCAACCGGTTGGCTGATTTTTTCAACTTCTTTGTTATATTTTCCACTGATCGGGTTAGCTCTGCGCCTTAAGGTGCTAAACTAGCAATCTCTGAATTCGGGAGGTGGGGTGGCTAGAATCCTTCCGCCGGCAACCATGAATATGGTTTTCTCTGGTTTCCCATTTTCAATTCTGGCAAATGCCGGGGTTTCTTCCTTATTATAGGCCACAAACAATTCCTTCCGAATTCCTTTCTTTCCTGTCGCATGCCAATTCCTTTAAAGGTGCCGAAAAGAGCGGCATCGGAGGCAGCCGAACATCTCTTTGGAGACTCTTGACACTAAAAGCCATATTTAAATCGGAAGGCGGCTAGTGATCGTCGATCTGTTGTGAAATGTCTTGTTTGTAATATCCTTGGAATATTGAGTCCAACCATCACAACTTAACGTATTTGTGTATAAACTCATATAAGTGACAACGTATGTTGTACATCGTAGAGGGGTTTATTGGCATCATAGGCTACATAACCATATTATCATGGATGAATAGAAACTCATTAGAAGTAGAGTTGAAATTAATGCGTGAATCAGTCTTAAGATTTCAAAATTGTAGCACATAATATCTTTGCATTCCATTTTTTTAATAAATAAATTTGTTTGCTATAGTTAACTATTGAAATAGTAATTTAAAAAAAGTTCTTGATCAGTTAAGGAAACTGAAGAATTTTAATGAAATGGAAGATAATTTCATAAAATTTGAGATTGTATTTTAGGAACTTGAGATGTTTTGATGTGAGTTGGTTTCAGTTAAGTCATAAATTTAAATACAAGATTGTGGGAGAAAGATAACTGTTATCAAAAAAGATTTGGAGCAGTTTAGCTTCACAAATTATTCAGTCCAACATTAAGATTCTTCTGCTCTGCGATAATGAACCTTAAATTAGACGTTGTGTTTTGTTAGCAATGTAGAAATGCAATTCATTCGAATTTTAATTCGTTTGACAGTAGAGAGAAGATATCATACTGTCAAATAAAGAAATATCCATAAATGTCAGTGTTTCTTCCGTTACTTTATTACTTTCGTAAAGTAAAGAACAACCTCCTTCAGTCACAATCGTGATTGTATTTCAATGCACCATGAATTATAGAGCCCTTGGGACTCCTCTTTGCCGCGCGGCCGGCCGGTGTGGCCGAGCGGTTCTAGGCGCTTCAGTCTGGAACTGCGCGACCGCTTCGGTCGCAGGTTCGAATCCTGCCTCGGGCATGGATGTCCTTAGGTTAGTTAAGTTTAAGTAGTTCTAAGTTTTAGGGGACTGATGACCTCAGATGTTAAGTCCCATAGTGCTCAGTGCCATTTGAACAATTTTTTTGCCGCGGGTTTTAAGGCGCCGTGTTACGGACTGCGCGGCCGCTCCCGCCGGTGGTTCGAGTCCTCCCTCTGGCATGGGTGTGTGTGTGTGTGTGTTGTTCTTAGCATAGGTTAGTTTAAGTAGTGTGTAAGTCTAGGGACCGATGACCTCAGCAGTTTGGTCCCTTAGGTATTCACACACATTTGAACATTTGAACTTCTCTTTAGGTGCTTTCACAGGCTTCATTGATTATATTGCTACATTAAAAAGTGGCACATTAGGAATACAAGTTTACAAAATTAAGATAAATCGAAAAATAACTTACTGTTTCCAGCAGTGGAAACATCGTTGTGAGGCATGGTATGAGTAAACACGTATATGTGCAGTTATACACTTATGTATTTTGTGTATACATGCTCATAAATATGTTTACTCATACTATGCTTCAAGACCATGTAGTCACTCTCACCCACATATATACATATGTATATAAGTGTTTACAAGCACATAAACATATTTACTCATACTGTGGTTCAAAACCATCTACCCATTACTGGAAGCAGTAAGTTATCATTCAATTAGTCTTAGTTTTGTTAACTTATATTCACAATTTGCCACTTTGTAATATACCACTGAAACCTTACCAGGACCAGCCAGAATTAACCTAAATCTGACACAAGAAGAAAAATTGATGTAGACTGTTAAAGGCGTGAAGATGAGTCGTGAAGGCTCGAAATGCACCGTACATTGAAATAAAATCGCGATTGTGACAGAAGGCGGTTATTTTTTATTTTACGAAAGAAAAATTTAATTGCAAATATGGATATTTCTTATTATACGTTAAACCTTTTAGGAGAAGGTTTTCCTGCTTTATTTTAGAGACCAAATGCTTTTTATATGAAGTTTTCCCAAAAGCAAATTATGTATATCAAATAACTAAATAAATAAACGTGTTTTCAAAGTAGAAAGAAAACCATGAGGCTTTCGAAAGTCCTGTTTAACACATCGGGCAACTCCCTCCCCCCCTCCCCTTTAACAAAATCCTGGCTAAGTCCTTGGCTGAGTATCGATTTTTGATACGTGTGCCCTACTGGTCCATACAGGCGCACATACTCGGCCACATTATATACCAGTGACAAGAGTGGTACTTACTCTTAACCTGTAACTAAAGACATGAATTCGTGTTACATAACTACAGACATGGAATCAAACTGGCTGTGTATATTTCGTTTGTCTTTTAATCTTTATTGCCACAACTTGATTTTATGTTTAATTAACGGATTCTGGAAGAACCAGAGAAGGAAATTACGTGTTTAGTAAGTCAAAATCATATTAAAGACTAAAGTATTTATAAAACAAAAAACTGTTGCTTGAGTTATAAAATTCTACAGTTTTCAGACAGGAATTTAAAGTACTGATTTATTCATTCCTTGGAAAGCGTTTAACGTTCGTCTTTACTACGTCAGCTGTAAATAATGTAAAATAGTGCTCTCGTTTAGAAAAAATGGCGTATTAAATGCAAATGTGGCACACAGATGATGAGTACTGACCACAGTTTAGATGATTACAACATCTGCATATTGTGGAGGTTTCCTCTCCAGTTTTTTGGGGCGTATAGAGCAATATTTTCTAGTTGACACCTTATTTCCACCTGATAGTGTGTGCTACTCTTCTTTACCAAGATCCTCCCTGACTGATGTTCTCACTTCCTGGGGTATAAAGAGGTTTGAAGGTTTAAAGAGATTTTGTTGCGATTAAATAATTAAAATCTTTTTCCAAGTACGTAAATTAAGACTTGAGACTTAGTAATGTTTTCTGACGCAGTCACAAATGTGGAGTCAAACTGATTCCATAAAGCGCACTGCTAATTTCCGCAACAAATAACTCACTGAGAAACATATGTTAGGTATCAACGCTGCAAAGCAGACTGAGGAAAGGTTAGTTTGAACCTACTGATATTACGGTGCGGTTAACGCAAGTACAACAATGTGAAACCTCCGAGTAACTTAATATTATGGAATCAATCTGAGTCTCGTCTGTAGTTACCAGTTAGTATTCCAGTCTCTGTCATCCCCTACAGTTTTTTTTTTCCCTTCGCAGCTCCATCTAGCTCCGTAGAGGTCATTCCTTGATGTCTTAAAAGATGTCCTATCGTCCTGCCCGTTCTAGTCAATGTTCACCACATGTCCCTTTCCTTGGTGACGCCATAAACGACTTCATTTCTTATTTTATCAGTCCACTTAGTTTTCAGCATCCTTCTGCAACATCATAGCAGAAACGCAGCGATTCCCTTTTTTCATGATTCCCTTCAGTCCATGATTCAATTCCATTAAATGGTGTGCTCCAGATGTAAATTCTCAAAAATTACTTTCTCAAATTGACGCGGGAGTGCCCCAGGGAAGCATCATAGGGCCCCTACAGTTTAACATCTACATAAACGATTTCCCAACCACACACAACACAACGATGGCAATCTACGCGGATGACACAGCCATCCTCGCGCAAGATTGGAAACCATCAAACATTACGTCACGCTTACAGACCGCACTCAGAGTGGCTGAGCCTTGGTTAGAGAAATGGCGTTTTAGAGTAAACGTCGACAAGTGCGAAGCCGTTTTGTTCGCTAGAAGACCGAAGCAACTGCGCAAACTCCGATACTGCAGACCAATAACTCTACATGCACGCCCAATACGTTTCCGCGAGAAAGTCAAATACCTCGGTGTCTGGCTGGACCGGAAATTACTCTGGGGGACCACATACAATACGTAACCAATCGAGCAAGCGCGAGGCTCAAACAGCGCTACCCTATGCTCAACAGGCGTAGCACACTGAACAGAAGGGTGTCGAGGTCCAATTACATGACACTTATTCGACCCCTGATGACGTACGCAGCCCCTGTCTGGGGATATGCTGCGCCCACACGCCTGCGCCGTCTGCAGCTCATACAGAACAGAGTACTCAAAATCATAAGCAATGCTCCACGATACACAAGCATTGCGGACCTTCGCCGCGAATACCGACTTGAGACTCGCACGGACGTAATCCACAAACTCACCACAAGAATATACAGAAACTCCAGACATTCGCAGAATGCGTTTATTCTGAATCTGGGGAACTACGACCACAACCATAGACGGAAACATAAAAGACCAAAAGACATACTTGTAAGGACCTAACATCTATGGCCAAGCATACGCAAACATAACGGTACAGGTGAACCCCTGTTAATCAGAAGCCACTACTGGATATCCAGTTGGAGCACACTTGCCGAATAACTGGCACCACACAGGGAAGCCGTACCGTACACTAAATGCAGACAAGCTCCACACACACCCCACACAGTGAGATGATCTATGGCCGATCTCCCACTAATATATAACGATCCTGATTGTTCCAGGAATGCATCAGCTGCAGCAAACTCCGATACATCGCCATCAAATTCAAATGGCTCTGAGCACTATGGGACTTAACATCTCTGGTCATCAGTCCCCTAGAACTTAGAACTACTTAAACCTAACTAACCTAAGGACATCACACACATCCATGCCCGAGGCAGGATTCGAACCTGCGACCGTAGCAGTCGCGCGGTTCCGGACTGAGCGCCTAGAACCGCTAGACAACCGCGGCCACAGACATCGCCATCGCCTGCCACGGTAGTGATGCATGATACCAATACTAACAAACCCAACCTTGCATGAATTATCGCAGCTAGTAAGCCACTACTGCTCTTGCTACCCATCCCACTGTCGCAGAGGTTTTTTTCCCACGGCACGAACGTTGGCACTTTTTTCCCTCTGCTCTTCAAATTGCTACCCTTATTCGTATTTCGTCCACTATCTATCACCTGATGGACTGTGTTAATGCGTAGTCTTACCCAGACGCACGGATAACAACACAGCCCAGCATCCTGTGATCCATCTATTAGATAACTAACATGTTGACAGTAGAACTTTTGGTTTGGTCACCACGTTGGTGCGGGCATGGAGGGGCCCCATCTCTGCTCTCAAATTGCGGCCAGTATTGTGCTTATATTGTCAATTTATTCACAGCTACAGTAGTAGTCAGCAGTACCAAGGAGTCCGTTATTTTTCTTTTCCGCGGTGTTAACACTCTTCAGAACTGAACGAATGTCACGTATCTCAGTAAAAGAAGAGAATTGTGACTTCCTTCTCTAGAAAGCAGTAGGTTGTGAGGAGCCTACAAACAAAGTACTGTTGCATAGAGAGCGGAATACACGGTTATTTTGTCTCGAGGACGAACACAGGCAAGTGCTCCTGCGAGACAGAAGAAAAACGTGTGTTTCGCAGAGGCAACACCACGCCTAGGGCGCACAGCAGGGACACAAACACTTGGCGAGGCTCGTTTGGGGGTTCCCCGGTGCAGCCGCTTCTGTAGTGGGGTCACGTGTGAGCCCCGCATCCAGTCGCTCTATTCACGGGAGAAACAGTCCGCAGCGTCGCAGGCCTGCCAACCGAACGGCGGAGAGCCGACCGACAGAGCCGCCCGCATGCATAAAATATGCAGCCGCCCCGCAAAACCCTGTTCCTCCCAACCTCGCCTACCCATCCACCTCCTCGCTCGTAAGCAGCCGTTAAAACTCCCTGGCACACACACATACACACACTCTCACACACACAAACACGGTATCAGAGAGGGGTCGAGATCGACAGAGAGAGAGAGAGAGAGAGAGGACAAAGGACAGTCGGGTCCCAGGTCGTGCAAAGTGCGATGCAGGTTGTGGTTCCTGCTCACGTACTATTTTCACTCGGCTTAAATTGCTTCCAAAGCTCTGCATTGTCTCGCGGAAATAAAAAAATGAATACCGTTAACTAGTCAAATTTGCATAACTTTGTTCCATTCTCATCAGTCGGCGTAAAAGACAATAACGCTATATAAATTCGCCTCCTGAACGGGAGAGGCAGAGAAAAAAAAAAGAGAATTCCTATTTAATATTCATTTGCACCAGTAGGAACAGCGAAAAATGTCGGCAACAGCAGCGTACTTCTAACTGCTAGTAGATGTGCGAATGTTTCGGGCTTGCAAACTTTTTTTTATCCTTCACTGTTTTTAATTCGTACGCAAAAAACGCTCACTAGGCCGTTACGAACCAGAGTAATACCAGAATGAAACAAATTTGGGTAATTTCATCTTTGGCAGGGGCGAGCATCCTAAATGATGAGCCAAAATAATGTGGTCAGTGTGTGATGGGTTAACACGACACGCGGGTTTAATGCAGCAAATGCGAGAGAAAAACTATGTTAGGAGCAAATAACAGGAGAGGATTTTATTAGAGCACTGTATCTCAATGTTTTAAGACTGGAACAGTGTATCGCAACGTATTCCAACATTTCTCGAATGGAATAATAACTTGGCGATCTGAAACGACGACAGTAACAATCTTTCCAGGAGAGGTGAAATCCTGCAATTAACCATGTTTTATGCAAGTGATTCGGTGAATCTGAAAACGTGTCGTGTCCCAGGAACTAAATTTGGAAACAATTAACCAAATTTATTGTACCGCAAACGACCGACGGTCATCCAGTTAATATTTTTAAGACAGTTTACTTTGACATCGGAACGGTAAGCATATTCAGCTTATATACAGAGTAAATCGTTTTTTGTTATTAATATCGATATAATTGTCACCTTTTTGATTCGACGATCTAAGATTTCGTAATCATACGATTAATTCCAGCGTATCCAACGAGCTATGAAATAAGGCTAGAATATACACTCCTGGAAATGGAAAAAAGAACACATTGCACATTGACACCGGTGTGTCAGACCCACCATACTTGCTCCGGACACTGCGAGAGGGCTGTACAAGCAATGATCACACGCACGGCACAGCGGACACACCAGGAACCGCGGTATTGGCCGTCGAATGGCGCTAGCTGCGCAGCATTTGTGCACCGCCGCCGTCAGTGTCAGCCAGTTTGCCGTGGCATACGGAGCTCCATCGCAGTCTTTAACACAGGTAGCATGCCGCGACAGCGTGGACGTGAACCGTATGTGCAGTTGACGGACTTTGAGCGAGGGCGTATAGTGGGCATGCGGGAGGCCGGGTGGACGTACCGCCGAATTGCTCAACACGTGGGGCGTGAGGTCTCCACAGTACATCGATGTTGTCGCCAGTGGTCGGCGGAAGGTGCACGTGCCCGTCGATCTGGGACCGGACCGCAGCGACGCACGGATGCACGCCAAGACCGTAGGATCCTACGCAGTAGGATCCTACCGCACCGCCACTTCCCAGCAAATTAGGGACACTGTTGCTCCTGGGGTATCGGCGAGGACCATTCGCAACCGTCTCCATGAAGCTGGGCTACGGTCCCGCACACCGTTAGGCCGTCTTCCGCTCACGCCCCAACATCGTGCAGCCCGCCTCCAGTGGTGTCGCGACAGGCGTGAATGGAGGGACGAATGGAGACGTGTCGTCTTCAGCGATGAGAGTCGCTTCTGCCTTGGTGCCAATGATGGTCGTATGCGTGTTTGGCGCCGTGCAGGTATGCGCCACAATCAGGACTGCATACCACCGAGGCACACAGGGCCAACACCCGGCATCATGGTGTGGGGAGCGATCTCCTACACTGGCCGTACACCACTGGTGATCGTCGAGGGGTCACTGAATAGTGCACGGTACATCCAAACCGTCATCGAACCCATCGTTCTACCATTCCTAGACCGGCAAGGGAACTTGCTGTTCCAACAGGACAATGCACGTCCGCATGTATCCCGTGCCACCCAACGTGCTCTAGAAGGTGTAAGTCAACTACCCTGGCCAGCAAGATCTCCGGATCTGTCCCCCATTGAGCATGTTTGGGACTGGATGAAGCGTCGTCTCACGCGGTCTGCACGTCCAGCACGAACGCTGGTCCAACTGAGGCGCCAGGTGGAAATGGCATGGCAAGCCGTTCCACAGGACTACATCCAGCATCTCTACGATCGTCTCCATGGGAGAATAGCAGCCTGCATTGCTGCGAAAGGTGGATGTACACTGTACTAGTGCCGACATTGTGCATGCTCTGTTGCCTGTGTCTATGTGCCTGTGGTTCTGTCAGTGTGATCATGTGATGTATCTGACCCCAGGAATGTGTCAATAATGTTTCCCCTTCCTGGGACAATGAATTCACGGGGTTCTTATTTCAATTTCCAGGAGTGTATTTACGAACACTTATAGCGCGACACTCGAACCGTATTATCAGCTCTTCCCATCTGAAATCGGGAGTCATCTGACCAAGCCACGGTTTTACGATCTTATAGGGTCCAATCGATATGGTTCCCGAGCCCATGAAAGGTACTGCAGGCGATGTCGTGCTGTCAACAAAGTCACTCGCGTCGGCCATCTACTGCCAAAAGCCCATTAACTGCCATAGCCCATTAACACTAAATTTCGCCGCACTGTCCTAACGGATACATTCATCGGACGTCTGCGGTTGTTTCACGCAGTGTTACTTGTCTATTAGCACTGACAACTCGACGTAAATGCCGCTGCTCTCGATCGTCAAGTGAAGGCCATAGGCCACTGCGTTGTCCGCGACGAGAGGTAATGCTGGAAATTTGCTACTGTCGGCACACTCTTGACACTGAGGCTCTCAGAATATTGAATTTCCTAGCGATTTCCGAAGTAGAATGTCCCATGTGTCTTACTCGAACTACCATTTCGCGTTCAAAGCCTGTGAATTCCCCTAATGCGGCCATAATCACGTGGGAAACCTTTTCACGTGAATGACAGTCCCGCCAATGTGCCGCCCTTTTACACTTTGTGAACGCGATACTACTGCCATCTGTATATGTGTATATCTCTACCATATGACTTTTGTCGCCGGCCGGTGTGGCCGGGCGGTTCTAAGCGCTTCAGTCTGGAACCGCGCGACTGCTACGGTCGCAGGCTCGAATCCTGCCTCGGGCATGGATGTGTGTGATGTCCTTAGGTTAGTTAGGTTTAAGTAGTTCTAAGTTCTAGAGGACTGATGACCTCAGATGTTAAGTCCCATAGTGCTCAGAGCCATTTGAACCATGACTTTGGTGACCCTAATGTATTACGCCTTCTTTCCTCTATTCCAGCGCATAAAATGGGGTTTTCGTTTACGACTGGTGGATTTAGACAGGTTCATCAAGTACAGTGTCCGCACCGATAGCTGAATGGTCAGCGCGGCGAACTGCCATCCTAAGGGGCCCAGGTTCGATTCCCGGCTGCGCCGAGGATTTTCTTCGCTCAGGGCCTGGGTGTTGTGTTGTCTTCCTCATCATTTCATCCACATCCGGCGCGCGGGTCGCCCTATGTGGCGCCGAATGTAATAAGACCTGTACCAAGGTGGCCGGACCTGCCCCGTAATGGGCCTCCCGGCCAATGACGCCAAACGCTGATTTCCCTTTTCCATCAAGTACAGACAGCTGTGTTGTTCAGAGTCTACTATAACAACTGTGCCGTATAAATCTGCATGTAGAATTTGCAAACCATTACGTGTCTTCTTTGTACACAAACGATAAACTGTTATTGAGTTTCTGTTGCGCAGTAATGGAACGGCGCGTTCTTGAGGAATTTGGATGCGGATGACACTGTTGCCTTGCTTATGTCGTACCGGAATCAGTGCTTGATGGTATTAGATCCGTCCCTTTCTCTACGTCGGTAAGTATTCTGTAAAAGTTCATATTCACCTTTACTGCAAAATATTGCCGAAAATGCAATCGGAGAAAGGAATCAGCATAATTTCTCGTGAACGGCGTGAAAAGTAAGAACAAATATTTAGCGAATGGCTACCCCATAAACAGATAATATTACAGTTACCTCAAACTAAAAGCTTACATCCAGGCCATAAATATAGCCCTACTGATCGCTCCATCGTCGGTAGGAACTTTTTTGGATCGCCAGTGAAAGCGCTCAGAGGACATTCTTGAAACAGTCTGTTTGTCGGCGCCACAGTCACGGCATGGAGAAATTATTTTCTCCCACCTGTGAGAAGAGTCGGCACACCTTCCAGTATTGGTTTTTGTTCGCTTAGACGAGATATTGCCTGGCAGTTTAAAGCCAGGTGGCTTGATCGATACACTTAGCATCTTATGTTGCCAAGTGCGCCTGCCATGTGCGTCTCCAGCAGTAGTCAGTATTAAAGCCGTTATGGTTTTCAGAACGTCTGCATGGGCAGGGAGGTTATAAGTTTTCTGTAATTTTTTTGCACTCCCGTACAATAGAAGTTTCCCACCGTGGAGACAGAGGTGGTAAGCGAGTAATTAAACTGATGAGCCAGAACATTATGACCAATTACCTAACAGCCGGTGTGTGTACCTTTGGCACGGGTAACCACGGCGACGCGCCGTGGCATAGAAGCAATGAGACCTTGGTACGTCTCTGGAGGGATCTGGCACCACATCTGCACACACGAGTAACCTAACTCCCGTAAATTCTGGGCAGGGTGGCGATGAGCCCAGACGCCATGTTCAACCACATCCCAGATGCGTTCGATTTGGTTCAGATATGGCGTGCTGGGGGGGGGGGGCAGCACATCAACTGGAACTCAACACTGTGTTCCTTGAACCACTCCATCACACACCTGGCCTTGTGACATGGCGCATTATCTTGCTGAAAAATGCTACTGCCGTCGGGAAACATGATCGTCATGAAGGGATATGTGGTCTGCAACGAGCATACGGTACTCCCTGGCCTTGTGCCCTACACGAGATCCACTAGACCAATGGAGGCCCACGTGAATGTTCACCAGAGCACAATGGAGGCGCCGCCAGCTTGTCTCCGTCCCACAGTACAGGTGTGAAGGAGCTGTTCCCCTGGAAAATGACGGATTAGCGCCTCCCATCCCCACGATGAAGAATGTTTCGAGATTCATCAGACCAAGCCAAGCAACACTCTGCCACTGCGCCAATGCGCTGATGGTCACGAGCCATTTCAGTCGTAGTTGTCAATGTTATGGTTTTAACATTGGCTGCGAAGGAGTGTCGGTGCACTGTGTGTTCAGGCACGCTTGTACTCCGCCTGGAATAAAAGTCTGATGTTAGTCCCGCCACTGTTCGCCACCTGTCCTGTTCTACCAGTCTGTCCAACCTACGACTTCCGACATCTCTAATGAAGGGTGGCCGATCAACCCCACGACGTCTGGACACGGCTTCACCTTGGTTTCGTCACGTGTTGAAGACACTCACCACATCACTCCTCGAACACCCGAAAAGTCGTGCAGTTTTTGATATGCTCGTGCCATCGCAATCTGCCCGCAGTCAAACGGAGCTACCCATTACCCATTCTACACACGGACAGCATGCTCACTGATACTACATGCTTCGTGCATGCGTCTGTTAGCAGTCATTCCTCGCCAGGTGGCACTACTGTCGTCTGGGTGGGTTTACATCGATAGTAGGCCAGTGGTCATAACGTTCTGGCTGATCAGTTTATAACTAGCCAGAAAGTAGGTGTGGGTCTGATGGCACTGGTTATAAGATGCAAGGTACGCTTGAGCGCTATTCATCCAAGCTGGTGAGCAATATTCCGCTACTGGATAAACCAGTCCCAGAGCTGAAGTACGGAGTGTTGATGCTCTTGATCCGCACGATGTGGCTCGCAGTTTCTGGAGGATGTTATTTCGAGTACTATTCCTGACAGATGTTGTAAGACGTCGTGGTCTCCTGACCTTCATTGCTTACATATTCCGCCCTCACAATCATATTCCGCACATCAAAACACTTCATTCGAACCCAAACTCGATAAGATAAAGTCAATGTTGTATGAATTCACGTAAACGATATGCAGTTAACAAGTAAGCGCACCGTGGTTGAAATACTCGAGGCTGGCGTACACACATACAGTCCAGACACGACGGTCACAGAAGCTTTTAGTTCGGGAGAGAAACCGCACAACGGGACGCCAGGTCCTTCAGAGGACGACCCAGCCTATGTCGGCCGGTGACCGCCCGTGTAGCGGAAAGCGTGGGCCCGAGTGAAAGGGGGGAACAACCCTGTGTTCGGCTTAAAAGCAAATTCCGCTACATTGTGTGGGAGCGGCCAGCCTATGCATTCTTTACACATAGCTCGCAGTTTCAGAGATTTTCACACGTAGACAGCAACACCAAACGCCGATGATACAGGTTTCCGGATTGGTCGCCTTAAACGAAACGTCATTCTCCTGTTTTAGAAGAGCAATGCTGATTGGCAGACGATATTTCTGACGCCTTGAGCTGAAGGAATAATGGAAGAGACCGAAAGATATACCCCTTCACGTCTGGCGTGGAGAGGAGCCGTTCCGTTGTCGCTCTTGGAGCGAGGAACAGTCTCTCCTCAGTACTTCACTGGGAGAGCACCTCTGTCGAGAGCGAATCGAAGTGCTACTCTATATTGAGTCCTTGCGATTAAGCGTTGTTCACTGTGTTGGCCGACACACTTATTATGCGGTGTGAACGGAGAGAGTTATAGTTAAACGCCTGCGAGCGAATTTTTGAGTGGCATCGCGGTGGACTGGTTATCTGACCGGTGTACCAAGCCAATAGTTAGACTAGGGGCGAATGGGAATCCTTGACTTCATCAAGGCATAGGGAGAGTTTGATTGGCGAAGGTCAATCCAGATAGAACGAGACTTTTCTTATTTGTCAGCAGCGAGCGGCGCAGACAGCAGTCATCGCAGTTTACGGTATTGTGCGCTACAGCTATTGCGAGCCCCATATTTCTTCCACAACAGTACCCTTCACTGCATTTCACACGCGACAGCCTCGACCGTACCTAGCAACATTCTAAAGGATAATTATTCAAGTTGAGTAGGCGCGCCTCTCAGCCATTCTACCAAGTCAACAACCATCCTAAACTTTGTATAGAAATTTCATTAGCGAGTCCTATCCTTGAGAGGTAACTTCACATTCCGAAAAGAACTAGGATATAACTTGTTCAATTCATAACTAAAAGTGCCATTGTGATTTCTCAGAATTTTTGCAAAATAAATAATAACTTTCGTTAGTTTCATGTTTTTCTTACACTAACTAGCACTACTCCAGTACCCAAGTGTCCCACTAGCTACGTAAGAAATTTTGTGAATTTTTGTGTCATTTCCTTACAGCGGACGACTCCAGAACACATTTATTGCTGAAAGTTTTTCAGGCATTTCTTTGTAGAACGTTAGGAGCGTCTGTCTGACTTCTGTAGTAGTGTGGGGATGGATATTGCATCTTGCAGGAGCCACAGGGTAAAGGGTACATCTCAGATTAATCCGTTGAGCAGAATAACAGTCCGCAGCTCGTGGTCGTGCGGTAGCGTTCTCGCTTC